>NC_031769.1:144643486-144845587 GCF_001522545.3 Parus major
AGCTGTTTCAGCTAGGAATGGGAGCAGTGATGCTTGTGACAGGCTGAGGATTCTGCTGCAGTTCATTTTACAGCCTGAGGAGAAGCCAAGCAAGGAACTGTTTCATTCACAAGTGACTGACAGTGTCGTGTGCCTGAGGAGAGGCAGAGCCAGCTATGGATTTCAATTTCAAGGTTTAAGTGTCTCTCAAAGGAGCCAGACAGTCATCTTTTGAAACCATCTCAAAGAATCAAAGCTCAGAAAAAAAGCTTAATACATTAAATTATATTGAAGAATATATATATATATATATATTATTATTATTATTATTATTATATGTCTTCTTAAATTAAAAAGACTAATCACAGTGGGATAATGAAAAAATTACTTTATCATTTTGGTGCTAAGCCAAAACAATAAACCAAAAATTTCATGCCATCCAAAGCTAAAGTGCAGGTATGCATGCATCAGTGTTTGTTTTTTTTTCTGCCAAACCTGTGACATTTAAATGAGGAAAAATATTTTGTATTGCTGAAAGTACAATAGTTCATAGAGGAACATTTGGAATAAAAATCAGAAGAAGAAAAAGTGAACTCTAATGTGCTAGTGATGGTCCATGGTGTTCTTCTTAAGATACTTTAATAACAAAATGAGAAATCCAGTCCTCTACTCATTTTTTTCTGGGAGTGAAGTCAACCTCATGATCTCAAGTGACAATGAAGTTGCATAAGTTTCTGACTCAATTAGGATTTAAATATTTCATAGCAAATGGGACAGAGTTATTAGGAGAGATTGAGGGACACACAGACACTTGGGAAGGTTTTATGAGGACACAAGGAAGATTGCTTTGAACACTTCTGAGCTCAGACAGAGGACTTGCATAGTGCTGCTCCCAGCAGACCTGGATCCACAAATTGGAGGGGTTTAAGGAAAGTTCTTCTTGGTCTGTCCTGTCAAAGCTGTGCTGCTTTGTATGTCTGTTTTGCTGCTCATTCTGCAGGGCTTGGTAGTGGTCAAAACACCATCTTGAGGGACAAACTGCCCTGATACAAGTGCCTTTCCAGGCAATATTTCATGCAAAAGAGCAGTTTCAAGAGGAAGAACTAGAAACATTTAAAAAATGAAAGAAAAGCAGAAAGGTTGGACCTCTCTCCTTAGGGTAATGGTAGAAGAGCTCCAGACTATTTAGGGAGAACTAGGATTGGTCCTAGACAGGACATTCAGTCACAAGATAGAAGACAAACAAAGTCTGCACCAGTACTTTTGTGAATTCAGCTGTGAATTGTGTTTTTAGTCTCTCACTAGACCCTGGTTAAAATTATTCAGTGAATTAAGGTCAAATTATCAAAGTAATTTTAAGAAGTCTATAACACCACTGTTGGCGAAAAAATTATGCTCTGAAAAAAAAATTAAAAAAAAGATGTTCAAATCTATATTTAGCAGGTCTTGTAACTGCTTTAAAAGCTTCCTTTTTCCCTAACTCAAAAGAGACAGGGAAATAGTGCTACGTTAGTGTAAAGGGCATCTTTCTCTTGATTACTCTTTTTGTCACATTTAAGTCAGTAAAAACATTTTAATATGTTATTCATCCTATGGGCAAATGGATCACTGTCTTTTGTATTACATAGCAATTATCTCTGGAGGTTGTCACTGAATGAAATGGGTTATTTTCAAAAAGCATTTACTGATTTTCATTGTTTCTGCACTTTGCTATTGTATATGAAGCAGTTTAAAAAGCTGTATTTCATGGAGCAGCAACCAGCTACAGCTCCTGTTAGAGTCAGTGATGGTGGTGGTGAATTAACCCACATTACTGGGTGGTCTTAGAAATATTAATCATACAGGCCAGGTAATTAGATAGGGCAAATAATTTCAAAGGGCTGTTTCGGTTTAGATCAGTTGAAGGTCTAATGTGAGGACTTTTTTCACCTGAGTGAAATCCTCAAGCGACATTCACCCTTTGGAGTAAGTTCCTTCTGCTTATGCCTTCAAGGCTGTGATGTTTAGAAAAAAAATAACACATTAATATCAGAAAATCTATTTTAAGAAATTACAGTGTTTTTTTCTTGACACTGTTATTACAGTAAAATTGCTGTAACATAAGGCCATGTTTATAGAGGCAGAGGTGCTTAATATTATTTCCACAAGCAATTCATAAGGTTCAGAGAGAGTCTCAGGAGAACTAGTTATTTTTATTGTGTTTGATGCATGTAGTAACATTTCCTTTTCAAGTATTTTAGACTTCTTACTGAAACCCAGAAGTGGTGTTCAGCATTATTAAAACACAAAACAAACCCAGAGACTCTAGTTACCTCATTTGTGCTCTGCATGCAAGTTCCTCTGCAAGTCAGTGCTGGGGAAATCATGTGGACTGGAGTCCTGATATGTTGACAGAGGGGAATTATGGAGCCCATTTTCTCCATCTCTAGTGGTTGTTAATGTTTTATGAAGGGAAAAGGAACATTTTGACATTTGGTAAAGACAGTTTCTAATTAAGGTTTGGATTGAACAAGGCACTTAAGGTCTAATGGGACTTAGACACATGCCTGACTGGAAACCTGCCCTGCTCTGTCCCAAATTTTCCATCTAACCACGAAACCGCAGTGTCAGGTTCTTTCTCACTCACTCATCCTTTGACCCCACAAGCTTTTCTCCCAGCAGCTTGTCTCACGAGGCAGGCTCAGGGGCCATTGCTATTCACTGAGTGTTGCCAGGTTTTGTTATCCACAATTTACGCTACAGGAGCCCAGCACAGTTGGAAACAGCAGAGAAAACAAGAGGTAGTGGACTAAGCAGTGAGACCAAATTGCTCACTGAAGGCAGGGCTTCTGCTTATTGGGGAAATATATCAACAACCAGGTTGCAGGCTCAGCCTTGCAGACGGTGGAAATGCACAAATGTCTGGCTGTGCAGCTGTCCCTGGTGAGAATATTGCTGAGCAGACTTTTCTAGGGCTCAGCCTGGAAGATGAATAATGCTTTAGGATATCTTTAGGTAACATAAGTTATCTGTGGATGCTGGGAGATTGCACTGCCCTCTTTACTCTTTAAGGTGCTTTTTTTCATGTGCTATCCTGCAAGTAAGAATAAATAAATAAACAAATAAACAAATAAATAAATTTTGGAGGGAATCTTGTTACTTTACTTGCCTAGGGTCAGGGAAATAGGGAAGACAGAGCCAGAGGAGAAGTCAAGATAAACTGTGAACTATGACATAAAGTTGAACAAACTGCTGCCAGTGTGTTTTAGGGGAAAGAATGAAACTTTCTCACTCCTTCGGCAGAGTTGTTACTGATATATACCTGGGGGAATTGGGCTGCAGACTGTGGAGGAGATTGTTGTTGCAGAACTGTACATTCCAGAAATGTTAAGCTTTTAGGCCCAGTCATTTGGCTGTGTTTCCCACTGGCTGACTGGCTGTATCTTCTCTCTCGGAATAAAGATGGGTCTGAATAGACACTCAGAGGTACTTCACTTTTTCCTTATTTCGTTCTTCAGAGAGCTCTGAATTTAGAGAGATCTCTCTAGGAGCCTGTTTAAAACTTAGTCACTGTGCTGTTCAGTTTCCCTGCCATAACAAGGAGATTGGAACTAGAGGATCTTTAAAGCCCCTTCCAACCCAAACCATTCTATGATTTTAGGATAATTGTATTTTATTTTAATATCTATGAGCTGTTGCATAGTCACCAATTAGAACATTTTCCATTCAGAATTCTAATGCCTATAATATTTAATGTTATTTTGTTGGGTTTTTTTCACTAGTCTGCCATTTCAGAAATATTAGCCATAAATCAGTTTATGTTTTGGTCATTTGCATGGACATACAAAATCTCTCTCTTACAGTAGTTTTAAATATAGTAAAATGAAATTCTCTCACTTGTCAAGTTTTCATTTGTGTTAGTGAATAAAAGAATATTAAGAGACCATTTCCCAAAAAATATTTTGCAACTCTGGTGTATTTATAATGATCTCAGATTGTTTTCTGGTCATGTTAATGGTAAAATAAAAAAAAAAAAAAATTACAATTGAATGCTCATCATTGATAATGTCATCTTGTTTATTCCACAGAAAAGAAGTATTCTGAAAAGAGACATTCTACAGACTTATGTTTACAGGATGAATAGAAACTGGAGGGAGGATACTGGATCATATTTTGTGTAATGGAAGCTCAAAGAAAAAAGAACAAAAAAGTCATCTGTAATTCATTATATCATAATTAAAGGACAGATGTAATGTAGAAAACCTAATTACTGTAGGACATTTTACTGTCCCAAATTGCTCTGAGCATCTAATGTCAGACATGTATTGTGTTTCCCATAATGGGAGGATCTGTTCTTCACAGGCATCTGGGGCAAGAAAGGGAAGAAGTCCTGAAAGGACCCTCAGAATGAGCCATATGTTCAGGAATTACTAAGGACAAGTTTTTTAAAAATCCTTCCCTTTAAAGAATCACCTTCAGGATCCTTGAAATAGAGCAATAATGAAGTATCCTTGAAAAGCAAATTTGTTTTCTATTGTTTCAGCTGAATAGTGGGCTTTAAGCTCCTATCAATTACTTAAGAATATGAATATAATTAAGGAATGAGACCTAATATTAGAAATATTTTATAGACTGGTTTGGATAGGAAAAGACCTTAAAGATCATTTAGTTACAACCTCCCTGTAATGGCCAGGGACATCTTCCACTAGACCAGGCTGTTCAAAGCCTCATCCAAACTGGCCTTGAACAGTCATTGGGAGGAACTTATGCTGCAATTTTTTATTTTTATTGTATGACTCTTATTGCTTCATCTCAAACACTGTACAAATTTTTTTGTTGGGTAATTTTTAAATTCTAAACAAAAAAGTCAGAGTTTTAATTTTCCATGTAATAAAATAGCTTGCTTATTTTATTACTTTAATTTCTAGGAATATTTTTCATAAATTTACTGTATTTTAAATTTTCAGATCTTAACAACACAATTTAAATCTTCTGTTAAAAAGAAATGTCATTAGAATTTTTTTTCACCAATTCTGGCCATTAGTTTTTTTAAATTGTAAATTCTGTCTCTTCAGATAAGTCTGTACCTTACAGCACAAGCCACCCAGCGAACACTGGCAGCAAAATCGTTGCTTTTCTGTTAGGTAAAGTGATACAACCCTAAAAATTTGAGTTCCCCCAGCTAACACTGGCAGCAAAATCGTTGCTTTTCTGTTAGGTAAAGTGATACAACCCTAAAAATTTGAGTTCTGCTCTCAGCTGTCTCTGTAGGAATTATCTTATTGTCTGAGTCACATTCATTCAATATTATCTCATGCTCTAGGGACTTATATATTTTGCATGTTTATCAAAATAGCAAGATGGTTTTTTTAAATCTAAAAGTGCAAATAAAACTGTTTTTTTTTTCATGCAATACAAAATGTGAGGTATATGGGTATCTCTGCTAGGGGACAAAAAAAATTAAAAAAAGGAAAAGTTCTTATTTCATATGTATGACCTTAATGACATACATTACTCTGTTTGGCTTGCAATTGTTTATGGCTGCCTGCAGCTCTACAGCTATAATTAAAGAGTTTCTGATTGCTCAGTCTGTGTTTTTAATCCTTACAGCTTCAGGGTGCTCATCACATGGAAAGATTTTTTTATGAAGAAAAGGATTCAGCCCTTAATGCTGATAATTTTATTTTTTTATCACCTAAATAAAAAAAAAAAAAGGAAATTATGTTTTCTTGTTTAGTCCATTTTGGGGATGTAGAGAGTAAATAACAGCTTCAACAATAATAAAATGATTTACACAATAAGAAAATACATGTGGTATAGGGATTTTCCTGAAATCTTTTAGGAAAAAATAAAACTAAAACCTGCAGACACCTGTCAAATGTAGGCACAGGAAATTATCCTCAGCTGAAAAAGTTCCTTTCTTCCACACCTACAGCTAATAAAAACTTGAAGGGAATATTCTTCAGTCACCATAAAACTCAGCAGCAATCTGAAGCAGGTTGGGAACCCCTGCACTGCTAAATCACCTTGAAGGATTGGACAAGTGCATGTTGCAAAGTCTTGCAAGATGGTCTTCTGTGTCCTAATTCTAATTATCAGCTGAACAGAGAAGCATCACAAGGAAGAAAAAACATGAATGCCAAAAAAAAAAACCCATATGAAGTGATAAGAATTGCCATTGGAAATCCCTTTTCCTTAATTTCTGTGATATTCTTGATATCTTTTTCTCCCTGAACAATTACTGTCAACAGTCACACTTTACCCAAGTTTGGAAAGCTCTCACCAACTGTACCCTCAGTCTAGATGGGAGCCATCTGAATAAATTTAGAGTTTTGAGAGTAGAGTGAGAGAACAAGGAGAAAGTCACAGTAATTCCCTTTGGAGTGAACACACTGTGACCATCATGGACAATGGAGCTGAGGATCCTTCTGAAATATCATTTTCTGCAGGGAATCTCATCAGAAGTTATTGTTGCAGTATTGACCACACTTCTTGGATTCCCTCAAATAGAATGGGAGACCAGATGGCAAATTTACATAAAGAGACATCAAAGGAATGTGATGGGGAAAAACTTATGTCCCCACAGTGGCATCTGGTGCCACTTTTGTATTTTAGAGGTGCCTCATGTGAGCACCAGCTGCTGCTCCAGAACAATGCAGACCTGCCCTGAATCCAATGTCACACTGGCCAGAACCATGCAGAAATCCTGAACTTCCTGTTACATCCAAAAATGTTAGGTAAATTGTCTTAATTTAGGCAAGATGAAATGTTATGGCAAGAAAAATGTCCACACTTTGACAAGCTCTTTATATAACATAGGCATACAAAATAATGCTTTTTTGGGAAAAAGGGGAACACTTTCAAGAAATTCCACATTATATTAACCCTATATATACTAACCCAAATTACTGTGGCCATTTTATTTTGTTTAATGAAAAATATTTAATCGAAACTGTGATAAAATAAGAGCAAAATATCTTTACTATGAGCACAGATACTCTAACATTGCTTTGGCACATTAAAAAGAATCTTGTCTGCACTAAAGGAACAGAATTCAGCAAGAAAGAAAGGAAAAAAAGACAAAAATAACCTCTTGTTTATAACCATTCAAAAAATAAATGTACCATTTCTTTCTGCTTAAGAGGACACATCAGAAAAGCCAAACATTAAGAGATGAGCCAACTGTGATAGTTGCTGGAGCTTCAAAACTCAATTTCTTGACTGATGGGAACTTGTAGTTAAACCCAGGGCAGAAAACCTGAGCTTGAAGAAGAATTTGATGAGGTATAGAAGAGGAGGGTGAGGAGACGGAGGCGGACAGGCTGTATGTAAAGTGAGCTCTAAACAGTACAGAGGGAAAAAAGGGAACACAACAAAATCCCAAAACCCAAACAAAAAAACTGAGGATGAAGAAAGACGGAAGAAATAGCCAGATGGCCACAAATCAGTTTGTCATCTGCAAGCTGAATCATCACAGCCACTTTGGAGGTGAATGTGTCAATGTAATTCATCAGCTGAGAATGTGGTTTCAAAGACAGTTCTTGAAAGATCCAGAAAAAGGCTTTGCTCCAAGTTTAAATGCTCATTCACAGTGAGAAAAAAAAAAAAAAAAGTGTCAGCAAAGTAAAATAATGTTGTTGTCTAGATGTGCAGTTAATTTCAAAGTCCCTAATTACATTAGTTAGGAACTGCAGTATGAGGCTACCTGTGTGTCTAGTGATTCTGAAAACACAGAAATATTGACCAATACTCAAAACACCACTGAACTGTAAGCAATTAGCATCCCTTCCATGAGAAATGAGGAATAGAGAGGAGACAAACCTTGCCTGTAGTTACATGGGGAACTCTGGAACCAAGAGAGGGAAGAGTGAGTGCAAAGGTTAGAACAGAAGCAATAGTGTTGCAGCCCATGGAGGAGTTTAAATGGTTTTTGAGCAGTCTGATGAATGCAGGCTTGTTCTGGAGTGATCCACACAGCCCAGACAAGATTTCTGATGGATAAAATAATTCTGGTAATTCCTGCTCTGGTTAAGCAGACTGTGCCAGGAAGCTTGCCAAATCAGACACCTCCTTAGCAAGACTAGAGATGTCAAGTTGTTTGATTTGAGCAAATAATTGCTTATATAAGTGAGAAATAAGCATCTTCCCACCACAAAGACCTTTTTTGAAAAAAAGTTCTGAAATCTTTATTACTGATCAGACTTGACAAGCTGTCATCATGCCATCTCTTTTCATGGGCAAGGTGTGCACAAAGAGAATTTGGGCTCCCTGGTATATTGCAGAGTTCAGAACAGAGAACTTGTCTCTTTCCATGTCCCTGTTTTGAAGCTGGACAACTGCATAGGTTTTGTTTTTTGTTTTTTTTTTGAGGAGAGAGGGGCAGGTGGGTTGCAAATTCTATAGCCTAAAAATAACAGCTTTTAAATTGACACTGAGGAGGAGGAAAGATGTGACAATAGAACACAAGTGAATACCCTGTAAGAAACTGGAAACTGAAACAGAGAGATATGACCTGACATACAGAATCAACACAACTGGCACATGATTTATTGATTATGGCCTGTCATATGAGAAGGCCTCAGCAAGCTGAAAAGCCCAAAGTAGTATTTTTCTCTCTATAGGATTTGGCATTTGGAAATTGCATACACTTTACCTTTACAGTGATTACTCCCTCCACACAAAGGAAAATGTGGATTTGCTTTTCAAGGCAGGTATGGTGCAAACTTGTTATTTTTTAGCTGTCAGTGCAAAAACTTGTGGATTTTACCATTGATTCCCACAGATAACTTGGAGGGACCAAAAAATTCTTGATGGGGATCAGATTAGTGCAAATTCTGCACGTATTTGTGAATATGCAAAAAATATTCCAAGAATAGAGAAAACACTTGCACAAACTAAAGCATTCTTTTATCTCCTTTGAATGCGCTAGTTCTGGGTTCATGAACTTTTGAGTCCCTCTTTTGTGATCCTACCTTCTTTCGTTATTTGGACAGTAAAAATGTACAATCTGTAGCCTTAACCCTAAAATATGACCTCAGGATAAAGAGATAGCAACAGAATCCCAAAATATTCACACAGTGAGTGGTCCAGCTTCAGCCCTTTTGAAGTCAAGGGAAATCTGACTTCCAGAATCTTTGATCTAACATCAATAAAATGCAGGAAGCTCAGCAGAGGCCACCAAGATGCTGGGACAGGAGCTCTCATCTGTGAGCAGAGGCTGAGGAGGAGGTGTTTGTTCAGCCTGAAGAAGAGGTGGCATTTGGGGGCACCACCCAGCAGCCCCCAGCACTCTGGGGGGAGATCACCAAGAAGATGGACCCACGCTTTTCATTGTGGTTTTTGTTGGAAGGCTGAGAGACAGCAAACCTAAGATGAAAAAAAAAAAAAAATCAGATTGGTTATAAGGAGAAAAATTTTCCCCTTAGGGACAGCCAGGCTGTGGATCAAGGGAGCTACAGAGGTTGTGCTACCTCCATCCTCTAAGGTTTCCAAGACTCTGTGGAGTAGAGCCCTGAGCAACCTGACCCCATAATTTACCCTCCTGGAGAAGGAGTTTGGGCTAGAGACCTCCTGAGTTTCCTTCACACCTGATTTATCCTGTGATCTTCATACCTAAGTGCTTCAAGAGCTCGCAACAGATGAAGGATATATTAGTGCTATGCATACTTACCATATGATTAAATATAGAAACAACATAAAAAAATATTACATAGCTTTTTGTTTTATTTAGTTAATCTTAACGTGTCTGTATCAAGCTTCAGTATTAGAATGTTTTATCAAAATATACTTGATTGCTAGGAGGGAAGGTGATAATCTTAATGAATAATCCAGTTTTTAACAAAACAAGTCAAACTGGTAGGTGCTGGTGCTTGGACATTTGTATGTGGGTTTCAAAGAAGGCTGTTCTTTCTTATTTCTGGTAGTGAAGCTTTCACATATATATCTGGTATCCTAGAAACTATAGCAAACTGACATTTATGCATTGCATATAAGGAAACTAAAACCTTCTTTACATTACCTCTTTTTTTTTTAACTTGAGAAGAAAAACAATGATTTCCAATTTTTGTAAAGGATTTTTATAAAAAAATCCCAGCATACTAAAATGTGTATACTACAAATCCAGAAACATTGCATACTCAGAATAACCCATAATATTTTAATCATTATCTCTGAATGAACTTGCTGGGTATTATGAATTTCCTTTTAAGCTGCTAATGGGCCAAACTACTGATGTTCAACTTCTGTGCACAGAACAAGAAAAGACACCTTATTATCTCAAAATGTATTGCACTGCAAATTTGGCAAAAGAGACCTATCAGGATCCTGAACATATCTCTGCAAGGTTCAGGGCATTGCTTTGCTTCCACAATGCTGTTAACTAAACAAACAGTAGCCTAATTATCAAATAGTCAAAGTAATAATTGTAATGTACTTTCTTAGGGGCTCAAACATCATTTTAATGGAGTCTAATTAAGACTACAAATAAAGTCAACAGGGAAATATCTCACAGAATGCTTATCCAATAAATTGTGTGTGTTACCTTTTATTTATTTCACCATCTTTTTTACTTACATGTTCTCAGAGGATTTTTTTTTCCTCTGAATCCATTTGAATTATGTAGACCTGTTTTCAGTGTCTACTATTAGTCTGGAGGCTCTCTGTTTGTATGAGTGATTTAATAGCCAGATGATCTAGAGCTGAACCCTATCTTATACAGCTGACAAATCTTAAATTCCAGTTTTTGAAATTTAGTGCCTACTTTTCTAGCCAGACCTGCAGACTTGTACTGAAATGATTTCTTAGGAATAGTTCTAATGGATAACCCTTAGCCCCAAAAAGCTATTTCAAGATGATGCAATTTTGCACCACCAAGTCTCGCTGCAGAAAAGAAAAAAGTTAACAAAAAGCCATGAGAAGATGAGAGCATTTCCTGAGTATTTTTTTCAGGAGCACAGAATTGTGACTAACAAGTAATAGGCTCAGTAAAGATTGGTCATTTTTGGTCTATAACTAATCAAAGGATCAGAGACACCCATTAATTACTGTGTCCTTAGCATTCTGAGTCCCCATCTAGATGACAGGTCATCTAGACAAGCAGGAAGAAGCTACACATGGGCTGAGAAACTACAGAGCACAGCAGAATTTATCCTTGTGAAGAAGCAACCAGTGTTATTATCTCCCATCTCCACCTTTTCCTTTATCATTTCCCATTTTTTGACCTCTCTATGCAGTTAAAAGACATTCTCCCCCTTTACCATCATCTGTCAGTTTAGGGGCTAGAACAGGGTCAGTCATAAATCACATTGTTTTTATTACTTGAGTTTATAGTTTTTCTTCTGTATTTGTTTTTGTACCCAATTTCAGGACTGCCCAAGGACTGTGCAGTTTCTGGGGAGTGATGCATTTGGCACAGCATGTCTTAGGCTGGCTGGCTTTTGCCTCTGCCTCTTTCAGCTGCAATTTCTCTGCAATGAGCTATTGAGATCTTACTGGGGTCATTAAGGCAGCAGAAATGCTCTTCTGGGAGAACAATAAAAGCATTGGTGCAGATTCTGAGCTAACTGAGAATCACAGGATACAACCTGAAATTAGTACTGAAAATTATAAATTACTATGATCCCACATCTAACCAAAGGACAGCAGTCCCTTCAATCAGCCAACAAAAACCCAACAATGTCATAGTTACAAACAGGACAAAGGCAGGAGACAAATTATTTCACTTTTTTATACTTTATTTCTTCACAGTGCTTTAATAATAGAAATATCTGTTTTAAGAAATTGCCAAAAAAAAAGAAAAGTAAATGGAATTTTTCCATTTGGGGCACTTAGATGTAGCTGTGGACAAAAATAAATGCATGGCTTCAGAACCTCAATTTGAAAGTAAAATGCCAAAATATTTCCAGAAACTCCACTCTTATTTAAAAACAATGAACAGTGAGAGAAAATTCACAGTAAAAAATATGGAGCTCTGGTCTTTGCAACTAGTGGGTCAGGGGCTGTATGTTTATCAGTGTTCTGAGAATACTCTGTATTACCTCACTGTGCACCTTCTCTGTCACTGGCATCTCCCCCAGAAAATATTACTGGAATCCGAATCCACAATCCAAATGGAATCTGACTTTTTAAATGGAAACAGACAGCAATGATATTGTCTTCTGGAAATATCATGGACAAGGTTTAAAGAATATGCCATTGGGAAAGCCTGGGAGTTCAGCCCTTATTTGCCAGCAACATGACAGAGAGTTTGAATATCCCAAAGAATTGATCAGGCATCTTTATAAATACCAGGGGGTGTAACCAACACAAAGAAAACCCCAGGAAGCCCAAGTTCCATTTGTTCCAGTTCTCATCTAAAGTTTGGGTGCCAAAAGAAGAGAAATATAGGCTGAAGCATTATATTTATTCCTCCTGTTCAGTCCACTTTGGAAGCAGAAGGAAATGAGGTCTGTCTGCCATACATCTGAGAGGACACAATATTAATTACACATTTATTACAAACTTCAGACAAACTCAGAGGCAATTGCATCAGGCACTGTACAGATATATGGTACAAGATATCCTCTGCTTGAAAGTGATTAAAAAACAAATAAAAAAGAGAGAAAAGGCAGTCTTAAATAGAGAAGCAGAGAAGAGGGGCAAGGTTACATTTAGTGTGCTACTAAATAATGTTTGTTTTGTGGTGGAAAAAGAGTAACTGAAAATATAACCATTACAGCTAATTAACAGGAAAGGAATTGAATCACATAGATACGGTCAAAAAATCAAAGATAAATCTGTACAGAACTAGTACTTCACCCTCAAATACACAATTCTGATTTAAAAAACAGATTTTCTACCAAACATTTATGTTCCAGTGAAGGAGCTATAGATTCTCCTGGTGCTCAGAGTCTGGATGAGTTTACAAGTTCATTAAATCTGCATGTTTATCCAGATTAACCTTTCAGAATTCATTGCACTGCCGCTGCAATTACTAAATTCACTAAAAAATTTCATTAAAATGGTTTAGAAAGATATGCTTTTCTAATTGCAGAAGGCTGAGGAGTACTGAAGATAAACTTGCCTACAGGAGCTGACAACTGCATCATTCCAAACACTCTCAGTGTTATCCTAAATATTAGTATTCCATGCTCTAGCTTTACAAAGAAAACATCTATCAACATGTGGTTTTTATATTATGTCCTTCCACTCCTAAGATGGCATAGCCCACTTAAAAAAAAAAAGAAAAAAAATATAACTTTCCCTTTCAGACAAAATTACTGCAAGGAAAAAAAATAAAGCAATAACACATCAAGTTTTATTTTATTAGTCTGAAACCACAAGCAGAAGCCTGTATATGGTATAATAGGTGAACCAGGGATTTCAATTGTTTCTGCAGTTCAGTGACTCAAAGGTTTTTCTCTCAGCAACACAGCTATGCTTCTCTGCAACATTATCATTTTCCTTCATCCTTATTTCTAATCTATAATTATGGTTGGTCTGATGAACTTTAAAGATCAACTTAGAAACATTTTCATATTCTGTTTTGATTTTTATTCTCTGGTTTGTCAGAAACCAGACTCTGCTTAAATGTTGGTAATGTAACTCCTCCTGGAAAGAGTGATACCACCTAAAAGTTCAACTGAACTCTTCCCTTACTTGTTACCTGCAAAATATCTGGGTGGATGGACAGGAAGAGCTAGAATAGCAAATGTTTTTTTACAAAAAACAGGTGTGGACAAAACAGTTTTCTTATAAACATTGATTTTTCAGAGGAATCCAAGCCCTCACCCTCATCTCTTTGGTGTCCTAGGGTTGTACAGCCAAACAGAAACATTCCATTATTTCTAGACATGTAAAAACACATGAAGTTTTCACCTCAGAATAATTCCCTGCTCCTGTTTCAGTAGATGCTGAAGTTACACTGTGAGGTACCATAGCAGAGTGTTGGTTTGTTTTTTTAGTTTTTTTTTTAAAGCAGATTTTACCTGTATAGTTCTGAATCAATCAATTTACTTGACTTTACATTTCACCAAGACTAATTAACAGACTCATTTCACTTCACAGATCTCTCCTGAGACACTAATCATAACTGCATATGATTTAGGGTCAGTCTTTTGCAGAAATATTAGTCTCATGAGATTTTAAAAGGCAATGACCAGATCTTAAAAAGCTGTCCAACAAACATTTAGTAATTTTTTCCAAATTCACAGCTGGTGTATATTGAAGTGGTGCCGCTGATATGAAGGACTAAATTTACATCCACTGAGAATATGGCTCTTGTAATTTGTTCTTTGTTCCCTTCTGTATGAAATCTTTCCCAGGTGCACAATTCACAGCTTTATCTCTAGTTATAGAATGAAAATAAAGGTCAGAACACCCTTCCTCCACAGCATCACTCTGAGACATTAACCACCTCCTGTTCACACAGTCAACATCTTGTACAGAGATAAAAATATATGTATCTATTTAATCAAAACTTGTAGAAGGATACTCTAAAAATAGACCCTTTAACAGGTGAAAAATGCCTTTATGAAATTAATTTCCTACAACTATGATGGAGAGGGATTAAATTATAGCAAATGCACTTTGCACCTGGAAAAGTATGAATGATTTAAAAGAGATAAGAATTGAATCTGTGAGAAAGTGAAACCATCATCACTTAATAGACTTTATTTCACTGAATTGAACTAAGCTGGAGTTAATTTGCAGTCTGTTCAGCAAAAACTATCTTAGGCTGGCTGTGATGGAAGCCTTTCTATCAGAAGACATAATGAAGTGAGATTGTAGGATTAGGAGAAATAAAGTGAAGGAGAAAATTTGACACACTCACTGATATACATTCCAGGGAAGAAAAGGATTCATCAGCTGTTTTACTGATACTAATAACTTGTATAAAACACAGGGTATCCTTTTGAAATTCAGGTTTTAATGTGGTAGATAGCGTGCACAAATATTTCCATACACCTGTCCAGTTGCACTAATGTTTGGAAGAGGCTTGGAATTTACAGTGTACTTCCACCAAAACAAAGGCCGGCCCCCACCCAAAAAAACAACTAAACACAGAAAAAATCCTCCCAACCCCCTCAAAAAACAAGCAAACAACAAGAAGACCAAAATAAATGCAAAAAACAAGGAAAAAGAAACAACTCCACCTGTACTTTCACAGCCTGAAGCTCTACACCTGATGTCACTGATGTCATACAGATGGGTAAAACACTTTCTCTATGCCCTATTTTATATTTCTGTTCCTTTTCACTCATCTTCCTTTCATGTTCCTTGCCATGTATTTGGGATTACCACTTGAAAATGTATTCTTAAACAGTAATTGAATGTTATAACTTTTCTAACAGATCCAGGAGTTGAACTTTATTGGAAAAACATAGGAAATCCACACAGAAAATTATCCCAAGCCAGGCCAGATGTACCTCACAAAATTTTTAGTTTGGAAATTACAGGAAAAAATAGATTTCATAAAAAACAGATATGATAGACATCATATTTACAGCAAACAAACAAACCTGCTACCGTTTTTTTGTCTGTATTAAGGAAGTGTGTTTATTAACAACATCAGAAAAATCCAAACTAAAAACTATAATTTTCCTTTTTTGCAAAACAAAAATAAAGAAAAAAAAAAAAAAAGAAGCTGCAAAATTTTGACTAAACTTAGTGTATGTACATCATCCTCAAGGTGCATCATCCTCAAAGGTGCAATACTTGGCATGGTATGAAAGGGTCAGAGCTTCTGAAAAAGGCAGAAAAAAGGATAACCTAGGGGATGCAAATTCCAGGGCTATCTCCAAATCTCATTACCTTGGTTTCCTTCTCTTGCTAGTGCAGTCTCATGGGAAGCTTTTGTTACTAGAGCCAAAAACTTCATCTCACACCCTTGTGAGTGAATATGCAGAGGGGAATTACAGCTCTTAAAGCTGTCACCAACTTTAACCCGTGTCCTGTCTACACTAGGAAATGGAATTGTGCCAATTTCCATTCCATTCACAGCAGGAAATTTGCCAAATCCCAACCTGTTTTGCTCACAGGGGCATCAGCCAAGCATGTGCAGCTCCTGTGTGTGTTCAGTGGGCAGCACCCTGAGGACAAGGAAGTCTAGAAACATCTGATGGAAAGAGGAGGAGGAAGGATGTTTCTTCAATGTCAGTTGTTACATTAAACATTTGTCCTCCAACAAATAGTTGTAACATCCGTGTAGTTAAATCTAGGACAAAATAAAATAGAAGAGATTTAACACATTAGAGCAGCATATATAAGGAACTATTTCTCACACTTTCAGTGCTTTCAGTTTAGAAAAGACACACATAAATTCCTTAACATGTTTCTCAGATGGCTCTGATGGTTAATTTTTAGTTTGTGCCTGTGATTTAATCTTATTCAGTCAAAGAGAATAGTCTTGGATGTAGACTTAGAGCAAGGGTTGAAAGGCAATTGTAGAAAAATGCAGCAATAAACATCCCAGCCTGATCCTCCTCTCATTTGTCTGGGTGGAAATCAGGAGCAACTCCACCCTAAGGAATATAATCATCCTGGAATAACACTGATGTAAACAGGAGTAGATTCCTGCTGTATAAGATGAAACAATTTCAGATTTGGCACTAAATTCTGATAAACATGCTGCAGTGCAGCTGTATATTAAATAACCAATTTAGAACAAAAACAAGCAACTAGTGCCTACATTTTTCTTCAGATTAATAGGTGGCTGAAACACAGTACTTTTGAAATAAATGACAGGGAATGTTAGCTTTTGAAATATGTTTTCTTTGGTTTCCTACAATAACTAGGAAATGAAAGAAAAGTTCTTAGACAGAAAAGAAAATGGTTTTATGCCAAAGAGACATTGGACCCTGATATAAATATATATATTTATCAGGAATTTAAGACATCTGTGCTGAGATCCATAAAGGTGTTTAGATATATAATTCCTATTGCAGAACACCTGAAGCCCAAGCTCAGAAAGAGGGGGAAGGAAGCTTCAGGAGTGTTTAAATAGGGTATCCATGTCCTGAGCTGTGTCTCTCTTTCACAGGAGGACTAAAAGAAGAAGCCAAGGATCAGAGGAAAAGAGGTTTAATCTGTGCCTTTGGGCCAAAATCCCACAGTAACCAAAACACTGTATAAAAGACCTTAATCGTTTTTCTAAGAGCATAACAGAAGCATAGACAAAACTTTTTTGTTGTGAAGTTCTGTTTTATCTGAAAACAAAGGAAAGTGAAATTCATAAAAAATAAAGAAATTCAAATTTCCCCTGTCAGATATGAAAAAGTGAAAGAATCACACACACAAAAATATCCTTGCTGACACATATCTTTGTGAGACAGGTTCTTTTTTAAGTCTCTGTGTCAAGCTAAGCCTCCCAAGGACATATTGAACTACAGAAAACTCTACATATTCTTCTATGAAAATGTCTGTTGCCTCCGAGTTGCAGCCATGATGACATATGGAGAAGGTACAAAATTCCTCCATGTGAAATCATCTCAATTTACCTCAAATGCAGCAGCCAGATCAAGAAAAGCACACATCCTCCTTCTCTGCTGCTCTACCATGGGCACATCAATCAGAGCAGACATAACCATAAAGCATTTTAATCATATTGGTGAAATCAAACTCCTCCAGAGTTCATCTCTTACTGGTATCCTAGCTCTGATCTCAGAAGCTGAATTTATGCAGAAAATGCCTTAAGACAGATTCAGCATCTCCCAGCAGCAGATAAAATACTGGTTAGAGTAGTCTTCTGAAGACTTATAAAGACCTTATGTCTCTTCCAATTGAGACAGGTCTCTGACCACAAGTCTCCCAGTCCCTGACGAATGCTGTAATTGCTGGGCTGTTATGCCAAAGACAGCACAAATCTCAGCTTCTGGATTTTAGGAATTTAACTTTCTGGAGAACGTTAGTTCCTTCAGAAGGTGATAATTCCATTTATTTAAGACTTTTTTTTTTTAATTCAACACAAAAGAAGGCTTGGTTGTCTGGTTCCTAACCTCACAGAGACAATTCAGTAATGACCACTGAGTAGGGCTTAATGGCCTTGGCCAACCTTGCCTGGATCCATCAGAAACACTTTAAACAACTGTTTAAGCTTGGCCTGGTCAGCCCAGGTTTGGGTTTTCCTGTACTGTTGCTCCACCTTTGCAGCTTTGCCACTGGCTCTTTCATGGGCATCCAGCACATAGAGTAGGCAGCTTTCTCCTGGGTGAATTCCCTGTGTGAGCTTTGGAACTCACCTCCAGCACTGCCTTTGTCCCTGTACCATGGATTTGTCCTTGGTCTTGTCTCCATTCCATCTCCTTCAGCTCCTGACTGGGCTGACTGGATGGATCCCAGTCCTGGATCACTCCCTGCTGTGTCTGACACTGCTCCTGGACCCTGCCATCAGCACATGGAGGGACAGACCCCATGTGCTGAGGCCACTCCTGGCTCTCAGCTCCACGTCCCTATAGGGGGGACCTATGCCCTTGCTGCCCCCTGACAGACAGATATTTCTCAAAGTTGCAGGTATTGCTGCATCCTGTGCTGAGAGGGGTAGGAATGTTTGAGCAAGGCTGGCCAAGGGGGTCCTTAGCTGATTCAGGCATTTAAATTCCCAGATGGCCTTAGGTAAGTGCCCAGATGCTCACCTCCACCTAAAGGGTGGTGATGCATTGTCAGAGAGCAGCAGGGTATCAGGCATTTATAGAAAATAGCTCCCAAAAATAGAGGAGCAGGAGCTATCCAGTCTCTACAATCTTAGAACACAATCTGACACACACATTTTGTCTCTGTTGCATTTAGAGCACCTTCATTTTATTTTACACTGGTTTTGGTGTTTATCTACCTCCTGGACCTCAGCAGGACTTTCCATTCATTTTTCTGACTGGCTCTTGTTAATTAGATCGTTAATGCTTTTATGGAGAAGTTTGTATTATAGGTGTGTCCAGTAATTACCAGAATAACAACTCACCTATTGCTGCAGGTCTCTGAGCACTACTGTAAGAGGATCTAATTGTGCCAGCAACTATGATAATGTCTGTTTGTATAAGTGTTGGTTTTAGTCTGACTAATGATTTTTACTGGGAACTGGAATTCCATTTCAGTTTTCTGTGCCTCATACCTCTATACCAACAAGAGAGAAATCAAATTTACAAGTGCCACAGGATAACACAAAATAACAAAACTTACTGAGCATCATGTATCACTTAAGATATTCTTTGAGAAAGAATATATTTCTAGAAGTGTGAGCCCTCAACTTCTTTGAGGTTTTAGCACTTTGATGGAAAAGGGGTGAATTGCATTAGCTGCATTTACACAGATTTTCATAGTCACATATGAATCCACAACTATTTATGACTGGAATTTTCAGTTTGAAGGGCAAGAGAAATCTGGTATGAGTGACAGAATTAGATCTTTTATCTTTTTCTCCCAGCTGCTAAAGGAATTTGTGATGCAAAAGACACAGGGTGAAGCAGGTTGGTGTATTTGGGATTCAGCATTTCATTTAAAGCCTGCTCCAAAGAACTGCTGTAATGATATGGGTGAATGTTGATTTCTATTAAATATATTGCAAATATGTACAGCATGTTCTGTCCTTGGGAAGATGCCACTATGAAGAGATATCACAGCTGAATTGCCAGAGAATTCAAGTGTGATGGGGAGGGGGAAGAGGAAGGAAAGAAGGCACAAAGAACAAAATGTCCCTACAGCCACCCACCAGGACACAGAGTGAGATATGAATCAGCAGCAGCCAAGGAAGCCCTGATGCCTAAAGGGGATTATGTAAGAATCTGAGATAAGTGGTGCCACTGGCACCTTTGGGTATTTCTCAGGCATTTAACTGTGTCATTTAACCTGAGAAGAGATACCCTGCACACTCCCCTAGCCTAAGGAGAAAGCCAAGCAGCTGTTAAGGGTGATAACTTTAATAAGGAACTCAGAGCAGACAGACCTGTAAATTAGGCATCTCAGGTGAATGCTCTTGCTCTTTGGTTGTGCTGAATGCAAGCCTTAAGGTTGAACCTGTTTTAATGTTTTGTGTACAGCTCTTTACTACCCAGCCTTGCAGATCTTGCTCTCCTTGCTACAATACCTTCCCCATTCTGGTATTCTGGTGCAAAGAACAAATATCAAATAATAATGCCAAAGTATAATTATTGCAATGATAAGACATTAAAGAATAATCATAAAAGAAAAAAATTGTAAGGTATTCACTAAAAAGGTGTATCTCTGTGCTTTTACTGACCTTGACAAAACAAGGATTTATGCAGACAAAAGAATCAGCAATTTGCATTGATGTCATCTACACAGCAAAGTCAGTAGGGATGTCAGGAGTTCTCACTGATATCTCTTAAATCAGATATTCAACCAGGTCTCCTTGGCTCATGAAAATCACCTTTTGTAGATCCTTTCCTCCTGTACTGGGGAGGCCACAGTGGCTGAACTATCCAGATTAAGCGCATGTAAAAGTGATCACAACCATGATAAATCACAATTGTCAGCATATATTTCTGAGACCTTAATCTTAATTTTGATGTTAAGATGCTAATTTTGAGGTCACAATATTATATCTAATACAATACTAGGCTGTGAATGATTTGGGTATAAGTTCCACAGCAGCACAGTCAGAACAATTTTCAGCACTACATTTGCAAAGTCACTGAATTTTTGTGATACTTAGCATTCCCTTTGGGGGACTTCAGACAACAGATCCTAGTCTCCAGAGTTGTCCTTGCTGTGATTCCAGATTTTTCTAGGAATGGCTGTAATCTTCTGAATTTTTCTCCAACTCTGGGCAGAAGAAATATGAATAGGCAATGGAAAAAAAAAATAAAAGAAAGTGTCAATATTACTGGAAGATATATGCACAAAAGTGTCACAACCAGGTCACTTTATTATGTGATTTCAGGCTACAAGGAGCTCACCCACAAAAGCTTCAGCAAAGCTTCAGTAACTCCAAAAAGAAAAGAGAGAGTTAGAGTTCATCACCTCAGTGCTCAGTGGGTACCTGGGACCAAGGTCATAGGTGTTGCACACTGATGTCTGATGTCACTTAACATTTAAGGCAGCTAATTTCTGTAACATTTTTGACCTGTCAGTGGGGTTTTTAAGGATATTAGCAAGATGATCCCTACAGAAAAGGCAAAAAATAGCAAAATTCCTTATGTACTTGGGAAAATTTACTTATTTATCAAATATATGACTACAGGAGGAAAAATACAGAGAAATTTCAGTGGAGAGAGGGAAAGTTAAACAGGTGGAAATACAAGTGGAGAAAGAAGTCTAAGAAAGTATCACTTCACATGGGAAAACCTATCTCATTTTACACAAAGTGCAATATGAGGTTTTACACAATGATCATTGATAAGCAATATATGTTGAAACATATCAGCTCAATGACCTGAAAATATCTAATTTTTATATATCTGAAATAATATATCCTAAAGGCAGGGATTTCTCATTTATAATTGACTATACTCAGGCTCTTGTCAATTTGCAGAAAAGCTCTATACAAATGAAGAGTGAGATGAAACCTTTAAACACAATAGTGAAGACAGAATTTATATTGTTTGATCTTTGCTCTCAGACATTTTTTATTAGTACTATCATTATTTATTTGGATTTCAACAGTTCAAAACTTAATGTGTAGAATAAGCTTTAATGATTTCTTTAGTTTTGTCCAAAAACTCAAAAAGGTGAGATTTTGTTTAATAAGCCTTCACTCTGTCATTGTACTATTACCATTTTAGTTCCTGTGCTACTGTGGATTGACCAAGTTATTTGGTAAAAACCAGAAAGTTATTTCCAGTTTGAATAATGTCTGATCTGGAAATAGTGTTAACACAATTAGAAGCATCCATAATTAGAAAAAGATCTGTTGAAGCCATTAGGCTGAAATCACTGAGACTTGTACAGACCTGTAGGAGTACAGGTTCTCTCTGATGGCTGCTCTAATTCCTTGCATATGACAGGATAGAAGCCTTTTCCACATTCCTGAAATCAGAGTGCTGCCTATTTACAGAGGGCATTTTTCCACTTTCTTTGTTATCTGTGTGTTCTTGGATCTACACCAAAGTTTGTTTGAAAGAGGAAGTTCAAAGCTGCTTAGAAGACTGGACACCCCTTCTGTTTCAGATGTTAAATATACCATTCAGTGTTCACCATGGTCTCAGAAACCCACAGTTCATTTCCCCCTTACAGCACCCACCCTCCATTCCTTGCAGTTTGCTGTAATCTGGTGGGTAAAGCTTCCAAAAGTTGTGGAACAGCCTATTTTGAGAGAACTTATAGCAGGAACACATGAATGGGTATCAGGTGCAGCTATGAATTTAATGAATGGTTTGCTGGAAATGACATTAAATAGCAACATCTGTCTGCAGATGAGCTCTGTAATGTCCTTATTTCCAGCCCAGGCAGATGGAGGATTTGCAATGTGCTCTCTGTTTTCTGTTTTCTGTTTCACACAGCATTACTTGCCTCTAAATTCATCCACAATCAAAGAAAAATTTGGACCCTGACCATCCAGCCTTTTTCTTTTGCAGCTTTCTCTTCAAAATGAATGGAAGAAGAATGTAACAAGGTTCATCATGAGAATTAAACTGGTCTAGGATTTTGTGCTGTTCCAAAACAAATCACAACTTTTTTTCCTCTCAAACACTTTTGCTTGAAGGAGGGGGGTGACAAGAAAACTGTCAGGTTCTTTTAAAAACCTTCATTAATTTCTGATGTTAAAGTACATTTAGAAGGGTTACATTAGGAGAACAACAAATGGGAAGTGCCACATGAGATTTTAAGACTAGCGATGTGGTAGCATACAGCAGGTTACATCATACAACTCCTATAGACCATCATATTAAATTAATTTTTAATGCAGACATTAAAAATATTGATTTTTTAAAATTGTTAGCAATTTATATTCAAATACCTTCTAATTTCTATTCAAATGCCATAATATTTATATTTGGCTGTGTACTTGGAAAAGAAGAGATGAAAACATTTCCTAGAAAATTATTTCTATGGTACAGGAATGGATCAGGTACTACTTTCTTCCTTAGTTCTTGCCAAGGATAAGAAAAGAGTTAATCCCTCATATACTGTGTGAACTGTAGTCTATTTTTCCTATGATAGAAATAAAAAGGCTAATGGAGGAAAAGAAAGAGTATATTGAATATTGATTTTTTTGTCTCAAATATAAGGAAGTCCATTTTGGGAATGGGTATAAAAAAGAACTGCTTATCAATGATAACTTGCTTCCAAATGGTTTCTGAAAGTTTCTGATCAGTATTTGGACCAAGTTTAATCTCATGCACACTCAACTGTAATCTCTCTTGCTCTAGATAGCAGAAAATTATTTAGACCAAGTTTTTGAAGGACTATGTCACTGAGTTGGTGAGACAAGATTTCTCAGAGACAGACAAAAGCAGTGGAAAAGGTGTGAAAATATTCATTGGTAAGACTATACTGGTTAAAATATAATTTGTAAAATATCTTTCTACAAAATTCAGTTCTAGGTAGAAAAATAGTCTTATTCCCAGTCTCACTCCTACCATGTTAACACAGCTTCACTTGACTTCAAAACTACACCCCGTAGACAAATAACATAAATATACAATGCTGTTGAAGTCAAGGGGTCTCTGATGACTCACATCAGTTGGAGTTGCAGTTCAGCTTGTTGTTTGCAGAAATTTCCAATCTTGGAAACTCTTTTTCACGTTTCTAGCAAAGTCAAAATAGGTCTTTGTGAAATAACTGCAGCCAGCAGTAAATGAAGTATGAAATGAAATATCTCATCCATCCCATACATGAAGAATATGCAGAGGAAGCTTTGCTGCTCTCACCACGCAGTTTCAGACGAGGTGCTGATGCAGAACCATCATTTGCATGGAGTGATGGGAGGAAGGGGGTGATGCTGTCATTCTCATCTGCTGTCAGGTGTGGCTCTTCCATACAGAGAGAGTCACATTTTATCCTTTTCCCATTTTATCTAATAAAAACTGTTCTATATTCTGTCTAGTAACTTCCATAGAGTTTGATGGGCTTTGAGCCTGAAGTACTGGGGATTTATTCAAGACTATAAAAATATTTTACATTAAATTAAATTCTTACCTCTAACAGATCTTATCTCTTAGCACAGATCTACAACACACAGTGTGTTAAAGTCCCCTAATATTTCCATCAGTAAACTGGCATAGTTAGTGAATTGACATACAACAGTATTGTCTCAGGTGACAAAGCCACCACTGATTTTACCAGTTGGGTGACATGTCTGAGCTAACATGGCTTGCAAGCTCTTACTCAAGCATCAGCAGCTCTGCATTATGTAGCCTTCACATCCTTCAGAAAATCTGCATTTCACCTGAATTTCTCCCATTTTACAGTTATGGTTTTAAAGCTGGTTTATATAACTTACCTATTTTTTGACTAGGCATTTCCAAAGAGTAGTTCAACTTACTAAAACCTATCTGAATATTTCTATGAGTTTAATCAGAGTAGGAGTCTAGAAAACTAGTTTAAATAATCCCAATCCAGTGAAGTTAGGCATTGTAAACCCTACCTGCACATAACAAATAATTCAACAGTAATTGTAAAATTTCTTCTGCATACAACCAAAAATAAGAAAAATGAAAATTGTATTATATGACTCTATAAGAAGAGAAAATTGAGTACTAGTAAGTACTAAAACTTTAAACAGAGCCACAGCAAGGCTGAAGAAGCTCCTGAGAAGGACCATTTGTTTAAAGAGTTTGCTCATTTTTAGAGGCATGTAGTCTTCATGTCCTAATGTGATGGGCAAGTGACCTTTGCAGTATGCTTATGATTTTGAAAATCTGAATCTGCAGATATCTGACATTTATCTGTCAGACCTTTAACCAAGACTGTGCAACCCTTCTCTGCCTATCTCCATAAGTTCTTCTCACCAAAAATATTATGGAAGGGCATGGATTAGACTCTCTGTGCTGACTGTATGGGGATTAGTTTCAAGTAGCACTCAAGTAATCAGCAAAGCAGCTTATACTCAGAGTTTAAGCATCACTAGAATTCATGCTGTTTTGGTGCATAACATCTCTAAATTCTTAGTCTGTTTTATTATTCATTTGACTGTGAAGGTCTGCTTGGCAGGGATGTGGTAGGAAATTTAGCCATCAGGCTTAGGGTGCTTCTGAGTTCCAGCATGCTCTTCCCGAAGCTTTGTCAGTAACAGTTTGCTTGTCTCTGAAAGCAGAGTGATTTGATCACTTTTGGCAGACACAGTTTCCCCTAAGTACTTTGTTTTGTTCCAAGAATGCCAAGAAAATGTTCTTTCTTTCAGAAAATAGTCTTCTTCCTGCTGAACTCATATTAAGATATCCTCAGAGGGCTTTGCTGTCACCTTTTGTAGGTTAAAACCGCAGGATGACCCCCCTTTCTCCCCCTAACTTTGAGTAACATCACACTGGGTTGCCTTTTAAAGCTTTTGGGCTGCTGTCTGTATCTATGTGCAGTCAAATTCTCTATCTTTGTGTTTTAGTAGAGGAGAACCACCATGCAGAGTTATTAGGCATCCTCATTCTCTTCCACTCTGTAGGAGATGGGACTGTGGCAGCTGCTGGTGTAATTTCTGGGCTGTGCAGGCACATCCAAGTTAAGGAGAAGTTGGTTTGCTAAGGCAGATAAGGTTTGCTAAGGAATCTGTCCATTCCCACATGCCACAAGGTTTTCTGTGTTGTTTGCTCCAGTCTGCTGGTGTCACAAAACAGCAAATTCCAGAGCACTTAATCTGCATTTTTACTGGGTGCCAGGTACAGTGGTGCAGCTGAGATTCATGACCCTGGGTAAGAAACAGATTTCCATAACTCCTGCTATTTATGTATCTCAAGAATAAGTATCTACCTACTTCCAAAAGGGATGGAGGTGTTGACAAGCTGATGATGACGTGAGTCAGCTGATCAGAGCAAGAACTCCACAGAATAAAGAGCATGAAGTTGAAGAGTTAAGATAAATGTGAGGGAAAAGTGAAGTGACAGCATAAGAAAAGAAAACACGTTCTCCATCCCTAGAGAAGGCCACTGCAAAAGAAAACCTTATTCCCTCTCCCTGCATTTGGGAGTTTTCAAGGGTTTTGACACAAAAATTACAATGTGTTGATTTATTGGCTGAACCTTAGTACCTGCTCATGGTGAACAGGATGTGCTTTGACTTGAGCCTCTTTTACTCTCTGTAAAAGATATGAAAGTATTTTTGATACCTTTATTTTGTAGTGAAGATCAATCTTATGGTATTTGGAGATGTTTCACTTAGGAATCTCTTATCTATTTTAGTAGCTAAAAACAGACCATGAGATACAGTCACTACAAACAGAGGACAGACAACCCCTGTCCTCCTAGTCCTTTTTGATAATTATTTCCTCACCCAGCAGCCAGCACATCACTTTCCCAAAATCGTGTGCAGTGGAAGACATGCACATGTACAATGCTGCCAGCTCAATAGTGTATTTTGGGTTCTGGGCTGACATTTTAAACCATCTCAAACACCTAATAAGACAGTAAAATATGGACAAGATTAATTTTAATACTAAACACTTTATAATAACACATGATACTATCCATGTCATCCAGATACAGAAGGAGGGGAAAAAGCTACTCCAAGACCTGTGCTTTCTTACAGTTCATGGTAAATGTGGGGTTGGGGATTGAAGAAAGACAGAGGGAAAATTTGTTTTGAAATGTCCTTTTCAGAGATGTTGCCCATACATTAAAATAAAAAAATAAAAAAATAAAAAAAAAGGAATAAAGATTAAATATTTAAAAAGCCACAGACGAGCAAGCAAGCAAACAAACAAACAAAAAACTTTAAAAGCCCTAAAATAATGTCTATACTGTTTAGTTAACTGGTATTCCCAGCCCTATCCTGAAGCAACAGGTTACTCTGGCTACAGCTGAGGGGAGATCTGTGCAATTCAGGAGATGTGCCTGCTTCTGCTAAACAGCAGAGCAGGTTCATGTTTCTTTGCAACTTCACTGTGAACTTTAATCTTCATGTTCATGTATGTCTGGTTAAATACCTTCAAGGCTTTCACCCTATGCTCCTTATGACTACGTTCCTATTAAATCTGGCATTTCACTGTTGTTTCAAAGAGATTGAATAGAGATTGTCTTCTACATAGCTTGAACCTTTGATATTTGCATCCAAGTCTGCTCAAGGAACATCACTGCATAGTTACAGAAATATTCTATGTAACAAATACCCTATAAGAAAGAAATAAAGTCCTAAATCAGAGTATTTTATTCTCTGAATAGGTGTGTTATTTTTAATACTATATTCTTCTTGTTAACTTAGATGGTTTGCAATCATATCTCATTTCAGCAGAAATGATTATTCAGAAGAGCTGGTCATTCCTGACAGCAAAAGAATATTTTATGTAGTCCTTTATAGATTTCTTTTATCTCTACTCTCTCCAAAGAGAAATAAACAAAATCATACAGGGCCAGCTGCATGAATTGCACTTAATCAGAAATGTTGGAAAGAAAGTAATATCTTATCAATTGGAAATGGCATTAAAAAATCAGAGAAAAATACAATTTATTATCCAGGCAGCTACACTGAGAGTATAAATGAAAGATTAATAGTTCATATGTTTTTCATTGTGGTACATTGACACTTCTGAGCAAAGGGAGGGAAAATATCCTTTTGTTAGAATTAAATAGCGATTTCTCAGTCAGACTCATGCACTAGATTCTTAAGGGGGTTAGCAATCAAAGAGAGATCAAGACCTACATTTTCCTAAAGTCTGCTATGCAATCACTTTCATAGTGCAAAATAAGTCTAAGGAAGCAATTACATGTCTAAATTCTTTTATGCACATTATCACAGGCTTTCTGTTTTAAAACAGTAGTTCCATGGAATTATTGTCATGGCTTTACTAGGAGAAATACTGTTGCATATGTGATTTTGCACTAGATAATCATAGAATTCATTTTGTGTTGCCTGTTTATAGGTTTTATTTTACTTTAATAGGTCTGGTTATGGATGTGGAGTGGAGCAGCACATCTTTTAAATGTCTTAGGGTCAGATTAATTCAGGGCACTTCAGATGTTTTCTTTTTTTCAGTTTTACAAGGTAAGGAATTGATATTGTAAAAATAGAGTGCAAACAGGCTGTATTAGACTTGTCTGAACATCAGGGCATGCTCCTGTGCATGTAGGAGTGTAACTGTGTCCTCCCCTCTTTGCCAGTGGTGATGTACCACACTCCTCCTGTGCACCTCCAGGGCTGCAGCACAGATGAACACTGTTCCAAACATGAGCTGCCCTGGGTAGTCACCCTCTTGGATCAGAGCTGATGGATTCCTTCCAACTGAGGTGATTTAAAGACAGTGTGGGTGTAAGAGACTCCTGGTAACCCCCAGGGACTGGGCACAAGGCTGTTGTGGAGCACACCTGGAGCCCTGTCCCTGATGCTACACTGCAAAAGGGTCACTGTGCTTGCAATTACCAATTCCTCTCCTTTCATCACCCAGGAAATGCAACACCGGGTTCAGCAGTGAGGGTGAAACATAAAAATGGGCCAGAACTGTACAAAAGTCACTTTGTGACCAAACATTGATTTTGGGTGCAGAACTAAATAAAAGAAACCCCTCTGTCACCCTGACCTTTCTGTCTGTATCTGCAGATCTGAGAATTTTCCTCTAAATGATGATTGATTCCTCTGTAATGATATTCCCTTTGTGGAGTGTCAATATATAATTAGAGGTGTGTGCTGTAGATCTCTGTGTTGGTCTTATAACAAAACATGAAGGTTCAGAGCCACTCCCATAAATCAATAAAACTCCATTAAAAGCATTACATCCATAGTGATCTGATCTTCTTAATTTCATGATTTCCTTCTTTTCATGCAAAATACTATTTTCTGAACTAACTTGGTTTTCTAAATTTATCCACCACAATGCTAGATTTTGTAGAAATAAATAGTTGTAGAGAATAGCTATAGTTAACAATAGAAAGTTTATATATGAAATTTTGTGCCATACTGCAAAAAAAGCAACTGATATGATATTCTGCTCTAATTAAAATATATTAATTATGGGAACAGATTCATTCAAATTATACTTCCTATGTGTAAGTGCAATATATAACAGATTTTTGAATACTTATGCAAGCATGGAAGAAAGATAATTGAAATCCATCACCTTATGTTTCAGTTAGTTAGTCAATTCCCATTTCCTAATGCCATACATGAAACACTATGTTCCAAATAAAGAGCGAAATGAAATCTGACTTACTGATTTTAATCCAGAAGAATGATTTCAACACTGCGAATCCAACAGGAAAAGTGGATTTTAGTATCACTCTTTTCTGATTTGGGAGATTTCCAGAGAAACTGAACTGAAAGGAAGATTTAAAGTAAAGCTTTAGTCATTTGTACTGCCTTGGGCACTGTCTCCATTTAAGGGTACTCTGCTCTGTGTGTGTGGATGATGTGATCAGGAAGCTGGATAGTGATAGTATCAAGACAGATAATTTTAGAACCATAACCCATTGCCACAGAGTTTGTCTGAAGTAATCCTTCCATGGATGTCACCAGACTTACAGGAAATCAGGTCTCAGTTGTTTAAACACAGGCAGCTGGTGTCATTTGGAATGTGCCTGGATATTTGAGGCATCCAACAGTACTGCTCAATATCATCATTTCAGGTGTGACAGCTGAATCTGGACTTCTGGGATCCCCTCAGGCACAGCAAACAGCACTAAGTGCCTCTGTGTGGGCAGATGAATTGAGCCTCCAGGGCTGAATTCATTTTCCCTAAGTAAACTTACACAATGCATATTTCTACATCCAAGTTTGTTTCCTCATTGAACACTTACAGGCAAGGAATGGATATGGTGCATTTGATTTATTTGAGGTGTTTACATTAGAATGAAATGTCCCAAGTTTGCTCCTCTGCTGCTGAAAATATTTCAGAAAACTCAGTTCTTGCCATCTTCACTGCAGATACCTTGGCTTTAGGCAGTGTTCTAAATAAAAACATTAAAGGATGTCTCATTATGTAGAAGATCACGTTAGTGCCCATTTCATAACCCTTCATCTGTTTACCCAGCAGATCTACCTGCTTCAATGTTTAGTGTTCCGTAAATTTTACAAATCTAATTAAACCAAAAATAAACTTTGTAGCAAATTCAGACTTCTGACACATTCCTTTTGACCACTACCTAGCCTGCCTATGCATTTCTCCTCTGATAATTAGTTGCAGTCCACCACAGGAAGAAAGTTCTTGTGATTTTATTATTTCACATCGTCCCGCCTCTGGCTGAGAAGAAGCAAGTGGTACTGATACCATAAGGCATTAATTTAAGGCAGCAAGATGGTAATTGGAAGCTTTCCACTACCTTTAATGAACTTTGGACAGGAATCATAGAGAAAAAGTCTCAGCAAACACCTTTCACTGAGAAAGTGGCTTGCTGAAAAATGAGCCATACAAGACTGATCAATGGTTTCACACTGCTCACAACACCTTGTGTGCCTTCATGTTTCTCAGTATGATGCAATCTCTTCACACTCTCCCATGGCTATGGGGGATTTGGCTGTGTTTTGATTCTATTTGAATTGTGAATCTTCACTTCTCTGAAGTAAAGGTCGGCTGTGGGCTGGCCTTGGCCAGCAGCCACACACCCACACAGCCACTTGATCACTCCCCTCTCCCTCCCGCCTCCCCACAGGATGGGGGAGAGATTAAGAACAAAAGTGAGAAAACTTGTGGGTCGAGGTAATGACAGTTTAATAAGTAAAGGATGGATAAAAAAAAAAAGAAAAAAGAAAAAAAAAGTGATGCAAGAACAATCACTCACCACCTCCCACCAACAGGTCCATGCCCAGTCACTCTCTGAGCAGAAGCCACCTTGGAAATCGAGTGCCCATTTGTCATCCCCTTCTTCCTCTGCACCAGATTTTATTGCTGAGCATGATGTTATGTGGTATGGAACAGACCTTTGGACAGTTTGGGTCAGCTGTCTGAGTCTTTTGCTCATCCCCAGCCTATTCCCTGCATGGGCAGAGAGGGCAAAAAAAGAAAGCCTTGCCATTACTCTGTTCAGTAATACCCAAAACACTGTTGTGTCACTGTAGTCAGTCAGAATTAGTGGCTAAATTTTGCCCTAAACCAGCTGTTTTCAAACCAAAGAAGAAAGCACCATTAAGCCATGGATCCTGAAGAGGCAGCATAGCAGATTTTTTTCATGCTGGGGTTTCTGTCCTGCACTGTGAGCCAGCACTGTGCAGCTGCAAACCTCAGAAAGGTTTATTGATAAACTTTGTTCAGAAACCTTGTCCAGGCACAGACAGACACACAGACACTCACCCTTCCACCAACACTGCCTGAGTTCCAGAATCTTCCAGGAAGAATTCCCATGCTCTGAACTCCTCCTGGAAGACATATTGGAAGAACTGAAGTTATAAATATGTGTACATGAGCCCCAGACCAGGACTGCTCATTACAACCATGGGCCATGATCACCCAGACATTGCTGGAGCCATGGGTGGTGATACCTTCCTATCTCTTCTATCTCTCTCTGTTTTTCTCTTTTCAATTTTCCTCTTTTAGGGTGATCATACACTCCAGAACATCTATACACCCCTTGCCCAATCTGTTACTTTTTTCTCAGTTCAGTTGTTTTAATATAATTCATTTTTATTTAAGTCAGGTAGTGTTGTTTTGCTGTAACTGACCTCAAAGGGTCACTTAGCAATGAACCTGATTGCTCTGGCTCAGAGGGAGAATGCAGCAGTCATCAGCACTGTTTTAGCCACAAACACAAACTGCAGCTCCACATGGGTCTAAAGTCTTTGCTTTTTGGGGGGCAGGGCAAAATCAGAAGTACTGGAGAACAGCAGGATTTACCCATTGTACCAGCTATTGAGGACTGGGCACAGGAGTGGGCTGAAGGGATGAGAGCTGAGGAGCAGTTCCAGAATGAGAGTGAACACCTCATCTGTCTGTGGCTCCCAAAGAAGCTCCACTGCTGTTATTAAGAGCTAATTGTTGCTTTGCTGCATGAATGGTCTAAAATGGAAAAGCAGTTGGATATTATTCTTTGTCACTTCAGATTTCCAAGGGCAGAATGAAGGTTGTGGTGTTGGACTATTTTCAGATTTTCCAGTTTTGTGGCCCTACCAAAGCAACAGCGTGAATTTCACTTTAAAGAGAACACAAAAATAAATATATATTACGTATTTAAATTCACAGATCTTTCATTGTGCAGTCTAAGCCTTTCACCAGGCAACAAGAATTTTTCTGCTTGTGTTGTATTTGTTAGATCCTGTCTCTCTTTGATTGCACATCCTTTCCCTCTTGCTCTAAATAGACCGAGATCATCACTACGTTTTACTGAACATTTGCCAAGAGAAAATGCTGGGTTTTTATGGGAAATGTTGGAAACGTCTCAAAATACAGGGTTTGGAGCAGAACACTCAGCTTTTGCATTGGTTTAGATTTTTTTCCACCCTGGAAACTGTCATATTGGCACACAAAATATCTCTGTGTTTGTATGGAACAGACATCCAATTAGTAACAAGCTGGTGCTTAGTCCACCCATAGTTGAAATATTTTGTTTGGGACCTCTGGCCTGGGTTTTGGTTGGGAGTTTTGTTTCTTTTTTTCAGTTGAAGAAGCAATTGTTATCACACCATGTAAGCAACACCAGTGCCAATTGTCCTAAATATCATTTGTTTGCAGCCTCACTGGCACTTATTTAATTATTGTCTCATTTAATTTAAGCTACATTCTGTAGGAACATTTTGTACTTAAGACCAAAGAGAACACTTAGAAACATTTTCTATCATTTATAAAAAGAGTCTCAGAAAAGGATCAAGGCACCTGAGTGACTTTCTCCATTAATCTATAGTTAATTATATTAATAAGAAAGATTGTGCATGAAAACATTGGATACAGCCAGGAGGTTTGTACATAATAACCAGTCTTTCAAGATACAGGGCTTTTATACTGATACTCCAGCTTTTTCTTTTGGGCTGAGAAATTAACTGAAACTATAACATTGCTTTTTACTAGATTTTACTTTCTGTTGCTTGCCTGATGACAGCAAGTCAGAGGATGTCACTGGAATCTGGTGTGAATGAGTTTTTGGCCAGTGTTTCTCGTTATGCACATTGAGCCAAAATGCTCTATCCAAACATTTCTATATTTTGGTGCATTTCAAATCCCCATTGCTGTGCATATTAACATGTCCTCATCTTTAGGGACTGTGAGCTCAGTGGAGGTAAAAATCAACAATTGTGTTTGTGGACAAGTAAATATCTAAAGTGGTTAAAAGCTGTTCTCTGTGATGTTGGGTGACAATTTGAGGACAGCCACAGGTCCTCCTGCCTGCCCCAGCCTGTGATTTGTGGTGGAAATCTCCCTGCACAGCACGGCTGGGCAGAACTCTGGAGCACTGGGAGGAGGTGTCAACTTGTTCCCTTGAAATGCTACAGGTACACAAACAGGAGAAGGTGACTGAACCAAGGAGGCCTTTCCTCTCAGGGCACTGCCACTGTGAACACAGCATTAACATGACAAGGTTTCACTGCATTTTGCTGAAGCAAATCCCCACCAGCCTTGGCTGAGTCCTTGGAACCTGACCCTTTTTCAAGCACCTCTCTATGCTTGGGAAAATGTTTCTGTTTTGTCCTTTTTTTTCCTCCAACTTGGCCATGCACTTGTCACAAGACACTTTTGCTGCACAATTACAGAGCAGAATTCCAAGACATACACCTGAAATATGAAAAGTGCTCTCTACCTCTCACCAATGAAGAAACAGCAGATGAGAAATAAAACTATAAATGAAAGAAAAAAACCACTCTGCAACAAATTAATAAGAAAATAAAGGATTTATAGATGGCAATTTGGTCCATAGAAAATACTGAAGATTCACCAGCTTGGCCCAGAAAGAGTAGAAAATTGTAATCCTTAATGTGAAGGAATTATTACTGAGAAAATAAGAACCAAAAGAAAATATAAATAACTATTTTCATCTTAAGAAATAAGACAACACATGGTGAGACCATTTACTTCTATAGAGAAGGAATACTACTGTATTCCTTCTCTCCTTCAGTTTTTGCATTTGTCTGCTTCTCTTCTAGATTTCTTATTGTTTACATTAAGAACACAAATGAAGGAATATTTACTTGTGTAAGGTTTTCTTTTGTGTTTCCCCAGGTGAATTCAATCAAGTGTTTTTGTACCAGTGTCCCTGGTTTTCCCTTCTGATCTATTTTATGTGTGGGAAATGTGTCAGTAAATAGAACTCAGTGGTCACTTCAATTTATTAGAATGTGATAAAAGGATTTGACATAATTTGTAAAAGACAGGTGATTCCCATGCCTTGTACATGTTAATGAAGTACTGCAGAGCTCAAGAGAAGTATAACTATGCTTTGCTGTGAAAAGCTTATGAAATTTCTTTAGAGGAATCTTTTACCAGTTCTCAAGGCACTAAAAATAAGTAATCTGATAACTTGCTTATGAATTAAAAGAAAAAAGGTATAAAGGCTTTTTAGAAGGAATAATAACTACAAGTTATAAAGCAGATCAGCAGCTCTCTAGAGAATTTATCAGGAGGCTGGAAAAACAGAGATTTTAATGATATGGGTAAGTGTTTTTAGAGGTCAGAGGATGTGCCACATGAAAGACTTAAACTGACCGCATGGTTTAAGCAATTTGAACATGTGGATAGCAAAGGTTTTGTCTTTGTTCTGCCTTCAGTACTACTAAAGTGTGTTCCCACATCAGCTGTGCTGCCTCTCCCCACAGGACTGTGCTTCTGAGTGGTGTTTGAATTAAAGTTGATGGCACACTATGTTGATCTTGAGAGGATCAACACCCCTGAATTCAGGGATGACTCTACCTTTTCTTGACTGACACAGATAAAATGAATGCAAGAAAGGATTCCTGAGATGTTTCTGTGTCAGTGAGGGTCAAAAAGAACTGTGTCCAGATTTTTCCCAGAAGAATTGTTTCCTCCTATAACGTGACATTTAGTCTTTATGTCAACTTTTGCAAACATGTCAGATTGCAGCAGATTGAATAAATATTTTGTCCCCAAGGCAGAAAATACACCCAATACTTCCCTAGTGCAATGTAATTAATTAGTGTTGTGCTCTTTATCAGAAGAATTTCTCTGGCTGTTTTGCATAATTATGGTTGGGTTCAAATTTTTAAAAACCTCTTTAGAACAGCCACAAACAAGATTTGCTTTCCTAAGCTAACTGTGTCTTGTTATAACAGTGGAGAGATAATGCCTTGGTGGGATTCATGATCTCAAGGGATATAGACCAGGCAAAAACCGTAGACATAGCCTGAACCTTAAGAAAGTGAACTTCTAGTTTTTTTTAAAGAACTAATGCATTTGACCCCCTGAGAATCTGTCTTCAGGGAGAGCAGAGAAGAAGAAGAAAGCTGGCTACTATTTAATGTTATAAAACACAAGAGCTCTCAGTTCCCATGTTCAAGAAATTGGCCAGGGAAGGCAGGAGCCCAGCAGGGCCAAGTGAGGACCACCTGGTCAGGCTGAAACACAGGAGGGAAATGCTTAGACAGCAAAAGTGGAGACTTTCTGGATTCTGGAAAAACAAAGGAATAACTGCCTGGGACTGTAAGACTGGGGTCAGAGTTGATAAAGCACAGCTGAAGCTACATTTGGAAAGGAATGTGAGGAATAACAAGAAGGGTTTCTACAGGTATATCAGCCAGAAAAAAACAAGACAAAAGAAACTTCAGTGTAGCAATAACTGAGACAAGAGAACTGGTGGAAATGGAGAAGGTAATTTTTCACTGAGAATTGCTCTTCCCACAGCTTTCAAGGAGACAAGAATGCAAGGCACTTGGGGAATGAAGTCCCACCCAAGACAGGACAAAAGACAACACTTTTAAACTGAAAAATGTTGGATTTAGAATAAATATAAGGAAAGAATTATTTGCTATAAGAGCAAAGAAAATATAAATATATGTGTTAAAAATATAAAGCACGTGAACAGATTGTACAGAGAAGCTGTGGATGCTTCATCCCTGGAAGAGTTCAAGGCCAGGTTGGATGGGGCTCTGAGCACCCTGATCTAGTGAAAGATGTCTCTGGCCATGGCAGGGGGGTTGGAATGAGATGATCTTTAAAGGTTCTTTCCAACCTAAATCCTTCTAGGAGTGTGTGACCATATAACTGCTCTTCCTGTCTGCCTGCCTTTGAGAGCACACTCACAGATTTATCATTTTACATTGAAACTTCCCTTAGGGCACAATGTCTGTGTTTTAAGACTGACTGAACACGGCATCAGGAGGGCTGTTCCTGAAGGGGGCTGGCAGGTCACTCATTAACCTGTCTGGGAGATGCTGCACATGGCCAGCTTTGAATCCCTGGGCTTACCAAGAAGAGCAGAATATCACAACCCTGAGTTAAGTCATTTTAGGGACATGTCTTCAGTACAAACACATCCTCTGCTGGCACAACTGTTCCCATCCTCTGACTGCTCTTACTGGGAGCACTGGTATTATGTAAAAAGCATTACCTTGGCATTTATGAGTCCTAGATTAAATTTCTTGTACTTCTGCAAACTCTCTTTTAAACTTTGAATAAACCTTTTAGCAAAAGGTTTTTAAGTTATGGGACATCTAAATTTGTGCCTAATGTTCTAAATGGCACATGGACCTCTTGGTAAATATCACAAACTACCGAATATATAATTTTTATTTTGGTTTAGTCTTCGTTCCTCAGTTCCTCATCAATAGACAGAAGACAAGAGCACTTTCCTGTTTTGTGGGATAAAAATACATCAGGATTGTGATTTTTTTTTTAATCTTTCTATGTAAGAAATAGGAGATTAGATACTTTTGGTGCAGATGTTAGATGGAAAGAGGTATTCATCATTTTTTCTATTATCCAAAAATTCATGGATTAGTAGTGTTTATTTTATCATAATAGGACAGCTTTGAAATATCCAAGTTGTTCATTTTTCAAATAATGCAATGGCAAAAGGAGAACCCTTCATTATACTAGAAGCACAGTAGAGAGAAATCTCAGGAGCACATGTATTAATGTAGGGGTAAATATATATTAAATGGCACAGTATAAAATTACAGATATAAAACAAACAAGAAATGATAAAATAACATCAGGAAATGGTAGTGGCATGCAGCAGCATGTCTAAGAACAAAACAACCATGTCAGATATAATAATCTATTTCTACAATAAAATTATTTGCCTGACCATTTGTTTCTTTTTGTAGCTCTTCCCCTTGACTTGCAGCACGCTGAGGTAACAGATCAATGTTTTCCTCTACTAACGACTCTAAATTCTTGTGACAGTGAAATTCTTATTCAAGAAGAGACCATCACACATGTTTTTGCCTAATACCTTCTAATGCTGTTTGTGTTCAGTGTGCATTATGTTACATTCATTATCCTTTCAGGAGCTGAACTGAGCAATATGTGGAAAGTTTAGTGAAAAAGGCTATTATGTAGGATAATAACACACCAGAGCACCTGAACCTGAAAGTAAGGGTCTTTAATGCAGATTCATCTGTCTAAGTCTGTCATAATCATACCTATCTTCATCCTTTTCATTTGCTCTAAGTGCCCAGCAGAAAGCATCTCTATGCACTGCAATTGCTGGCTTTGCTCTGTGATCAGATGTTTTGCTACTTAAGTGGCAGCTTAATACATGTTTTCTGAGTAGCCTTTGTGATTTTGTCCATGTGCTGTGTCACAGAGTGAGAGCAAAGTGAACCTCTCCTACAGACTGATGGGTCATCCTCTAAGGACAGGAGGGGAATTAAAACAGCCTCTCTTCCTACCTTCATATCTTTCCTGCCCCCCACAAAGGCATTAGGTTGGTAATTGCCAGAGAATACAAGAATAAGCAGGCAGGAAATTCAGAGTGCATCTTAATTATTAGATTCTGCCTATCTCAGAGTATTGAGTGAACTTCCGAATTTGCTGATCTGCCTGAAAGCTAACACAGAAAATGAACCATGAAAAACAAAAGAGTTTTCTTTTGGATCAGTTAGTGAATTACTGATTTTAAAGGAGTATTATCACTGGAGCTACATAAAAGATGGGGCTAGCATGCCTGTGAAGGAAAATAGAGAGCAAGAACAGCCCTTTTGAAATTAGTTCTTATTATAAACTGATTTAGTTGGCTGTAAATTCACAAAATTAGAGCAGACTTTACTTAATAAGCACAATTCTGTGTTCCTTCTATAGCAAGTATTGAAAGAACTATGATTTTTTTTATTAATATACACTTAAACATACATTTCTTACGTACAATAATTTTAATTAAATTTATCTTTATAACTTGTTTTTATTCCAGTTATTATAATGTTGCATAAGTTATTCCCCAAAATTGCATTCTTTAGTGGGGGCCATGAAGATAAAAAGAAAAGCTCCCAAAAGGGAAGCCATCCTATGTGATGGACAGACTGGGCCTATTAGAATGCATGGTTTGACCTGGACAGACACATCTGCACTGTGATTTGAAAAATTGCTTTGCCTCTCTTACAGATCAGCTTTGACAGCTGTAAAGCAGAAATAATTATATAGGGCTCCTCTGAAAGAGCATTCAGATTTGTGAGGACCATATGCTCTCGGAGAAAAGTGCATTACCAACAGTTACTAAACCTTCCTGGGTTAATGGAAGCAAGTAGACCTAGGGATAAGGTGGAGATTAATCTCTTTTTTTTCCCTGTACAACATTTCATTGTGCTTAACTTTAGTGAAAGCTGGGAGAAAAGCATCAGTTAGGTAACTAAAGTGCTTAATCCTAACTTTAGAGATATAAGAGGTTCTACTGCCATCACTGGCTTTGCTTGCACAATAAAACTTGTCACATGTGTCAGCAAGGACTGATGACAAGTTGATAGTAAAAGCCTATCTTTGAAATGTATGGGAAAATAATTTTGGATGATTAGAAAATGGTCAATAACAGCTGGCCCTGTACCATGTTCTTAAAGGAAGTGTCAGCCTTAAAATTCCTCACTGAAACCTCCCAGCTCCTTTCACTGTCCACCACAGGAGAAGTTGCAGACTCAACAGGACACACGGGAGACTTGAACACCAAACAATAAAGCTGACAGAACATAAAGTAAATTGAGGCAGTAATAAAGCTGCTGTGATTTGCTGTAAATGGCACCAAGTTTGTACCAAACCTTATGAAAGTCTGTTTACATCAGACATAGTGGGTACCCCCTAAATGCACAAGATCCCTCTTAGGCAGCTATGTCAATTCCTGTCAGAACAACAGAACAATAAAGCAGCAGATTCTGCAAAAGTTTAATATTATGAAATAAAATTCCAGCAGATTTAATGTGCTGAGTGTTGTATTGTATATTTTTTAAAGATAAATGCAGAATTTCTGATGAATCTTGACATGTTTATTTCTTTGTTCCCCACACAACTAAAATAACCAATAAACACAAAAAATTCTCCTGCAGAGATTGTGATATTATTTTTCTTCCAGGTTTTGGAAGTCTGTTTTTTTGATGTACAATTCATTACTTATTTTATGGGTGATACTAAAAATAAGTACCCAACTAACTAGATATGTGTCCCCTCACCTCAAACATCAACAGAGCTATAACCACTGGTTTATTTGGAAAACAAAAATTGTTTATAGAACACTTCTGGACAAACTTTACAATGGTTGCTGAAGGGGTCATGAAGAAAATAGTACTTTGCTAGAAAATTATTTTGTTCCTCCTACATTGCAATGGCTAGTATTTCAGATGAATACTTATTTATCATTGTCAGCAAAACTTTTTATCTAGAATAACACCATTCTGTCACGTTCAAAACTGGTATGTAGTGGCTTATTGCCTTTGCCCACTCCATGGCTGCATTTATGTGATGACAGCATGTGAAAGCTCTAAGAACAATAGTCCAATAAGAAAAAAAAAAAAAAATCAAACATTTTGACTCCACTTTGCACACATAATACAAATTGTGCTTCATAAACTGCACTAAGCAAAGCAGCAAAAACTAATAGCTGTTAAATTGCTGTGGAGAGCAGAACAAGGTGATCCAAAACTATTTTAAATGATGAGATAGAGGAGATGATGACACACAAAGAAGTGAGGAAAGGATGGACTGGGTTGGCAAGCAAAGTGTGCAGAGTGGTGTGGAATAGAGAGACCTTGGAAAAAATAACAGGGCTGAGGGGGCTCCACCCCAAGAATATGCACAGCAAGAAGGAGGTGCCTAGAGGGCCTAAGTGTGAGGGAAGCTCTCCTATCTTTTCAGGGAAATAGTCATGACTGGGGGCCCATCTGAAGGGTTTATATAATAATTCAGACAAGAGGGGAGAATGCTCATGCAATGGGAAAGCCAGTCTTGATTGTCTTTAAGGACTATTACAATCAAGGCAGGTTCCTGAGGATTGGAAGTAAAAAAAAATACCACTCCTATTTTGAAGAATAGCAAGAAGGAGGATCTGTAGAATACTGAATTGTAACTTTATTTCAGTCTCTGGCAAGATGATGAAGCAAATCCCACTAAAAACCATTTCCAAATATATGAAGGGGAAGAAGGTGATTGAGAATATTAAACACAGTTTTAAGAAGGTAAAACCACGACTGACCAACCTGACAGATTTCTACAACAAGATCTGTCTTGGTGTGCAAGAGGGGAGAAGTTCTTTATCTTTAATTCAGCAAGGCTTTTCACAGTCACTCAACTTCCTTAGGTAATCTATGAAATAAGGACAAGGTGAATGGTGAGATGCTCTGAAAGGTGAAAGAAAAGCAAAGGGTTGTGGTTAGCTGCACAGAATCCACCTGGAGGCCAGTTATAAGAGGTACCCCAGGGATCTGTGCTGTTTGAGCTCCTCATTATTAGTGTACTCTCTCCAGGTCTGCAGAGGATATAACACCACAAGGAGTGGGTGACACACCAGAGGGCTGAGCTGACATCAGGAGGAGAAAAAGGCTGGAGAAATGGGCTGGCAGAAACCTCATGAAACTCAGCATGGGCAGAGTGGAAAATCCTGCCCCTGGGAAGAATAACCCTGTGCACCAGTAAAGCAAGAAGGTGACTTTGCAGAAATTGTCCCAGAAATCCCTGGGGACAGCAGGCTGTGTGTAATTCAGCAGTGTGCCCTGGCAGCAAAGAAGGTCGGACACCCCCTGGGCTGCATTAGGGAGAGTGTTGCCAGTAAATCATGGAGTCAGAAAATGGTTTGGGATGGAAGGGAAACTTAAAGATCATCTGCCTCAACTCACCTGACACAGGCAGGAATTTCCTTCTCTGGATGAAGTTGTTTAAAACCCAGTCCAACTTGATCTTGAACATTTCCAGGGATAGCACATCCACAATTTCTCTGGGCAACCTGTTGTACAGCCTCTCCATCCTCATCATTAGGATTTCTGCCTAACGCTGAATTTAACCAAACACATTTCAGTTAGAAACTGGACTCAATCCCACTGTCTATGTCGTGGATGCAGACACTAGGCAGTTTTGATTCCAACAGGGACCCTGAATGGACACAGCACTTTGGATATGGCCATCCAGCCAATTCAATATCCATCTAAAAGTCCATCCATCAAATCCTTATCTCTCCACTTAAGTATCAAGAATGTTGTTGGGGACCATTTCAAAGGACATACAAGAATCTATGTGGCATCAGTACTTCTTTCCCTGTCCACTGATGCAGTCACTCCTCGTGGGGGATCGTGGGAGGACAGTAGATTGGCCAGGTACAATTTGCCATTGCTGAAGGTCATGGGAGATGACATTGCCTCTCTGCTGTAGTGACGCAGACCTAGTGTGCCATGTCCAGGGATGGTGGTCAGACCAGACAATTTCTAAAGGTCCATTCCAGCTTCAACTATTCTGAGAATCCTCAGTTCTTTGATGGGACATTTTACTGTAAATCAGCTTATATAAACGTAATTTTGTGTGGAAAACTATCCAAAGGAATATGAAAACTGCATAATAATCAGTTCCAAGATAAGAACATGATTAGGAGACTGGTGATAGGAAGCAGTGCACTTCAACAGGCTCCTGAGAGTGAACTGAGCTTTTGGGGTGCAGAGAAGACTTATTAAAATTGCTGATGGAACAGGTGAGGGACAAGTCTTTGTATAGAAATCAGAGAATCTTTATTGGGCTTCAAAGGGGATCCAGGGACAAATTTGGGTTGAGGGCACAGGGCACAGGTTAAACACCAGGAAATGGGGGTTGATCCAAGGGCCAATGGGAACATGAAAAAGTGGGGCAAAGGCCGGGCAGCCAACTAGGGGAACCAATAGGACAAAGGGGGTGGAACAATGCAGCAAACTGGGGCCAATAGGAATCAGGGGAAGGGAGAACATTCTGGGGATTAACCACAAATGGCAAACAGGGGTGGAACAGGGATTACATCAATTTGGTGAACCAGTAGAACATTGAACCTTGAGAACTATTTACATGTGTCTGCAAAGGTTTAGGGAGGGAGGCTCTTCTCACCACAACCAGGGGTGTCTCTCCTTTTTGGCCCTTCCAGGGTTGAGGCGTCTACAGAACAAGCTCTTGAGCATCCACAGTGATGTGCTAGAGTTCTTTTACTGAAGCTGTAACAGAACTTCTGAGAAATGCAACTCAAAGAGAGTAGCAAGGCAAAAAAAAAAATAAAATATATGATATAAGAAGTCACCAAGAAGAAGCAAGAAGGCAAAGAAAATAAAAATATATTTAGTTTAGGAAAATGCAAGTAAATTAAGGAAAATAGTATTTAAGAAAAGAGAGAAAATACAAATCATAATACTTAAAATCTGGAGTTGATAATAGATAAAAAATAAATAAATGGAATTAATGTGGGAAACGTTGTTGCAACTAAAGAGCAGAGAATGATGTGATATTTGATTTTCTCCTGTCTTCTCTGAGACCTTGCATACTGAAAGAAAGACACCTGGTGAGATAGCATCTGGTATGTTCATAGATAAACAGGTTTTAAGGTCATTTTTATCATTTAGTCTGATCTCACTCAGCAAGAAACTTTTGAGTTCAGACATCCAATATCTTGCAGTTCAGGTTTCCTCTTGGAAACTTCTTGGAAGTTCAAATTTCAATATTGTCTTGAACTTGTTGGGCCATGAGAAAGTCCATTGTCTTGGACTTGTTGGGACACAACCACCAGTTAGAAGTTCACATGTTGTGATTTTGCTTCTAGGGGCTGGAAAAAAGTGGTGACAGAAAGATGTGTCTCTGAAAAGAAGCAGAGGGGCAAAGAAACAGGCTCCAGAAATAAGAAGGTGAAGGTCCTGGTTGGAATAAATATCTTGGAAGTGGGAAGAGGTCTGGGAGATGAATGAGATACATGGAGATGAGTCTCTGAGGACACCCAGGAAGCTCAGCCAGTAGCATCTGTGGCTTGTGACTGCAGGCAGCAGCACAGCAAAGACTAAAGTGACCTCTCTGAGCCTGTTGGACCAGCAGTGACCTCCCTGCAGGGAAGGAGAATCAAGATCTGGTGAGCACAGAGCCGCAGGAGAGGGGGAGTGAGCTGGGAAATCAGGCAGGGAGAAACTCTTACCTCCATCTAAAATAAATCCCAGTATCCAGATACATCATAGGCTGTTATTTACTTTCTTATACAGACAGAGAAAAGAAGGAACTGGGCCCCTATATATTCTAAAGGGCTTGTAGGACAGATCTAAACCAAAATATAGTTCTTTGTCCAAACCAAGAAATTCTCAGAGTGCCTCTTAGTTAGTTCAACATGTGGAAAACACAGCCCTAATTTCAAATCATTATGGTTGTTATTATTATTAATACCGTCATCACTGTAATATAATGAAAAGTCAAGCATTTGAAGAAAATTTTTTGACTTATAGGATGCACAGCCTCTTTGATGATAAGGAAAAACAATCAAACCAAAAAACTAAACCATAACTCACTAACTACTATATTTTCTTTTGTATAAAACATATTTTCCCCTGACTTTCATCAGTTACCAATGGAAACCCAAACAATGCCTGCAGTTGTTGCTTTAAACCAAAACTGTAAGAAATATGAGCTTCCCAATAAAATATAAAACTTCTGCAAGATTAATAAGTGAAGGAGGAGGTGCAGAGACTCCAGGTATCAACCAGGACCATTGACTTTGACTCCTGAGTACAAAAATATAGATATTTTGTGTTCCAGAAATGAGAGTACACCATCAAATGTAAAGAAAAACACCTAACCTTCATCAAAAGGATATAAAATTCAAATATTAAGAAATACTTTAAATTTTTTACCCATTGATCATATATTGCAAAAGATACTGTTTTATTTCACATATTCATAATACAGAATTCTTGGTATTAATGCTTGCATGCATAAAATTCATGAAGTGTTCCAATTGCAATTCCTCAAATCTTGTGGTTTTGTCCTGTTTGTAGATGGAAACTTGGAAAGAAAGATTAATTATCTGTACTAAGATATATCTTTGTCATGTTTAGACAGTGCAGATTCCTACATTTCAGTTGAAAGAAGAACTGCAGAAACTACAGTCTTGCAGCTAATTTATGCTAGAGGTCTCCTTTAGTAATGAATCACAAACTATATATTTATAGATATTAAAACAAAAGGAAACTAGGAAAAGCCTGTTTATATGACATATTTTCCTTAGGAATAAATCTATATTGGTTTTATATCGTAGTGGGATAATATTCATAAGGAAATGATACAAAATGGATCATTTTAGTGCAGAGCACAAGGAGTGAGTTCAGTGTGCACCAGGGGCTCACAGAGCTCCAATTAACTGAGGACAACGTGGAGGTAAAAGGCTGTATCAATGTACATGACTGTGTAGGGCACATCAATCATCAGTGCACTCAAACCTCTCCTGGCACCAGTCCTTCTGACCTCGCTGTTCTTTCTGAACTCTTACAGTGCCTGATTACTCTAATTTCTTGGAAACCACACATTATAATTTCTGAATTTTTTTTGTTTGTTTTTGTTTGTTTTTTTTTTAGTTTGTTTTTGGTTTTTTTTCATCTCAGGGATGCACAAACTTAAACTGGTTTCACTGAATACTGCTGAATTTTTCTTTGCACTTGCCTCATTAACAATACAGTGCCAAAACCAATTTCTTTAATAAGCTAAGTAGACTGAGCTCCAACACTTTTTCAACAAAAAATATGATCTAATAGAGCATTTTTACTGCCCTTCTGCCATATTCCTTCTTTCATGAGTATTTTTCTGCATCATTTAAGAGACTGCTCCACAGAACTGTTGGGAATCTTGACAGATCTGGTACAGAGACAAGGCAATTTCTTTATTTTTGTTTGACAGTCCTGCTTTTTTATACTTCTGAAGATGATATTAGTCCTTTCTGTTACAGCATTGCACTGCCAGCATGTTGAGATGATATTTTCTTGTTGAACAAAAGGGTTTTTTTTTACAACTTACCACTTTCCACTCTAAAATCCCTTATCAAGTAAATTCAGCATGAATTTCCTGATCTTGCACATATTATTGAGCAGCTGATCACTGGGAAACAATTATAAAGTACTTTACAATGCCCTGTTGAAGAAGCATGTCTCCATTATTCATCCACCTTTTTTTCATACCTCCAAGATTTATCTGTAAACATCTGATATAATTATTAAAAACTTTGCTACAAGCATTATATATTGGTCAGTTCATGGATGACTTCCCTTTAACAGCTGCTAAAAGTGACATTAATCCATTTGATGTTTTATTTGTTCCATAGAAAGTAAAACATTGTGCAGTACTCTCTCAAATGCCTTACAGATATTCCAGTGTGCTACATCAATATGTTTGTCTTGATCAGATGGATGAATTGTAACAGCACAGAACAGGAAGAGACATTCCATGTCATTGAAGAACACTTTTGTTTTGTCACAAACAATGATGTTATGTAATACATTCTATAGACTGCTCTATAAACAAAGGATATCTGCCTGACTGCTACAATTATCCTGATGTATCAAAACCTCATTACTGTTAACATTAAAAACATTTTTCTAAATTCTAGCTTAATTAATTATACTCATACTATCATATTGCATGTTTTCCCTTTTCCTAAAAGAATTTTTCTGTCATCTTGATATTTAACTCCACATATTCTTAACAGAATATTCCATTTTTTTTCTCACTCCCTTTTTTTATTTTTATTTTTTTCCCCCAAGTAAATAAATCCCAATTGTTTTACTCTTGGGATAGAAAAAATCCTAATCTTTCTTGGATTTTCACAGAAATTTTTTTCAGCAGTCATTCTATGATGACAAAAATGACATGTTTATTTGATGAGCCACATGGATAGACATTAATCATGGGGTTTGATGCTTTGTGCATTGGACAAGCATTTGATCACTACAGTTTTCTCTGGGACTGAAATCAAGCAAAGCATTCTTTAATTTTTGCAAAATTTGTCTTCCCTGCTTAATCTTACACATGAAGCTGGTATTCTTTTCACTCAAGTAGTCTCACAACTCCAGTTTACTTATTTATGTATTTGATATTGTTTCTTGATCAGGATACTTCTCAAAATAGATTTTATAAGAGAAGAACTTCAGGCTGTAAAAATTTTGCATTTCAGCAAATGCTTCTTTTACCCACCTTTATTATCAATGCTATGCTCTCTGTTTTATTCACAGCATTACATAAAGCAAAATACATATTGAATTTTTTTCCTTGTTGTGCATCCCCATCTCTTATATTTCCATTCAAATGTAGCAGGGGCTGCACACATTACTTAGGAGCTCACCTCCATTGCAACATACCTACTTACTGGGCCATGACCCTTGATTTTACTGGGCCATTTAAACTTCAGTGATAGTTTTGTTTTCTTTATCAGCTGCCTGCATTGAATATTCCATTTGAATTCATTATATTGCAGTGGTTCTTTTTCCATATCATATTGCATATTAAACTAGAATAGTCATTTTCACCTCTTCTTTTAATCAAGACTTTTTGTGCGTGTAATGAAAGATTCTCTGTTTGTGAAATCATGGTTCCTTGTGCATTCAATAAGATGTCCTCAGAGTATTCATAATGTAAATTAACACTTCTTTCTTTAAATTTATCACTTGATATAAAGCATCATTAAGAACTGGGATTAAATTTATTCCTTATTATAAAACATCATTAGTGTTAAGATGTTAATATAATCTCTTTAATTCAGAGAAAGGCTCAGTGGTGCCAGTTGTAAATGATTACAATTGATGAAAAAATTCTAAGAGTCTTTGTGATTTCCAGGTGATTTTTGTAGATCTGGACATGTTTTTTTCCTCACCAGTGTAGCCATAGCTGCTATAGTGACTAATCCCACTAGTCCCCAGCAAGTGGACCCTGTGTGGTTCCTTTTTTATTTCAGAGTCAGCTCTCTAATTTGCCAGTGTTCCCAGTGCTTATTGTTGCTCCTTACAAGCAGCCTCACAGATCAGTTGCTAAGTCCTGTAACTATTTATTTTAAACCTGCTGCTTTCTTGAGTGTGCAATTTTATCTGTATTGTAAAACTGCCTATGACAAGATCCACCTTTTTGAAAAGGGCTATACCTCTGCAAGAGAAGGACTTTGTAATGGTAAGGCAGGATGTCACTGAGAATGCAATAAGTGCACAATCAGAATAAAACTAGAGATTGTCCAAAGTAAGAGGGAACATAAAGGAAACAGCCTTTTCTGCGGGAACTGCCAGGTTTGTACTTTTGAGGAAAAAAACAAACATGGTGTGCTAAAACATTTCTATATGATTCAAAAATATGAGGTGACTACACAAAATGATGCCCAGAATTTATATTATTTCCTTATCAAAGTGTTATAAGGAAAAGCCTTTCTTGTTAACTGAAAATGCTTAAGACAATGAATAATAAAAAAAATTTAAATAAATCTCATTCTTTACAGTGATGAAATTTTGTACCACTAATGTTGGATATGACCTCTGGAGGTCAACTGGTCCTTTTAAAGCAGAAATCCCTACAGAGAGTTTGCCCAGGACTGTGTTCAGACGACATTTTAGTATTTCCAGGGAAGGAGATTCCACAAACTTCCTGGACTATCTGTGCCAGTGGCAATCACCCTCACAGGAGAAAATGTATCCTCATGGTGAGAGGGAACCTCCTGGGTTTGTGCCCATTGCCTCTGGTCCTGTCAGTGGGTATAGCTGCAGAGAGACTGCCTCTGTCCTCTTTGCATGCTCCCTCCAGGTATGTATAAACATGAACAAGAATCCCTTGATCCTTCTCTTCTCCAGGCTGAACAACCCCAGTTCTCTCATTCTTTCCTCAGAGGAGAGATCTCATGTCCATTCATCTTTTTTGCACTGGATTCCCTCCTGTATGTCCATGTCTCTCTTGTCCACACCTGCACTCAGTTCTCCTGGTCACTCTTACCAGCACTTTGATGTGCAAACCATGCTCTTCCTAATGCAGCTCAGTAAACTGTTGGGCACTTTTATTGCAAGGACACATTTCTGGATCACTTGCTGTCCACCAAGACTTCAGGACAGCAAGTTCTTACCTTACCTTCTCTGTAAGGTTGCTTTGCAGCTTTTCTCAGCAGGTATTGCTGCAGGGGGTTGTTCCCCTCAAGGAGCAGGACTTAGATTTATTTTGTTGAAATTTACCTTGCTTCCATCAGCCCAGTTCTCCATCTCATTGAGGTACCTCCAAATGGCAACACAATGTGTGAGTGTGGGAGTTAATTAGTCTGGATTGGGAGGGGAGGAATTTCAGGCTGTAGACCCTAAGACCATGTTATTCCCATACATGTTTCACGTCTGGTAGTTTCCTTTACCCACTGATTTCATATTCAGACACCAAAATTAAGATGTTCTCATAAAAGGCTTATCTTTGAAAATACCTGTTTTCTGATACTTAACAGCTCATTTTATGCCTTCCAGACATTCTGCATTCTTTTCTTTTCAGGTAATGAATACATCCCCACTTATTACCTAAAGACATCTGTGATCTGAGTTTTAGTAAGCCAACAAAGGCAAAGAATATACATTACTGCTGCAGTCAGTAAAGAAATTTCTAGATTCTAGGTCATAAGTCAAGAAAAACATTAATTCCTCAAAGGGGCACTGAGAAACTGTGGGGAGAGCTTGAAGTAATATCATCATAATTCCTCCATCTGGCCACAAACACGCTGTCATTTGCTGTCCTAATAAGGAACACGGTGATTAAATATGGCTAAGCACACAGGCTAGTTGTGATTTTTTTTTTTAATTAAAAGAAAGCAAGTTGTTTTGATTTTTAATCATAAGGAAAAAATGTATTGTCAACCCTTGTGCACAGACACAATTCAATTCAAATTGTGACTAAGCCTCCAAAGCAGAGAAAAAAAACCCAGCATGGCCTCATTTAGGTTTTGTTTAAAAATAGAGAAACCCCTGTAATCTATGCATTTGCTAATAGATGGTATTTTATGTAGCAATGATTTGGACTTATTTCTGCTGCTTTTTAAAGTACCCATACACCTATATGGGTATATACACCTATATGGGTATATACACCTATATGGGTATATATACAGGCTGTATGGTGCAGACCTGACTGAGCCTGATCCTGGGGAGGAGGAAAAGTATCAGATGTTGAGGAGTGTCTGAGAGCTTTGTTAGTCTCCATATTTGCAAATTTCCCTTTCACTGCAACAATTAACTCTTTATTTTCTATTTTCTTATCTTGTGTTCTGGTACAGACCATTTTCAGAGAGCAGGATACTGTGCTAGAATGGACTTCTGGGGTGAAACCCACATTCTTTACAGAAATATTTTGAAGCAAAAGCAGTTACAGTAAAACAAAGTCAGTCAGTCATGCACATAACTGAAGAGAAGTATTTGTTGACAGCTATGTCAGAGCATCATGTCTGCTGAAAATGGTCTGGTTTGGTGCCAAAACCCATTAAAATCACAGAATATCCTCTGTTGATTTCAACCAGATATTTTGTTTTAAGTAAAATTGCATGCTTTGAAACACAATCCCTCTTTGCTACCTCAGGTAATACTTGGTTATTAACCAACAGGAAAGCAATTAACTGATTTCAGCTCCAGCAATTCCTTTTACTGCTGTGATTTTATACCACACCTACCACAGGTGAACGGTACCGAGAACTTCTTACCATCTGAAAAATATCTGACATGAAATGTCCACATGAAATAAGATTGAGGATCAGCTCCACAACCTGTGTTTCATTTATGTAATGATTTATTTTTTTTTTTCTCAAGCATGAAGTCTGAGTATGGTGTAGGTAGGAATCTATCTTCCCATATGTATACCAGAATCTTTTACCATACTGTCATGGAAACATGCAAGTAAGAAAATACTCTGTGCCTAATTTGAGACAGTGCTAAAGAAACACTATATTACTTAATTAAACAGCAAAAATTATATGGAGAGAGAGCGAGACAAGAAGAGAGAAGGTTGTCAATACAAAAATATGTCCTGTTATCCTGTGGCAGTACTCTGAGATGTTTTTCACATTGGTTTCTATACTCAGTTAATCCTGTTAACTGTAAATGATGAGTCAAGTTGACAGCTTGGTCCCTATTTATGCTTGTATTTTCTTTATGCTCAAAGTTTAAATAAATGTAATTTGATGGGAATGAATAAACCCTTCAGGCTTTTTACTGAAACATCTCAGGAAGAGGTTATTTTAAATGGAAATACAAGAATGCAAACCAGAATTTCCTGAGCAAAATAGAAGGGCAATTCCAAAATCCTGCATAACCTGCTTGCGAAGTAAGGAGTGAAAATGGAAAAGGATCTAAATAGTGAATGAATTTAGTGTCTAATAACTTCAGCTTGGTTAGTATCACAAAGTACATGAGCAGAAAAATAACTTATGTATAATAAAACTTATGTCTTCAATAAGGTATGATACTTACTATAGAAGATGAGGCAAAAATGGAAAATACCTTTAACAGACAGCCTGAACATGAGATATCAGCAAATTTACCTTCGACTACTGTAAGATCTAAACAACTTTGTCCATTAGTAAATATGTCCTAACTCAAATTTATGGTCAGATGAAACACTAATGACAGCTCCTCTCCTCTCCCTCTCCTCCATTTTTTCTGATTCTATGATGTTACTTGAGGATGATGAGGCTCTAGCACAGGTTGCCCAGAGAAGCTGTGGATGTCCCATCCCTGAAAGTGTTCAAGGCCAGGGACCCTGAGCAACCTGAGATTGTGGAAGGTGTCCCTGGCCATGGCAGGGTGTTCAGAGTGAAATGATCTTTACATTCCTCCCAATCCAAATCATTCTGTGATTCTCTGATTTGATTTATTGCTCAGGACTGTAGAGATACCCATGCAGACCACAGAGGTTTCTGTTAGCACCAGGTGATGTAATTCTTGTCAGACTGACATTCATTCTCACTTGCTTCCCTCTTTCTCTCAGCTGAAAACTAGATTTCAGTAGCAAACAGAAAACTAAGTGGAAAAGAAATAAAGAAAGAAATATAAAGCTTTCACAGAAACATTTTGTGCAGATGTTAGCATCTTAGAAGTATCCATAGAGGTTCACACATTCACAAAACTTCCAGCTGAAAGATAGATGACACCTAGTCTAATAAGCACTGGTCTCTGAACAGGCATTCATTGATTTTAATCTTGTTAAATCATGTTCTAGTTTCTCAGAGACATAAAGAAGGAAAGAAATACAAAACACAACTCAGTAATAACCAAATTACCCAGGAGATGAAATCAACAATTTTACTGACTTCTCAGGCTAGAGAGCAGGAGTTTAAAAGAATTTAAAGGATAAGTAATGAAAGCTGGTGTGTTTTACAACATGGCAACAAAACAAGCAGCTGCAGAGAAAGCAGATTTTTAAAGGCAAAATGTGAAGAACACCCTGAAACAAGAGCAAGAAAAGATATTCCAGTGAGATCCAAACTCTCATGATACTCACATGTTCATAATAAAATAAATAAAATAAAAGATTATGCTGTATTTATTTTTGAAACAGTCTTATGAGCTTCTTTATAAGGCTGATTCATGGAATGATGGAATACTTTGGGTTTTAGGGGACTTTTAAAGGCCATCTAGTCCAACTTCCCTGCAATGAATATCAGCTTGATCAGCTATCTCAGACCCCTGACCAACCTGACCTTGAATGCTTCCAGGGATGAGGCATCTATAACCTCTCTGTGCAATCTGTTCTTGTATTTTGCCACCTTTTTCATAGAAGTCTTCTTCCTTATATATAATGTAAGTTGATCCTTTCTCAGTTTAAAACTATTACCTATCACAACAAACCCTGTTAAAAATTCTCTCCCCATCTTTTCCTTAAGCTCCCCTCAAGTACTGAAAGGCCACCACAAGGTCTACCTTTGCTAAGTCTCCAGTCAAAAAGTGTGTTTGAAACTTTTCAGAGAGGATATGATAGACCAGGAACACTGTTCAATCCAAAAGCAGAAATCAATCTTAGGTCTGATTTCCAGCTCTTGAAACAGAACAAACACTAAATCTTAACCAGGTGTCCAATTGGTCATGGATTGGGTTGGTTTCTTTTTTCTCCTTTCTTTTACTAAATGGTAAAAGTGTTCTCAGACTGCACAGAACATGTCCTTTCTCCGTAACACTCACAGGAAGAGGGAGGGACTGGCCTAAAATTCAGAGCTTGGCAGCATGTGCCAGGTTGCACCCTGTTCCCAGTCTCACCAGTGGCTTAAGAAGCAGTTCAGGGAAAACATCTCTTTGTGTTTTCCCCATCTGTAGAATCACAGCATCATAAACCTGCTCAGGGCTTTAAGCCATCTAAAGTGACACTATTCCAATCATGGAGAGATATCAACCAAATAACACTGCAATAATTACAACTTACTAGCCTCTCCTCAGATGGAGGGAAACTTAATCCACCAATGCTTGTAAAATGCTTCAAGACTCTGCAGTGAAAGCCAGCATGAGAATGTAGAGCATTAGCTTTGTAAGTGAAGGCAGAGTGCAAGCAGAGTGGAAGGAAGAACCATTGGGTTAAATTCTCCAAACTCAGAGAAATTTTTCTGAGAGCATGTCTAGTCCTGATGCTAAGAAGAACTGACTTTAGATGAACACCAGTGTGTCATAAGGTCTCCTCCTTCTGCCCCTGAGCTGGAGGGATGGTATTGTACTGAACTTGCTAAGAAATTAGCTCAGTGTCTCTCCATTTCTGTGACAGTGACCACTGACATTTCAGAGCAGGTGGTGGTTAATGCTGCTCTCTCCTGGAACTGCTTATCCAGCTCTTGCAAAGGGAATGTTGCCTGCTGCACATGGATTTGGCCTTAAAAATACCAAGGAATTCGCTGAAGATTCATCACTGTCTCTCTGAATAGTTTGACTGCCAATATTTTTATGACAAGCCTGTTGACCTTTACTGCTTTTAGCCATTTATCATATGCCAAGTTGGAAATGATCATCTGGAAAAATCACCTCCAGACAACGAGACAAGTCTTTGATCAACTGATCTGTATGTCACAGTCTTATCTAGTATGACTGTGTCAGGTGAATACAATGTTGGATTAAACACTGTGTAATTTAACCCTGGAGTCTGCCCCAAAGAAGTCACTTTTCAGCGAGAGGCTGGAGCATTGTTTCAGCCAAGACAAACAAGGAGAAAACCCAGTGCTGACAAAAGTTATTCCTTGTACTGACCGTGGATGACTGTGGGATGCAAAAGTGCCTTTAAAAACATGCCCTATATGGCTGTAAGGTTGTAGAATACAAATTCATGACAGTTCTCTATTCTGGTGACTGATGCGTGGTGCTTTCCTCTACAGCCCACCAAATCACAAGGTGCTATTAGAACACAAGCATGACATTACTATAGTGTCCTTTTGGAATATTTAAACTAGCAAATCCAGAAGTAAAAAGATACAGTACCTGCCTATGAAGTCAAAATTTGGGTGTTCTAGGTGAGTGTCACTCCAGTGAGTCCTGTATTTAAAGAGTGAGACCTTTTCTTATCAAGATGAGCAGAGGTTTCCTTCTGTTTGGTGCTCTCACAGGAGAGTCAATTTCTTGTGTACCTTCAGAGATCTTCTGTGTCGTATTTGAGAAGGGTAATAAACAGGTTTGATAGTTTGCAGCTTCCATATTATTCCTAATCCTTGTTGCCTGTGCTTCATTTTGTTTGTGCTTGCCCAGAAAACAGGGATTATCTGAGAGTACAAACCTCAGTGACCTAATAGAATTCATCTGTCAGAGTAGGATGATAATCATCCACCAAAAATAAACATCCAACCCATTTCTTACCCCTCCTTCCATCTATTTTTTCTCAGAAATGAGCAGCTCAATCACTCCTGGAGCACAGCAATAGAGGAAACAAAAGACACAGTAATTACATCTGCATTTACAGGGGTCAGATTTTCACCTGGCAAAGATGTGGAATGAAAACTTGCAACCTGTGTAATGGACATCCAATTAGATTTCTAAATGTACAAATAGCTGTCATTTTACTCTGGAATCATCAGGGAAAAGTTCTGTACCAAACATTTCTGTTTCTAATGTCATTGCCAAAAGTGAAATTACTCCTTTCCTTTGCCTCAGGAATTGTCAGGAGGCAGGTAGAATGGTTTAACATCTTCAGACAGGAAAAGTAATGCTACCTTCTGCTCACATCACACTGCTATTATAGGTGTAAAATAGATGGTAAAATTGCTCTTTCAAATGTTGTCAGTTGGTCAAATGGTCAAATGTAACGCAAATTTTTATTAAACAAAGGCAGTTACAGTAGATTTGAATAAAACAGAATTAGACTAGACTAATTCTATTGGAAGGGATTTAAATTTTCAGCGGCCAAGATTTGCCAATGTCCTTTCTAAGCTCCACCATGTCTCTTTTCATGGCCACTGTCAGACATTAGCACTGGCCTACCTCTTTCTTCAGGATTAGGTTTTGTCTTTGTGATACTCCCTTCCTCTCCTCTGAGTTTGTGTGGAGGAAAGGCAAAGCACAAAGTGTCACCACAAGTGATAAGTTTGGTTTCAGAAAAACTGTCACTGCTTGATATTTTAACACTATTTAATCTATATACTGCTACATGTTTGTGCTTGCCATGTAGCAACAAGAAAATGAGAAAGAGTGCACAGATGTGGCAGGATCCTAAATAATTTTGGTTTTTTACTAGATATAAGCACTTTCATGAGTCTGTTCTACAAATACATTGCTCTAATCAGCAGTAGGAGTCTGTGACACACATCAGATGCTTTCCAGAGCCTTAAATGGACAAGTCCTTTACACCTGATGTCAGAGAGCTGGCTGTCAGAAAGTGGGCAGCTCTGGAAGGGGAGGGGAGCCATGGGGTGGAGGTGACAGCCAGGAAAGCAGGGCAGTGCTCTGGAAGACAAGGAGCACAGTCCCACAGTACCCAAACCAGGACAGCAGAGCAGCTCTGCTGACAGTAACCAGAACAAAGCAGCAGTCACCACATTAGACCAAACAACGAGCCAGCTCTGAGTTCAAGACAGCAAGTCAGCATCTGCAGAGTGCCAGGCCAGCCATGGATATACATGCAGTGTAGTTCACACAAAGGCCAAGGGCAAGGGCTGGACTAAAATGCAGCTCCTGGACAGGACAGAGGGGACAGAAAGGGTCAATACCTTGGATAAGGTTTTCCACAGGGCTCTCTCACAACTTAGTTGTTTCCACCTAAGCCTCACCTAGAGTCATGCAGCTGCATTATATTAAGGCTGACTGAGCACAATCAGTTAAACACTCAGGCTGAAAAGAAGGAGAGAGTTTGTAGAGGAAGATTACAGAAGATGTTTTCAGGCTGGCCAGAACAATCAGAATCTGGGTGTTCACTCAGGTCCCTGGAACTCTGTGTTTCACCTCTGACCTCTGATAACCAGTGCTAACACCAATCTCAATTTATTACCCTGTGAATCTTGCCAATATCATTAAAATCAGCCTATAAGGTGGCATTAATCTCCAGTTTAACATAGCTGTCAAGGTTTGAGACAGCTGATCCACTGAGTGCCTGAGACACCTGCAGGAACTGGCAGATGTGACAGAGGGCTCGCAGGAAACCTGCAGCAGGAGGCCAAGCATGGTGCAGTAAGATGTTCAAAATGATGCTGGAGACCTGAGCTTGGCAGTTAAATCAAACAGTTCCCAGGATCATCAGGACTGTTTTACCTTTGTTTAATTAGGTGATAACTTTGGCTGTGGATTGGCAGGCATAAGGCTCCCCATGAAGTGGAAAGGCAGGTCTTTGGGAAATGTGCTGTGTTAAGCAAGTGATAATTGTAGCTGGTAATACCTCTGACACTTATATGACCCATTAGCTTGTCTGGCAGAATAACATCCTAATGTCAAATTGTGCATGTGCTATTAAGAAAGCATTTTTTTCCATGGTCCCCTGGCCTCAATGTCCCATAGTGAAGGAGCGAAATATATTGCTATGTTACAACTGGGGCTGTGCACAGGAGTTGTGAGTTTTGAGATAAAGAACTGTCTGTGCATCAGTGGTGTTGTTCCCCTTAATTATTACTACAGCCCCGCTGATTTTGGTACCTAGACCCCAGTGATAGAACCTATTATCTTTGTTGATAAGTGAGACTGGCAGGTGATCAGAAGAAACAAATTATAATGAAGAGCTATAAGGAAATTCTTCTGGCTGAGCATGAAACTAGTTTCCAGTGAATGCTAAAAAGATAAATGTGTAGTTGTTTTGTCTGAAGGAGAATCAGATACCAATTTGCAGAGGAAAAAACATGTCCTATTCCTCAACACTGGAACAGATCTGGATCAAACAGCTTTGTAATCATCCCCTTTCACCTTCTTTTTTTTTACGTGCACATATTTGTATGTGAGCAATGAGCAAGGAAGTCTGAACATTTTCATGGAGGAAATTTAAACACAGTTCCCATGTCTTTTAACTTGCACATTAGTGTTTGGCAGGTGTATGTCTCATTAAGTCTCTTTGAAACCAGCATCAATGTATCAGGGAGCAACTCTTCCTTCTCATTATTCAGTAAGTTGTAGTTGATGCCTCTACTGGTAGGGATTTGTGTGTTTATCACACCTTGTAAACACTAATGTAAATAATGTTTTTGCTTACACTGTACAAACTGACATTAAAGGGATACTTAAATTAGTAAGGGTCCACTATGATAATTAATAAGCTGGTCCACTATGATACTTAATCATAGTGGACCAGCTAAAGTATCTGACTATAGGGATAAGAAAAAGAAATTTTAGTAGGTTTAAAATTTTTTAAATTAAAAATTTGTTGCTTCCTTATCCCTCTCCAGTCCTGTCCCTGGTTTCCCTATCACACATGCATTCAATATCACAGTCCATAAAACAAAATGGATTTTTAGGGAAAGGACAGCATATAAAACAGACAAGGGCTGAATTAATATCTCAGAAATAAAAATGTATTCAAATGGTAGAAATCTAAAGTGCTTAAATATGTCAAGCAAATAATACAAGGTAGAAGAAATTCTACAGAACCATCAACTATCCTCTGACATTTGCTAATGTTGGAGGTTGTCAAGTCCAATATTGTATATAGAGTTATATATATATATATGTTTTTTTTTAATGGCATGTACTGTTTTGAAACTAAAGACGTAGTAAGGGTATTATTTGTTTCAACAGCTCAAATCACTTCTGTTTAGCTCTCCCCTTTCCATGTGATCTATTTACTGTCATCTCAGCCTCCTTTCAGGACAGGCATGGGGATATCCATGAGGATGTGTTGCGGTAATGAGTGGCGTAGGGACCCTGGACAGGTGCAGAGGAGTGCTCTGTATTGCCAAAAACCTTTGGCTTTATTGTCTTTTTAAGCAGTCAGCTGGTTATCAGTTTACATAGTTTTAAGGCAATGCAAGCCCAAGGCAACCAACCACCACACACCACAATGTGGACATGATGTGGTCATGATGTGGGAATGATGTGGACATGATGTGGGAATGATGTGGGAATGATGTGGGAATGATGTGAACGTGATGTGGACATGATGTGAACATGATGTGAGCATGATGAGGACATGATGTGGGCATGATGTGAACATGATGTGAGCATGATGAGGACATGATGTGGGCATGCTGCCATCACTCAGCACGTGTCTCACATCTCTCATGTCTCTCTACCCCTATTCCAGCTAAGTCACTCTGCCACTGTTCCCTTCTGCTTAGCCTAACAAACCAGGGCCATGTTACAAGGAGTTCCCTTTATAAAATCTTACCTATCAGTAACACATATCTGTGTGCATGCCAATTCAGGCAGTGTGAAACTCCTTGGAAGATTCATTCTTATTTTTCTGCAAAGTTATTTGTCTAGAAGTGTTTTATATCCTAATTGCCATATAGATCAGTGTAAAGAAGGGAGAGAGAAAAATGAGTGATAAAGAATAGATTAGTGATTTGGCATCATGATTGCCAAAAATAATTATCCTTGAATGACTCCTTAGTAGAAAAGCAGTTAGAAGCATCACTCCAGTTGCTTAAATTATTCCTTATTTATTTAGGGACACTGGCTTTTACACAAATGACATTGGTTGTAAGTTCAGTGCATCTCTATTCTGGAGCTGATGAATGCAGAAAGAAATAAAATCTCTGCTTCAATGTTTTTAAACACAAGAGGGCTAGCAAGTAAAATGTTATTTAAATACATATGATCTCATATTCTGTGATCAGGCAGTGAGGGTGGCTTAGGAAGTTACTATCTCTTAGCTGCTTTTTATTGCCTCTCTGCTATGCATTGGTACAGGGGTAGCAAAGCTGGCACATTATGACATGGACTTACACTTTGGCTAGTTTATTTCATGGAATAGTTCTTATATTCTAAATAAAAATATCCTGACCATCTCTAAAAAACTGGTTACTAAATTCCATCCCTCAATTTGACCATCTAATTCCTGCTTCACAGCTGGAGAAAAAATATTACTGTGTGTCTACTGGACAACCAAAGCTCTTAAATTATTTAATGTTATATAATTTTCTTTCTGGCTAAGTTCAAAGTAGCTGCTCTTGTTCAAAAAAATCTCTCTGCCTCCCTCCCTCTTACATTAAAGTTCCTGCAGTGCTATATGCTGTTGAAATACAGAAAGCAACACTTATCTGGGAGAGAAGAATCCCTCTGGTCCCTGCAATCTTGGAGGTGTGTGTGCTGTTTATTGGACCAGGGAAGGCGATTCAAAAGACAGTCTCACCAAATCTGTTTGAGAGAGAGACCAGAGGAATACAGGAGGCAGGGGAGTGTCCCTTGCACAAACTCTCAGAAGAAGCCTGTGCTGCAGCCCAAGCACCTTCAGCCTCATCACCTGAGAGCACAAGCCTGAGATGCAGCCCACGAGTCTGTCACCCTTTCCACATTAAGATGGGGACAGCAATGGGATAATGCAGGTGCCAGTTCTGGGGAAGAAATTGCTGAGAAAGGACGTGGCTGCTGCTTTTTTAGCTTATCCAGATCTCTTAATCCTCCCTGGCATTCTCCCTCACCAGAGATGTGATGGTGGCTAGCAGGATATAATTCTTTATGATTTTCTCTGAATAACCTTTCCACAGGTCAGCCCTAGCAGAGATAAGACTGTCTCTCCTAAGAGAGACAACCACTGATATATTTGGATACTTAGCAAACGTGCTGTCTGAAGCACCTGTCACTGATAGCAGTGGAACAATACTGGTGTAGAGCTGCTCAAATTATCTCAGGTTCAGAATGATTTTTCAGTGCCATCCACTTTGCTGCTTTTCTCTCAAGAGGCTTTTCAAATGTCATATCACCCTTGCTCTTTATCACAATAGTCTCTACGTTAAAACAAGCTATAAAAATCAGCAAGCTCTACTGGGGGATGCAGGAATGCTGTGCATATTTCACTGCAGGGTAGTGCAGAGTATTTTCAAGGAGAAAAAAAGAAAAAGCTTTACATCTTTGCTGAGTCTAAACGAAGGCAATCTGTGGTATAACATTCTACTTTCAATGCTTACATTTACAGGGGTTTGTACTATATCAGACATCTCATATTGACTAGATCAGAGCATCCTAATAAACTGAATAAATCTGAAGGCTAGACGCAATAAAGATATAAAAATCATGGAAGATAGGACCTGAATATCTTAGGTGGCCCTTGGAACCTGGAAAACACTGACAGTCAGCCTGGGTCTCTGTGTCAGGAGATTTGGTGGCCTTAAAACCATCCAAAGAAACAGTCCCTGAGGACAGAACAATTTGGAGCAAGACAAAGGGAAACTCTGATGCCAGAGGGGATTTTAAATTTATATTCTTCTCCCAAAGGAGTACAACCCCAGTATCCATTCCAAAACTGAAATCTCAAACTGAAGTAAAGCTGGCACAGGATTGTCTTCCTGAGGCCCAATGTCTCCTTCTGCTTTTCCAGGATTAAAACAGACTTCATCTTTCTGCAAGATAGTTTCATAGTTTGAAGAGTCATTTTAGACATGTGAGAGGACCCAATTCAATGCCATTTTTAGGTGGGAAGAGTCTCAAAACCTGAACTCATGTATTCTCAGAGAATCCCTTCTCCATTTATCAGTTTGTACCTGTCACTGACGTTGAACTGACAGCACTTGGGAGTGCCACAATATTTGAAGCAACAAGAATTAAAGTGGAGAATAAGACTGTGAACCCTTGAACTGGAGCTGTCTGGTACTGGGCTACTAATTAATAAGTAAATCTAATAGAAAAAAGCAATTGTGCAAGTGAAGCCTGTGCACATCAGCATTTGCTGCCCTTGAAGGTGCCCTTTAAGTCACTCAGTTTCTGCCTTTTGGTGACCATCCTGAGCTACCTCACTTGTACCCTCATGAGGAATGTACATACATGAAGAGCCTCCTCAGGAGGACAGGATGAATTTTTTCAAGCAGAGCAGAAACAATTCAGTGATCTGCTCTCTGTGCTATTGGGGATAATCAGGTCAGCTTCTGTAAGGCCACTGCTCCTGTGGAAAGTTAGAAGCCCAATTCCTGTCCTGTCCTTTGCTGAACATCTTTTAAAACATAGAAGATTGACATATTTATTTTTGCCTGTGGGCTGCAGCCCAGTTTTGTACACCAGAGCAGTGGGCAATTCACAATGTGTGTGTTGTCTGGAAAAAAAAAAAAAAAAAGAAAACAAAGAATTACCCTTCAAGTCCTTGGTTTGCATCAATGATGTCTGAATGTGAAACTGTGGCATTTTGTATTTAATGCCCAAGTTCTGATCACTGTTAGTGAGGACAGGGTTTTATCCACAGAGAATTATGCCACTGATTTACATGAAAGTTTTCTTATTTATGCTGAGTTGTATAGTTTTGGTTTTTTACTCCACTAATACCTTTAAATCTTTCTCTTCAAAGCTAGAATATAGTCTAAAGGGAAAACAAAACCTTTTGCCATGATAATTTCTTTCAGGAAAAGTTCTGTTCCTCAGCCTGTTCAGATGATCAGAGAATAAGAGGTTGTCTGGCAGAATAGAAAATACCATAAATTGTTATGCCTGGGCAGGGACTCTTCTATTTACTACAGGATGAAAAAGCAAAAACCAAGGCCTCAGCAGGATCTCGGGAAAAGAAACTTTTCTTTCTTTCAATATAAGAATCCTCAGTTGTTTTTTTCTTTTTATTGTCTCAAGAATAGCACAGGAAGGCTTGATAGGATATGCCTGAATACATCTGGGGTATATCCATGAAAAGGTAATTCTGTATTAGTAAGCATGATCCCACCTTGCTGAATCCTTTGAATGATGTGTAAATCTACTTTAAATAGGTACAACATTGACATTTCTTGAGGGGTTCCAGTTCTCCCAAGTTAGGCAAATGCACCTTCCTTTCTACATTTGTTTACAGTCATGAAGACACCCCGGTGAAGTGTTTTAATACTGAATATTGAAATTCTGCAATTCCTCACAGCTAACAAGGCAGACTGCAAGGATAAATGTGAATCACTTGGTGGTAAAACAATCCCTCTCCTGTTCATTTAAAAAATATATTTTCCCCTAATGTAGTTCCATCAGCTTCTAGCATGAATAAATAATCATGTGCCAAAGTACAGTCTTCTTCTTGTTCCTGTTCTTTTTGTTCCTAATTGGTCCTTAATACAGAAACAATTTCTGTATGGAACAGTTTTTTGGTATTTTAATTGTAAGAGCAGAAGAGATGGTAGAAGTTTCCAGGTGCTGCTGATTTACCAAGGGCTCTGAAAGTCTTGAAAGTTCAAATCAAAGCCCTGGTCTTTGGGGGTCTAAAGTGATGTGTGACATCATCTTCTTCTGAGGTCAAAGAAATTGAAGGGACTCAATATTTCATAAGGTTGAGTCTTACACTAAAAAGATTTTAACAAAAAACCAAAAGAAAAAAAAAATCCCCTCGTGTGTAACTTGTCTTCTGTTTGTACCTGAGTTATGAGCAACAAAAGACTCCTGAACACATTTCAGAAAGAGAGATGCATTGTTATTTTCTTTCAGAGGAGCATAAACGTGGCATGGCTGAACACAGTAAATAGTAATGATACCAACATTTTGTCTCAAACACTACAAATAGCAAACATTTTAATCAATGTTTCCATGTATTCCATTTACTTTTCATCTCTGGAATAATCAGCTGTATGACTGTGGGAGTACATTTCAGCTCTTTTTCCCTTCATCACCACAGTAGTGTGTATTCTGAAATTATTCTGGGCAGCAGGGAAAACTGGGACCTAATTTTCCTTTGATACTGGACCACAACACCATTATTGCAACATACCCATAGAAAGCTCAAAAAAGCTGTTTAATAGCTGAGCCAATATTGGTCCACAAAGATGGAGTTAAAAAATTTTAAAAACCCAACATTTCATGCTTCATTAAAATAGTGCTATACAGACACTTGTCTCACCAAAATTTGTGCAAAAGAAATCAGTATCAGCTTACAATCATTTTTCCATAAGAAATTACACTTTTGCTTTGAAGCACAAAACTCTGTCAGAAAGACCTTTTTCTTAAAATTTTCTTCATAGAAAAATAAATAATTATAAAAAACCCCTCTTTAGCTAAGTGTGACTAAGTATTGGTGGGACATTTCTTCTCTGTCTTTTATCACAGGAGACATAACTCAGGGTGTTCTGTGCCAGGAGATGCATCCCCTGAGTTTTGTTTTGGCAGTTTCTGTCAGAAACCTGTGATTTCTTTACACATATTTAGAACTTTATTCTGCAGGGTTTTTTTTTTTCAGGTTTTGTTTTCATTGAATATTGAACAAAACTTTGATTCAGAAGAGGATTCCACAATATTTCAAAAGGTCAGATGGTCCAGCTTCCTGCTCACTGCATCTTGTGCCTCCTGTCCCATCACTGCACTTCTGAGAAGAGTTCCATTCTGTTTTCTTTACACCTTGCTGTTGGGTAGATCAAGACAAAACACATGATCTTTGCTCAGCTTTCTCTTTCCAAGGAGAAATCAATAATTCTCACTCTTTTTGGGCTCCCCTCAAGTGACTTATGTTTCTTTTCCAGTCTGCTGTTCACCCACAGTGCAAGTGCATTACTTTGAATCCAAACCTTGACATGGAGTAAAATAAATTTGGGGATTTTGGTGTTGTTTTGTGTTTTATCTTGTGGGTTTTTTTTTTTTGCTTTTTTGGGGTTTTTTTGTGGGCGGTTTTTTGTTTGGTGTGAGTTTTCTGGGTGGTTTTTTTGTTGTTGTTTTGGAGGTTTTTGGGTTTTTTTGGTTTGTTTATTTTTGGTGTTTTGTTTTTTTTTATTGTTTTATTTTGTTTTTTCCCTTTTCCTAACTATTTCTCCATGAATGAGATATAAATTTCATTAGACTTCTTGGAATGGGCATTTTCTGTTGTAAGCACCAACTATTTATTTTCCTGCAAAGAACAGGAAGCTGGCTATTTCAACACTTTTTAAAAAAATGTACTTTTGACTTGATTTAGTTAATTTAAAAAGTAAAATGTTTGGATGAACTGCTATGTGGTATATTATTATCATTGAAAACATTCCTGATGAAAGAAAAAATGTTAATATTGAAACCATGGTATAATATATTTGTGACCTAATTATTGGCTGTTTTTTCAAACAAATTTCAAAAACATATAGTGATATAGGTAGGATCATGATATTTTGTTACTTTGAACGATTGCCTGGCATATTCACCAGGAAACCAACTAAAAGGAAATATTATTTTGACAAAGATGCCAAAGAAAATATTCAGTAGTTTTCTACATAATTCTGAGAGAAAAGTTGGGGGGGAATATCCATGGTCAAGAGTTAGTTTCTAATTATTAAATCCAGAAAACAGTTTGCAAAGTCACATTTGGAGGTGTGACTATCAGTAAGTGTTGAAAAGTTAAATCTCTTCCCATTTTTTAAGGTATTTCTATTTTCACCTAGAATACATGCTTTCTGATGTCTGCAAGCAGTTTAAACTCTGCTTTCTGCTTAACTAGTATTTCTTATTATGAGTTTCAAGCAATCCATTACCTAATTTAATCTTCTTAGTATTAAAATTCACAGCTGCTACAAGCCAAGTCCTGCCCTCTCCTTTAATAGCTTTGGTTGCTGCAAGTGTATGTTGGGAGCTAGGAAAATGATTTAATTCCCTTATGACCTCAGTTCCCAGTGGCACACTGGGGATGAGAACACCTCACAATCCTTTTCTGCCACACACCTGCTCTGTTTGCTTCCCAGTTTCAGCAACAACTGAGCTACAAATTGCTGAAAGTCCAGAATTTTACCACAGACTGGGTAATTTCATTCTTTCTGCGATATCACCTTTGTTCTCTAAGCTCTTGTTTCAGGCCATTGTCAGCAATGGGCTGTGGTATTAAATAAGTGATACAATACAGCTACTCTTATTAATTTATAATCCCAAATCCCAGCAGCAACACAGTTTGGATTAGACTATTATTTTAAAAGCTTTTGAGGAAAGAAATGTAAAGAAAAATAATACAACATTTCTATTTGTTCTTCTAATGACAAGCATTATGTAGCTACATAAAATTATCATTCATTATCAGTTTATTGACAGAGATACACAAAGAACAGAATTATCCCAGACTTACTTTGGATTTACTGAGAGCAAAATTATATCTCTATTTCACTAATTTGGCTTGTAGGCATCTTTAACTTTTCATACTGCTTAAAAAGATAAAAAAAAATGCTAACTGTGTATTTATTCATTAGTTGTTTATTTAAATTAGAGCCAGTTTTCATCTTTCAATTCCTTGTACATGGAGAATTCTGCTATATCAAAAACTACTTTAGGTCATATTTAGTACTTGGAACAATTAATAAAGTGAAAAAATAGTATCTTAAGAGAAACAAGTGACTGTTCTAAATGTTTTTTCCCATTCAAGATGTACCAGAGAGGATGCACAGGCCCTCAGTGATAATGACAGGTCTGCAAAAGCCATAGGTTATCAAGATGAGTGTCCCCACAGATAAGGGGTGAATGACCAGAATTTTGTTGGCCTTTCTTCAATTTCAGTTATGTCTTTTGAAAGTTCTGTTTAGAAAGAAATGTTAAAAATGCTGGATTTAGGGAGCTAAGTGTTTAAATCAGGTATTATATTATGCAAATATACACAAGTATATATATTAATAATAATATATTAAGTATATTATGTAAATCAAACAGCTTTAGATCGCCAGAAACAATGCAGATATCGGTAGTCTTTTACAACAGAAATTAATTCCTCTAATAAAATAAGTACCCAGAAAAGGATGTTATTATGATGTGTGTGCTGAGATTAGCTAGAAACTCCCTAGCTGAAAGCCATCATTATTTACCAGTGTGGATTTTAAGGACAAGCTTTACAAAGCCACTTAGGGCTGAGTATGCCCAATTCTCATTAATTTTATACATGATTTGTTATCCAAATCCCTTTGAAAAGAGGAATAGCTCATTTTCTGAACATGCAACAGGCATCTATGTCTGGAAATTTCCTCTTGGGATCACAATTTGTATGTGCCCTAGACACTTGAAAAATTATTTTTCCCATTAACTTTGGAAGCAAAGAAGTCAGAACATGACACTCATGTAATATACATATGAAGATAAAATGGAAACTTTATCTAAAAAGTCATGTGATATGAACAAAGATAGAAAGTGAGCAAGGAAAACACAGGAGAGAATTTTCCTTTCTGCAATGTATTTTACTTCAGGGCAAAAAATCCTCTATTATGAGGGGAAATGACCCTTGGCCATGAATGCAAAAGCCACAAAACTTCTAGCAAAGCCTTATTTTGCCTGTTTGTCAGTTTTTGTCTCGCAACTCCACTCTAAATTCACAAATTCTTACAGATTTCTTACAAAGGTGTTCTTAAGATGAGTTTTTGTGCCTCAGAAGGAGTTTTTTCACTTTTTCACTATGTGGAAATATCCTGCTATGAGAGAAAACCAAGAGTTTTAATGCTAAGAAAAAATTTTGGCAGATGTGTTATATTTGATGAATGTTAGCTGTGATAACAGTATGCTAGAGAGCAGATAGAGCATTAGATAAAAAAAAACAACTCAGTGATTTCTTAGTAGTAGTAATTTTCTTCCTGGAATTTATCTGTTTGTAATTTCTGTGGTTTCAGAATAAAGAAATGCTCATTTTTGTGGAGCAGGTGTTAAATGAGAAGTGAGTGAATAGTATAATACCAGGAGTAGAGGTTCAGTAATCGACTGTTAGATGCTTGAAAATAAGACTTTTGGTTTATAAAATAATAACATTAAAAGCTTTTTCTCAGTTATCTGGAATGTTGTTTGGGCATTTTTTTTTCCCCTAAATCTCATACAGTTTTATTTTTTCATAATAGTTGGTGTTTCCAGTAAATCCTTGTCTGGTGTTGTGCTAAGAGCTGTCAGTGCCCTGGCTGTAGCCCAGCTCCTACACACCAGTTGTCACTTGTCCAGCAAAGAGCTGGCCATAGTGGAGGACCTAATGAAGGAATATTTGCCTTGATCAATTAAGTATCAACTAACTTGTCTTTCTCTCTCAGCAATCTTATTTCTCTTTCCCTGCAGGTATCCATTCTCTAAGACCACTTGCATGAGATTTCCAGTTTTACACCCTGCCTAAAACCTCCAGTGACACATCTCTATTTTTCCCATAATTTTAAGCTTTGCATCCACACCAGATATTGTACAAACCTGCTGTGAAAAGCCCCTACAGATTAATCTCTGAATTAACTTGTTTATTTTTACTGTAGTTTGTACCATCTGAAGACTGATTATTGCAACATGCAGGCTTGAAAATACAGAATAGGGAAAAATAAAAGAAAGCTTTTGGGGTTTTTTCTTTTGGTTTGGTTTGGGTTTTTTTTTAGTTGGTTGGGTTTTTTTAGGTTTTGTTTGTCTAATTGTTTTTTGGGGTTTTTTTGGTTTGTTTGTTGTTTGCTTGTTTTTGTTTTGTTTGTTTTGTTTTCTCTCTTGGTTTTTGTTTTTTTTTTTTTTCTCTTCCCTGTAATTTGTAAACACTTTGGGGCAAGCTTGTTTATGTGCTCTGAATTTACAGAGAGGTGCACATCTCTACTGAGTGTTTAGCTTCTGCATGATGCTCTGCTCAGGGCAGGGTATAAAGTGCTACTCAAACCCACAGTGTGCAGCACATCAGTTCACACACATTTCTAATTAACAGCTAATTTTGGATTAATTTCTGATCCTCTCCACTGGGCTTTTCTAAAGAGATCATGAGCTACATTGGCAGAAAGTTTAAATTTAAAATGTATCTGTAAGTTAGAAACAATTAGGTAGTTAGCTGACAACTGGATTGAAAAAATCCTAATCAAATATGCAAAAAAATCTCCCAAATCCTTATTTGTTAGACATCTCTAGTCTTATATTTTAATTTCACCAGCTACAATCAAAGAAAGAATCTAAATACTTTCTGCTCCAGCTGTTCTTTCCTTGCCTCTCTTTTAATGCATCAAGAAGCTGTGTTTTAGTAAGGAATTGACCACAGCCCCATCCCAAAGCCTGCATCCCTTGGGGGAGAGGGCTTGGGAGCAAAGGGGGAAAGGTGGTAATGGGAAAGGGGGATGGAGATACTTTAATTTTTATTTTTTCTTACTAGTCAAATCTTTTTTGATAAGTGTTAAAAGCAATTAATTCCCCGGGGTCTAGTCTGTTTTACCCATGATGGTCACTGGTTCATGGTCTCCCTGTATCCCAACCCATGAGTTTTTCATTCTGTTTTCTCCCTGTGCTGCAGGGAGAGGGAGTGAGGGCTCAGCTGAGTGGGGTTTCTGACTGCCAGCCAAGGTCTCAGAAGCACACATGAGGAATAGAGAGTCCTTCATCCAGAAAAAAAACATCAGAAAGAAATTTAATAAGACAATAAAACTTCCAGACATGGTCAGAACAACTCACTGACAAGGAACTTGTTAACATGTGACACTTATATCCCCCTATCCCTCAGTTTCACCACACTCCTTGGATCTCACAGGCCTATCCATTCTGATACCTTTTTTCCCCTGCTAAACCCACATAATAAGTGATGCACAGTCCCAGGAAGCTCCTGTCTGTATCCTATGATGTGTCCTGTGACTCTGGGCACTGTGGGTGCCACTCCTGGCCCATGGGACTGAGGCTTTCCTGGGGCAGCACTGGCAGGGACCAGGGCAGGGACTCTTGTCTGACCAGAGCATTGGGGTTTTTCTGCCTTCTTTGTGCCTCTGAGCTCCTCTGTGTGTATCTGGACAAACTTTATATCACATAACTTGCAAGTGTTAACCAGCTGGACTTCCTCATCTCAGACCTCTGAGGAACTGATAGTTCAGACACCCTGGCCCACAGACCTCAATCACACTGACATTTGCAGGGTATTCCTAGGATTTTAGACTCTCTGAAACACACAGGGACTGTAACCACCTTTATAACTATCCAAGAAAACCCTGTCTCTGTGTTGAGGAAAAGGGGAGAGGAAAGGGGCAGAAAAGAGGATGTTGAAACATGAAGAAATTTGCAGCCAGACATCTGAGGAGAATGTTAAAACAGAATGAGTGTAGGATCTCATGGCTGGCTGGAAGCTGGGGGATCACATTCCCTCATATTAGAGCTCTTCTACTTTAAAAAGTCTTAGATGGAAAATGAAATAAAAACTGTGAGAAGCAATCTACAAAACTGCATATATATCTTGTACAACAGAACTAGAAGGGGGAAGCCACCATCTTCTGCATTGTTCTGGAAAAAATACTATGATTTTTGAAAGAGATGCATCAGATACTCGACCCCAGCTCAGGACTGCAGACAAAAGGCTGAAAGACTTCAACTCCAGAGGCAGAATACATAAGAAAATGTATATTTGTTCTCTGCAATTCCTATAGTGATAGATGATTGCATTAAACACATTTGTTTTCCTTAGGAAATAAAGAGGATGCCCAAAGGTGAAGGGTTTTGTCTCTATGTATTTTATGAAGGACTATGCAAGCAACAGAGATACTTCTAAGCTTCTAAGTGTGTGAAATCCTTTGTGTAGATACTCTTTATTTTCCAAACACTATTGAATTCCACACTGCAGGTCCAGAATGTGGGTATAATTTCCACAGCTTTTGTATATTATTTGAATCTAATGGCAACCTTATCTTTCCAGTAGATCCAGTGACACAGGGTCACAAAGGGCTGAAAGGAAATGCCACAGAGCAGGGCAGAACCATCACTGAGACCAAAGCTGAGGTTTTTGATGTCATTGGTGAAGGTCCAGTTACAAGTTCATTATACCCTCAAGATACACTTTTAAACTGCACCTCTTATCCTGTTTCAACTACTGTCTGCCTTTGGTTTTTGGTTGGGTTTTATTTTTCCTGAATGTCTCAAATTCTTTGTTTTCCTTCTGTCAAGCAATTATTTGTGCACTCTGAACAAATACATATTGTAGGGCTGGATTACAGCGGAGATAGAGGAACTGTCTGACACAGCTTGCTTTTTCGAGGGGAAAATTTATTGTGGAGATAAAACTGCCTTACAGCTTTAACAGAGAATCATTTAGAAGGAAAGCTGAAGTGATTAATTATTTCACAGTAGACAGTTAAATATTTATTAAATACCACAAATGCACGCTGTAGTGAACCAGCTGATATGAACATGAGCTTATTTTCATTATGGTGATAACACCATGATCAAATTGAGCTACTGAGCTTGCAGGTGTTTAGGGTGCATGTTCCCAGGAGAGTTTGAAGCTTTATATAAGATATTCATGCACAGGTAAATCTATTTAAATAGTACACTAAACTGTGGAAAGGACCACTTCTCCTTGCAGCCAGAGCATCTGAGCTTCTCCAGCTCCCCACAGAAACCACCCCTGCAGCTCCCCCACTAACAAAACCAGTTTCAGGATTAACAAATGCTGTAGCTACAGCTCCATATGTTGTACAAGGAATGGGTACATTCTTCCCTCAAAGGTCAGTCAGTTGACATAGATATCCCAGCCTGGGGTTTTTATCCTCAGTTTATTCTTGGTCTTAAGAACTGCTGTTCCTTCTTGTGACCTGAAGATGATTTTGACAACCCCTGTGCTCTTCAATGTCTGCTTGCCCTTATTGTGTGAATTGGTGTCATTAAAAATAGCACCACTCCCACAAAACTTGCCTCTGTTATATCTCATGTGCCACCAAGGCAACTACTCTAAATGATAAAATTAATGAATGAAATATGGAAAAAAACATGAAAAAGTAGTAATAAAGCTACATTTGCATTCTAAAGAGCTGCCATGGCAGCAAGGAAACCTTGAATGAATGATGCCTTGCAGAAATACACAAATCTCAACAAAAAATATCTTTTCTATCTTGGGTGAGACAGTCACTTCACAACAGAAGGGATATCAAAGAAAATGAGAGCTAGGAAGAAACACAGGCATCTTGTGTCACTTGGGTTGCCTAAAAGTATCTAAGGTTGCCACACATGAATGGCAAAATGCCACAGAACTTATGGGAGGTTAATATCTGTCTGAACAGCTATTTTTAGTCTCTGGTGAGATCTGAGACAGTCCAAAGTTTCAATTTTCAGCAAACTGAAACTGTCTCATGACTGAATGGTGCTGCTCCATTCCATAGACATTTTTGCTTACTCTGGAGGTTTCCTGTTTTGGAGGCAATTTCCATTTTGAATTATGGGAATCAAGTGAAGGAGATATAGGGAGGTGTATGAGAGTGAGAGGTGAGAATGACTGTGGGAAAAAGGAAGAGTGAGCTGTAATCCTTCAGAATTTGGAAGATGAAAATAAAAGAAGTTTACAGGCAAAGGGAAACCACTGATGTAGAGCTCAAATAGGACAAGTAGAAAATCAGTTTTTGCTGTTGATTGCTGGAATTGTTGAGTGACTTATTTGGAATCTGAAACCTATAACCTTTTCGAACTAGTAAAAAGTATGTGCTTCTGTAAGCAAGAATAACTGCAGTTACTTTTAGTAGGGTAGCTAAAGCAGTCTTTCCTTTAAAAAAAAACTAAAGGAAAAAAGTAAAAGTGTTGCTTTTAAAAGATAAAGTCATCTTAATTTTGATTCAAACAATTTTTCAGAAAAAAAAAAGGGCTTAAATTGTATTCCATGTATTAAGTGTGTTTCTATACTCCAAGAGGCTTTCCATTGGGTGCTGCAAGACAGTTTATTATCCTTTATCTGTAACACAAAGATAATGAAAGTGGTTCTATTGTACTCTATGTGAAACCCACAGGAATACCAGGATTTGACAGTCATGATATATCTCAGTTAGTTTCTAATGTGTAAAGCCATCACCAATCATAGAGAAGACAGCCTGTTGGTTAAATAAGTCTTCAAAGTAAGATGATAGAGTTCTTCATTTATCTTCATTGAAACAGCTTTGACTTCTGTGTGGCTGATAAAATAAATCTAGTCCTATTCAGAATGTCTCCTCTCTGCCCATTGAAAGCAAGCAGTTTCTATTCTGTATCAATTCTTACACAGCCCTCATCACCCACAAAGTGGGAGTATCTTCCATTAACACCCTGAGCAAAGTGACTCACATGTGTCAGCTGTAGATCATTTTCTCTCTCATCCACTCCCAGGGGAGAGAACTGTGAATGCAATGAAGCATTTTGATTGGAAGATTTTTTTAAAATATATTTATGAAAGAGATGGTAGGTCAAACAGGTCCTATAGGAGATGGACAGGTTTATTATTGCCCTGACAGTCTGTGGATGCCCCATCCCTGGAAGTGTTCAAGGCCAGGCTGGATGGGGTCCTGAGCAACCTCAGGTGAGTAGCACCCCTGCCCATGACAGAGGGGTTGGAACTAAATGAACTCTAGGATTCTTTCCAATCCAAACAATTTTATGATTCTGTTTCTTTACTTTTAGAGGAGTTTGTTGTATTATTTAAGAATAATCCCATGAAACTCCATGAACTTCACAGTTATATAGAAAATTTAGTGCTGTCATCAGAGCAGTTGATCAGTCTCACAACTCTCTGTTTTCCACAAAAGCCTTTTCCTCTCCAAAGGCTATAGAAACACTTGAAGAACATACACACATATATATGATGCAGATTTTATGGTTAGACAACATAAATATAACCTCTCTCCCTTGAGGACTGTAAATAAAGCTAAAGATTCTGAATTTTATTTGGTGTCAACAGCAAGCAGTGATAAAACCAGAGAATTAAGTTTGTTATGTCTCCTGGACACATTAGATCCAATGCAGACAGGATCTGCAATTAATGATTTAATTCTAAACTATATTTAAAGGCTTTAACTCAGCCAAGAAGTGGAAAAAACATGAATATCACAGTCATTGCTCTAGCAGAGTTGAGTCTCTTTGGACAGCTGTTGGCCAACAAAAGACATTACTCAGAAATGTGGGTCAGTAAGAGTATAAATCATCCAGAAATACATAAAGGGAAATAAACTATAGACTGTGTTGCCCAAACACAGATATGAACTCTTCAGACAATAGGTGTTTCTTAGTAAAAGCCTCATGATGTGCTTTTCTATCCTTATTTGCATCATCACTGAACTTTTTGGTTTTAATTTCAATAAACTGTTTTTCAACTGAAACCTGGGCCTGCTTTTCAAGTTTTGTGCCATGTGTGCTGAAGTGGTGTAGACTATACAGAGTGAGAGGCTGCAGATATGAATCTGTATCATTTTATGACTGTATTTAAATGCCACACAGCACCAGGGAGATGGTTGACCTTTGGAACCCTTTTCCAACAAGTTCTTTGAATGTACTTCAGGATGAAAACATTGCCTTGGGAATTTGACAGATGTGTCAAATGACCTCAGAGAGGTCAAAGATAAGAATGTCTCCCTGTTAATCATCCCTGACAGTAGCAAACCATCTATCACATCACCAAGACCTTTCATGTACTGGTCTGAAACTAGATTATATCAAGTTCAGGATATTAAATGTAATTTTGCAAGCTTGAGATTGCCTTGAACTTGCATTTATGTGAAATTTCAGTGAAAAAAAAAAAAAAAAATTTCCAGGGAAAATAAGTCTTTCCTGATCAGAGGATTTCTGGAATACAATTATGTGTGTTTTAGTCATTTGTTTACAGGGAGACTAAGAATGACATTTTATAATAAGGATATAAAAGTTTTAAAAACACACAAAAAAAAAATACAAACAGCAAAACCAGTGATAAATTGTTCAAGAAGAGAGGAAAGGAAAAAGTTCAGTTGGAATAAGATTGCAAGTTGTGAGTAACCAGCTACTTAAAAGAAATATATTTTACTTATCTGCCATCCCACATTTAGTATCATTGTGATTACTTTAATGTGTCAATGTAGAAGATACATTAACTTTTCAGGTTTCAGTAACAAGAATGAAAAATCCTTTTATTCCTGAAATGGTATTTATAGATTACAGTAAATAGTCAAACTTCCATTTAGACTGGTATAGCACAGAAAGCACATAAAGCTCATAAACTGCTGTTATTGTTTTGGATCAGAAATAGGAGGTACGGTGATAAAAGCTGACATGTTCATTTCCAAATTTGCAAGGGAACAGTTGCTATCTCTGTGAGGACCCCAGTGCTTCCATTTAGCTGAGTCATGTAAAGGTATTGGGGATGGCAATATGAAAAAATAGATGAAATGTCTCCTTTTCTTTGTCTTTCATAAATCTTCAAAGAAATGTCAGTAACCAAGCCCTCCAGTCATCCCACATTGGTTTATTCTTGCCTTTGACTTCTCAAGTTATCAGAGATTGGAAACCTTGATGTCCCCACTGTGATCATCTGCAAGATCAAGAGCTAAATGGTGCCATGGACAGAACAAAGACATCATGAAACTATCAAAATAAAAGAATCTCTAGCATGTAGCTATTGCTGCATCATATTTTGAAAATAAATAAGATAGACAATTTAAGCATAGGTTGGATTTACAGCTGGGTAAAGACAAATAAATTTCTCCTCCTTTCTTTTGCAAAGCTGATGTTTGTGGTGAAAGACTGTCAGATTCCAATAGCTAAAGATGGACTGACTTTGGGTGTGGTAGAAAAGGAGGGAGGAACAGCACACAGCTGCTAATATTAATGTTAATCCCTGGTTAAACTGGTGCCACTTTTCCTCTGGAATGAACATTGGAGAAAATGTCCTGTAGCAGAGAATAAACATCACATGTAATTTTTAAAACCCTTTCATCAAAATAAAATTCCTGGCACTGTGGTTGTATTGCCAGTGCTCCTTCTGCTGGAGACTGATTGCTTAGTCACAGAAATAATCCATCGAAACAGAGCTGAGAAATAAAGAATGTTACAATGCAGCACAGTGCTTTCATCACAGAGGAATGAGTTCCACTTGCATACATCTCAGTCGAGGATACATTGTGACTTTAAATTTTTCTTTAGCAAAACTGTGAGAAAGTAAGATCTATTTACTTTCTTCAAGAAAATTTCAGGACTGTGACCAATCCTTCATTGGTCAGTGCTTTGCATTCAGTGCTTTGTAGCACTTAGTCCTATGAGGTCTAGGTCATCCAGACCTGAGTTCCTTAATTTATATTTATACTCATGAAATATGTTACTGCTAAAAATGAGGAAATACTCTTAAATTTACCTTTTACATTGCATGTTATCTGTAGCAGAATTTGCTGCATTAAATTATTAAAATAACATTTATTCAAGTAAATGAAAAGTGCAAAATATTTGCTCACAGCTGTTCACTGCATTTGTTCATCAATTCATTGATTTTAAAACCAGAGTGGTCTATAAAGACAAAGGGTTCCTAACCCAAAAAGCAGTGGATCCATTCAAGCCTTGAGCAGCCAGTGTCTCTGGGAGCATGTTGTGGGAAAGTGTCAAAGGCTTTGCTGAAGTCCAGGTAGGCACATCCACAGACTTTTCCTCATCCACTGGAAGAATCACTTTGTGATAGAAGGAGATCAGGTCAGTCAATCAGGACCTGCCTTTCACAAACCCATGCTGCCAGACCTGATCCCCTGCCCGTCCTCTGTGTGCCATGTGATGGCTCTCAGGATGACCTGGTTACCCAAACAATGAGCTTGCACACAACCCTCAGTCATTTACAGCACATTCTGCTCATTTGTGTATTTTGAAATGCTGTATTTAGCTATTTCCTGGGTTTCATATTCTCCTCCAGAAAGTACCAGAGGTGTCTTACGTAGAACATCATTAGTCTTTTGATGAATTGCAATCATCCTGCTCATCAGTCTGGTACCAGCTGCTCATCAGTTAAACTGCTGAGTTTTGCTGATACAGACATTAGCATCTGCAATTCTTTCAAAATCAACAGTTGCCCTGGAAGTCAGCCCCAAAGAAATTGGTTTTGAAGCTAGGCATATAATGTAGGTTTGACTTGTTCTACAGCTGATTGAAATGAGTACCCCAGGGAGCCATTTGATGTAAGATGAATGCCAATTTTGAAAGAGAACCACCCTTTAAACTCTGTGGACTGTAGAGGGAGCCTCAGTGATTAGCTTAGATTTGACTTTTAGATGGTATAAGTTCAGCAATAAAAATCCCAGCCTGCATACCTAGAGTTTATTGGTATTTAATCAACAGATCTTATTTGTATGCAGCTTTCTATTTTAAAACAAATGTAATCTAGTTAATGAAAACAAGCTGAGACAACAAAAAGAAATTCTACACTTGTAGTGATAGCTATAATGAATTCCATGGAAATTTGCACTACTCTACCTGCAAGTAAGACTTTACTTTCATTTCCAATTCCCAATGCAGAGTTATTGATTGTACATATGGGGACTAAATCTTTCTTGGAAGCATCTCTAAATACTGCACTGTCATGATATTCAAGCATTTTTAAGCACTGAGGATTACCTGTTAATCTAATTCAACAGTTAAATAATGAGGAAAAATAATTTCCTTATTTTAATGCATGCAGCAATATACAACTGTTAGATACAATAATAAGAGAAGGGAGTGTATCTACAAAAAGCCAATGGAAGCCAAGCCATCATTAACGAAGATATGAAACAGAAAGAATCTTCCATGTATATTGATTTGAATAATTTTCAAATCATTAACAAAGTTCTATCTACCAAAACCTTCTGGTTTTTCACTATTTTTAACTACATTACATGAGGTTTACAACCCATAAAAATAAGCCATGTTCCCTGACCGCTTCTTTCTGCAAATAGGCTATCAGAAGTTATATTAGTTAGAAAACAACATTGTTAGAAATTATTCAGCAATAACTAAGGTTATTGATGAATATGCAACAACACTTGTGCAGAATAATCAAATCTGTGTAATCTCCATCTTGTTCACATGGAATATTAATCACACCCTTCAGCACAAAAATGGGTCTAGATACAGGCTGAGCTCCCTGAGGGGAGTCTGGGATGTTCTGAAATTCACATCTTTTGAGCCCCTGAATCGAGTACTTCATTGTGAAGCAGGTTAGGAGGTTGGTCACCCACCCTGTCTTGGGTCAGTTCATTGTCTTACCCCCATCCATTGTCTCACCCATACTGAGAAAACTATAAGGAACTCTCAAGAACAGGCTGAGGAGTTCCTGGGCCACCCTAAGGATTAGTGTGGTAAGTGCACTGATTGCACACAAGATCTCCCATTTTTAGTAAAAAATCATAAGATTCAAACTTACAACTAAAATTACATTGCCCTTGCCACACTGGTATTTTTGAAGTTTGTATTTGAAGGCCAGAAGAATGGAACTGCAATGGCTTTTGCTTTACTGGCAGTCCATAGTAAGTACTATAGAATTTCCTGTTCTAGGCTAGAAGTAGGATTATTTTTTTTTTATTTAGTATGCCTTCAAGCTTTTTCAACAGACTTGTTCAAATGAGTTAAAAAAATTTATTTGCAAACTGATTAGTTGGGAAGGTGACCCTAGTTTTAATTCATTAATTAAAAAAAAAAAAGAAAGTAAAAAATGGACTGTCATTTCTCTCCCTTTTAATTAACTTTCTAGAAACTTTTTTAAGGAATGATTTTATGGATTTTTTTCTGCCTTGGTGTCTTACCAGTAGTACAAGGTTCTGTGCAATCTGCTTTTAGGCTCAGTTGAAAACTAGTAAAGAAAATACATATTAATTGTTTGTAGCTGCAACTAGCTTTGTCATTAAAAAAACTTAAGGTTGGTATCAACTTTGAAGTGTAGTAGAACTTTGTTTGAAACCAAACAAGCTATTTTTATTAACTACCACAGAATGTATTGAAAAGGCATCAAAATTCATAAACAGAATTAACAGTTACATGAAATGCAGAATATCTCCCAAACAGTAAAAAACAATTATCTAATTTTTTGTCTGAAAAATAAGAATAAAAACAGGTGTTCACATTTAATTAGGAACATAGAAATACCCAAGACCAAGCATCCTCTGCTTCCATTACAACATTGAAGTTAGTGGTAGAACATTCAATCAACACTTGGTGCTTAGAAGAGAGTCTGAGTTCTCAGACAAGCTCTCTGTCTGTACTTCAAAAGAATGCTAAATGGAATATATAAGATAAAATCTACTCATAAAACATGTAGATGTATGTGTGGTGGGTTGATCCTGGCTGGATGCCAGGTACCCACTAAGCCCCCTGCCCTTCCCCTTGCTATCCAAACAGAGGAGAAAAAATGTAATGAAGGACACACGGGTTCTGATAAGAACAGAGAAAGATCTCTCACCAATTACCTTTATGGGCAAAACAGACTTTATTTGGGGACATTATTTGAATGTATTACAGACCACCCCAGAGTGTGCTGAAAATGAAAACCAAACCTTAAAACACCTTCACTCCACCCCTTCCTTCTCCCCAGTTCAACTTCACTCAGCTCATCACATATGTTGTGTTTACTGCTCCTTTTCTGCCCTCTCTTTCCCTTCTCCAACATGAGTTTCCCACAGGGTCACTGCCTCCTTTGGGCACCCCCCTGCTCCAGCATGGGGTCCTGCAGGGCTGCAGGAGGATCTGTGCTCTGGTACCTGGAGCATCCCCTGCCCCTTCTTGTGCACTCACCTGGGTCCCTGTAGAGCTGTTTCTCCCACATGTTCTCACTGCTTTCTCTCAGCTGCTGTCTCACAGCAGGGTTTTCTTCCCTTTATAAAACATGTTACCCCAGAGGCATCACCACCATCACTGATGGCCTCAGCCTCACCCAGCAGTGGTCAGTCTTAGAGCTGGCCACTGGCTCTGTCAGACATGGGGAGAGGTTTCTGACATCTTCTCACAGAGGCCACCCCTGCAGCCCAAACCCCCCTACCAAACCTTGGCCACACAAACCCAACACAGCATGTTCCTTTTGCAATCCTTCTTTTAGTTAATTAGATTTTTTTTATTTAAAGATATATATATTCTTAAACACATTGATGAATAAGGGAGTTCTGATAGCTAAAAGACTATAGATAAGGCTTGATCAATAAACCATACCTGAATGAGTAAATTAATGTATTTAATTACCAATAACTTGATTGAGTTCTCACAGGATATAGGCTCAAATATACTTACTTTAACTTTTGCATTAGAAATGTTGCAACCCCAGATTCAAGAAGAATAAAGAAAAAAATTTTCCAGAATTAGAGAAGACTTTTAATGCAGTGGTTATTTTTTTATCCCTCTGACATTTATAGATGAATGAGTAAAAAATAAAAAAAATGCAGTTGCTGTTTTTTTCCAGGTGACAGGTCTTTTCCAAAAAACAACTGACTGCTATGATCAACATGTTTTGCTCAAAAATATCTCTGACTTATTTTGTGAAATGTCAGAACAAAAGAGCATTTTTCTTCTGGAAGTTGGCCTGAAATTAGCAAAAACTGCTGAAAAGCCCAGGCTTTTCAGCTGTAGCCAAACTATCCCACCCTGCATATATTTTTTCAAGGATGTAAAAATTATTGGGATGTGGCTGGACATTTGATATTTTCTAGAATCATTAAAAATACAGGGCTCCTTAAGGTAAGGCGGATTGTAGACAACACAGAGCTGGAGGAGCAGTTTGTTCACCAGATGGTTGTGTTGCCATTCAAGAGGACCTTGTCAGGCTGGAGAAATGGGCTGACAGACCCTTCTGAAGTCCACAAAGGGAAGATCCAAGTCCTGCTCCAAAGGAGGAATAACCCCATGCACCAGTACAGACTGGGGACTAGGTCTGTAAAGAAGGAGATGAAGGTCATGGGGGACACCAAGCTGCACATGAGCAGTGTTTCTTGGCAGAAAAAAGGTCAACAGCCTCTCACTGTGCATTGGGCAGAGCAGTGATGGAAGCTCAGAGTACCTAAACTGGTTCTACAGCACCATAAACCGAGTTAAACACAGGCTTTGAAATTCACAGATGTCGCCCTGAAAACTCAGCTTCTGAGCTTGCTAACATAGTTTTCTAAGGACTTTCCCAGGACAGTAACTGTAAACATAGATATGAGTACATTCTTTCTGTTACACGTCTTGTGATGGACATCTCTCATGGCCATTGCAGTGAGAAAGTGTTATCCTGACCATCCAATCCCTGGCCATGGTCAGGAGCCTATAAATCCTGGGAGGAAAAATAAACTCTGCTCTTTCTTGCACCACACCTCAACCTGTGTTCACGTGATCTATTGATCTTCAGCGGTAACACACACATTTTATCTAAGCAGTTTTAAATGCATATCTTCAAATAATTTCATTGAGAGGTACCTATTTATTCCTATGACTATATCAGGTTAAGACACAGACACCCTTGCTTAAATAATTCCTACCTCTAGAGAATTTATTCAAAAGGAAATGGGCTAACTTGGATGCAGAAGTACACAACTGCAATTAATATACTGCCACAAGCTTGTGTCCACACAGTGCTGCACTGAGCTTTATAGACATAACAGTTTGAGCTGCCCTAACCCATGATCTCTGAAATCTATGCACCATTACACAAATATTTATTTTTGCAGTGATAAATCCACAAATGAGTTGCAAATTTCTATTTGGAGATTTCTTTCTTGTGGATATTTCAATTTTAAAGAGACATGCCAGGACTCAATGAGATGTCATTTTGAAGAAAAAAAAGCTGTCCAAAATAGCATGATATGTTCTGGTTTATCTTGTATCAGTGGATCTGTGATCAGTTCATCATCAGCTCTTTGCAGATGCCTCGGTGTCTGACAGACATAAATTCAGCACAAGCCAGGAAAGGCCTGTTGCTTTCTTTGGATAAGAAATCCACACGTACATCGAAGAGATGACAAAATTTTAGTTATTCAGAGTGCCAGGTCAGTTTTGACTACTGCATTCTGTTTTGGGGATTTCACTGTTTTTTTGGAAATATCAGTTGAAGTTTATCTAAGGTCAACATGGATCTCAAGGAATGTAACCTCTGGATCCTCATCCCAAGTTGGGATTTTTTGCCCTAATTTTTTCTAGGGGGGTGCTCTGTTTTTGCCTTCTCTATTGTCCCCTATTTGTGTCTCCTGAACTCTCTAAGGAGAAGGATGTGAGATGAGTCCATAGTATTTAAAAGGTTAAAGTCTGTTTGTAAATCCATTAAGAGTTTCTAGTTTTTAAACAGATTTTACTGGTCATTAAAATTCTGATGCCTTTGCCTGACAAAGATTGTAATGAGAATAGAAAATGGCAGTAAATGGAATCCATTCTGAAGATGATTGCAAAATATACAAGCCTAACTCATTCTCATTATAGCTTTGTGTTGGTATAATTGAGAGTGTTACTCAGATACCTGAAATACTTGGAGAGAATTTTATTATGATTGTAAAAAGGTGTTACTTAATTTGATTTAAAATTGGAACTGCACTTGGCTGCTTTTGGCGTTCTGCAAATGGCACAGGAGCAGCTGACACTGATTTTGTGCAGCCCTGCAGGAATGTTTTTCTCTTGCATAATCCCAGCTACTGACATTTAAGACATCTATGTATGGGTTTAAGACTCAATTTGTAATCACCCATAAAGCTGACATGTCAGCTGTCCCTGTCTTATTGTTTAGAGTGAAACCAGGTTGGAGGAAAACCCTTAAGCTTTAGATTGTGTTGAAACATGTTCTTCTCTTTGTGTGGATGATCTTGAGGACACAACTTCAATATTTGCTTCCAGGAAGGGTTGTTTGGGTTCTTCGATTTTTTTTTAATATTATTATTATTATTATTATTATTTATTATTTTTTTTTTGTGTTTGCTATAAAGATCTCAGTGTGGCCAGCCTAGAAGTCTGACAAGCCTCAGTTCAAGCTGGTGAATCAAGTTAATATGAAAGCACAAATTTAAGGAGTGCTCAAGCAGCTCTTGGAGTCAGTGAGTTTTGAGCAAAACATCTTTGGTAAAGTTGTTCTGTAATTGTATGGAAGGGACAAGTTCATTGATTCCTGTGACATTTTAAAGCAAGGAAGCTGTGCCATAACAGGTGCCATTTGCTAAAACATCAGTGGAAAATCATGGAAATTTGGTTTGCAGCAGCTGAAGAACATCAGATTTACATCTTTATTTATTGACTTGGAAAAAAAATCTTCAGCTACTCTGACTAAAAAAATGAAACATATCTATCTTTTGCAGTGATCTTAGAGATAACCTAGTTCTAGAAACCCATGTCAAATTATTGAAGTTTAGAGTTCAGAGTTCTAATTACAGAATGAACACTCACACTGATGTCTGTTATTAGATAACATGCTGGCAATGTTTCACAAGCCTGGCTTCCAGATTCATAAACCAAGGGCCTGGAGAAAAGAAGCTTTACCTATGTACCATATCCAAATCTCATTGCTTCTAAGAGCAGAAAAATCAACAGCCAATAAATGGCAATACAAATTAACACCTCTTATTTAGTCACTACTAGAAACCATAGAATAAGAAATAAAAAAAATAAAAGAAAAAACAAAACAAAACATAAATAAAGACCATAGCATTGCATTGTATTTTGGTAAAGAAGATCATTAGAACCTGCTCTCACTTCTTGCCCTTGAGCAGCATAACACAAAGATTAGTTGTACCAGAAATTCAGGGTGAAAGCTGCATTATTCTGTTTCAAGTATCATTTACCCTTTAAGAAGTCAGATGTAGAAGAGAGTGGCAGGAAAGGAACTACTGGGTTTCTCAGACACCCCGCAAAAACTGAGGATTTTGGCAGAAAAAATGTATTTTATAAATTTTATAAGAATGATGGAAAATATACTTCAAATTTAATAGCACTTCTAGAATTCTTTAGTTTTTAATTTTTTTGTTGTTGTTGTTGGTTGTGGGTTTTTTTTAAGGATATAAGGGGACCTGTTCTGAGAGCCCATTAAAGCAAAATATGAGCAAGTCTCATCATAATTTTTCCCAGGTATTCTAAATGGGCTACTTGAGGAATAACCTATAGAGAAAGAAAATTTTAACATTTAAATAATCTTAGACTTTTGATTTTATTTGAGGTGTATCTCAGATTAGCTGAAGGTCATAATTTTTCAGAAATTTTAAACAAACAAAGTCCTACAGAGTGAGCCATTTGCTACAATCCTCCAGCTTCATACATTCCAAATGTTTTGTCGTCTACTATTTTAAAAAAATAAGTGAATTTGATTTGGGATTTCTGGGGACTTTGTTTGATTGTTTCCAGGAAAACATGGAAGAGGAGAGAAAGAAAATTCATAACAATTACTCAAATTCTCTAAAACAAGAAACTTGTGCACAGTGCACAAAACTCTGAAATTGTCCGCAGTGGGCAGTCTCTTCAAAAATAATAAAAAAGGTTTTATTATATTTGCAAGAATAAAAGTTCTCCCTCCTCAAATAATTTTTTTCTTGGTGTTGAACACTGGACTCAAGGCTAATAGTGAACACCAAATGTTGTAAGATGACCTCTGCCTTAGTACAAGTCTGGAAATGCTGTTAATATTCATAAGGAAAAGAGCCACTCCTTTCAAATCATCTGGATTCCTTTTAGCCCAGAATGTTACTGATGAGTGCCAGTATCAGCTTGTTCTGAGTGGCTGTGGACTGAACTCGCTGAAAGAACAAATGAATGCAGTGAAAATCCTGGTAACTCACTTAGAGAACAGTTAGCAACTGGCAATGCAAAATCCTCTGAGGGGAAGAAAACGTGAAAATATTACAAGCTGCAGGAAAATGTGGAAAAATCAAAGATGACAATCTACTGAGGAGAGGAAAAGAATGATACTTAGGCTGGTAATAGCAATCTGAGGCTCATATTCTTTCTGAACTGATTAAGAATCAATATTCCATACAAGGGGAATAAGTCCTGAATCTAGGAGAAAGATGACTCAGCCTAGAAACCAATGATCTGTTTTGTGCAATACATGCTGCTCATGCAGCTCTATGTATGTGTTTGCATGTGCACATGCATCTTTGTGTGAAAACATGTATTTGTGTACATTACTTCCCAAGAAATCAATATAATGCCATGTTCTTGCTTAAACTTCTGCTTTGTAATATGGATTCTTGGGGAGATTCATGGCCTGCTAATGTAGTGCAAATTGTCTCACAAGATTCTTAGCAGTGGTCAATATGTTTACTGTTTTAGAGAATAAAGCATCACCCTTTGAGAGATATGGCTCATATCCTAAATAACAAAGCAGTGTTTAGTGAATAGAAAGCAGGAAATACAAACAGAGCTTACACTGAACGTATTAATTTTAAATTATGTGGTCACATTTTCAGCACTTGCTCAGAGCAGATTTTGCTTGACACAGTAGAACTGCTTCTGATTTATGTCATGTGAATAATAGGAGAATCTGTGCTGCCATTTAAATGCACTTCATTGGAAAACAATGAAAACAATTCCAAAGGCATGCATTGTTGAACAGCATAAGCAGTCCAACTGCACAAGCAAGATATCTGTATTGATCCAAAGTCATTTTAGTCTTACAGGGAAGAAAATACAAATAGAGGAAAACAAGATTGCATGTCTTTTCTGGACTTGGCTTAGCTTGTTCTGATTTTAGCTTCTATCACTTGTGATGGTTGTCCAGACATCAAGTGTCATCTTAATTTGTTTAAACTTTAGTTTAGCTCTGTATGGTGTACTGCCTATGCAATCAGAGATAAGAAGTAAAACAAGTACTCTTCACAGGCTGAAGAACTATCTCATAGCCCCAGAACAAAAATGTAGGGTTTAGGTGAGGACAGGAACAAGAGCTTTACACAAAAATCACGGTGGTCAGACACTGGTGACCAAAGGTATAAGCAAACTCATAAATAAACAGGTATGAGTCCAGTGAAACAGGTTTCAGAAAAAGCAAGAAAACAGGAAAACATATCTACTGCTATACTGGAAAGCAATGAAGTGAGTCACTGGAAGACTGAAAGAGAATATCCTTCTAGAGAGAGACTGAAGATCATAACTTTTAGAGGCAAATGAACACTTCAGAGGTGAGCAAAGCACCACAGAATAATGTATACATCCCAGAAAGATTTTATCAGTTTTAACTCTGCTACTAGCTAAAAGTGTTGTGTCATCAAAACTGTCCTGTAGTAAATATTTTATTTGATGATACTACCACAGTGTCAATTTCAGTAACCATAAATTCTTAGATCTGTATGTAAGGTATATTTCTTTTGATCCAGAAATGTGAACAAGGCACTCCCTCTCTAGAGATAATGGCTGAGTAAGGAAAGAGCAGAGGATATGGGGAAATAGGGAATAACTCCTGCTCCTGACTGACCTCCCTCTTGTTAGTAGCCTGAAATTTAGGAAATTCCTGGGCTAAATATGTTCAATATTTCTTTAATTAGCTAATCCTCCATGAACTTTTATAAGCCCTTTATGGACTAATATGGTATCTTCTGAAAATAGCTACCACAATTCAATTATGCATTTGGTTAAGAAGATCAAAAAAAACCCCCGAAAAACATCCAAGTACTTTCTTCTTTTGAAAGCACAGAGCTCTTCTTTATGCCAGCATAACATTATCCTGTATATGTTTTAAATAGCCATCTTCTGAGCTATGCTTTAAGGTATCATAAACATGATATCAGTTATTTTGCAATTCATTAAGAGTTAATGAATGATACAGGAGAGATATTGATTCAGACTCTTTAGGAATTGATTTTTAAAACCTCCACAGAAATACTTAACTTTGCAAAGCCTTTATCCTGTTTTGTTTCTGCCAGGTAAACCCATCTGTTTTTTCCTTGGGACTTCAGGGACTGTAGTCTGTAATCCAGTTTGAACACAACAGTCCAACACAGCTTATACAGGCCATGCTAACACTTTGTGACCTGGCAAACCTAACTAAATATGAGATGGTTTCTAAATAGAAGTTTAATCTCCTTACATAGCTTATAGTCAACATTCTATGGAAAATTGTCATTTTTCATTGTTAAGACAATAGATGAAAACTAAAAATTCATTCCTTAAATTCATAGTTAGAACAGGTTTCCAAATAAGTCCCTTCATCAAAAGATTGAATATTAACAAAGAAAAGACTTTGTATTATGAGCCTGTTTTTGAGTCAGAACAGCCTTTCTTTTGGCAGAATGACAAAGACATCATCCTTAGTAACTTTGTTTTTATGACTGACATTCATCCCAGGTGAACTCAGTTGATACCAAGGGATTTATATAACAGGTATAATAAATCGGTCTTGGCATTTCCAAATTAATTTCCTCAACCTGATATAGAGACATAATCATAATCTTGTGTCTTCTTGCCAGAAAATTCCCCCATTCCTATTAATGCAGAAACAAATATTAGCAAAGTTTAGGCTGTCATTCACACTGGAGAAAACTTTGTGATAGTTCATTTGGATATTAGAAAGAAATTCTTTACTGTGAGGGTGGTGAGGCCCTGGCAGAGGTTACCCAGAGAAGCTGTGGATGTCCTGTCCCTGGAAGCATTCAAGGTCAGGTTGGATGGGGCTTGGAGCAACCTGGTCTGGTGAAAGGTGTCCCTGCCCATGGCAGGGAGTTGGAAGAAGGGAATCTTTAAGGTTCCTTCCAACCCAAACCTCTCTGTTATTCATTAGAGCCCTTCTCTCTGTTCTCAGTGAGGGCAGACCTCATCCCTGAATACTTGCTTATGTCTGTGATGAATGGGTATAAATAGTTCACCAGTATCAGTACTTTAAGAACAGTTCAGGTTTCCTCCTTTTCTGGTACTTCTTACTCTTCAAATCAGTATGATGAGTGCCAGCCTTTTACTGCAGTGGACTTGAGTTCATATAAAGGACTTTTCTGCTAGCAGGGATTTGCTAGGTACAGTGGCTTTGGCAAGCAGAAGCTTGTTGTTGAGGAGCATCAGAGCCCTCATTCAGAAATGCTCTCTGCAGCTGTGTACAGCTGACTGACATCCCCAGTGCATCCATGTGTCCGTGTAAACCTGTGTATCCATGCTCACAGATCACCACAGCTCAGTCTCTCTGCTCTAGTGGTTCAATTACAAGAAAGTGTTTGCTTATAAAATGATTACTCAGGTTTTATACCTTATTGACTTTGTTACATTACAGTGTCACACAACTGCAGTTAATGTGTTGTTTGTCTTTTGTGATCTCTCTGAAATTTTTTCCACTTGCCCTTACACAACTTACTCATTTTATTAACAATGTGGACAGAAGATTGCATGGGATGTGCAATTGTTGGCTGAAGATGACAACAAAGATTTCTGGACAGTTTGAAATATAACATGAGAACTGGAAGACCAGCTGAAGCAGAAGATGTTGCAAATTTGGAGCATCTCCTGAGCACTGAGGATGCTCAGAGAGGGCCCAAATAATCTTAGCCCATCCCTGAACCACAGAATAATCCTATTGAAAATAAATTACTTACTTCTGAATGTGAACAAATCCATGTGAAGTAAATGAGTGTAATGCAGAGATCTTTGATTCAATAAAAACCTGAGAAATTCAATATGATTATGTACAGCATTTATGATTTTACCTGTCTGGACTTATAAGCAGCCTAGTTATGCTTGTTGTGAATGGTGTCCTACATCCTCTCTGTTGGCAGAGATGCAATACCACACAAATACAGCAAAGAATAAATTGTGCTGCTTTTCATATCCATACCTTTCTGGTTCAGATAAGTATGCAGCATTAACTGCTCCTTGTATAAACCCAACAATGCTTTACAAGGCAGAGCATGAGAAAGCTACAATGCTTGAAGCACAACACTTCAAGAAAATAATTCCCCTTTTCTTTCTGTCCCAATCTGTGGTCAAAGCTTAGTGATCTTAAAATTGTTTCTCTTTTACTTGTTTTTGCTCTTACAAAGAACTTATGAAAACAGAATGCTTGATATGATATAATAGAAACACAGAATTGTCTGGGTTGGAAGAGACCTTATAGATCATTTAGTTTCCAGCCCCCTGCCATGGGCAAGGATGTCACTCATTAGAACAAATTGGTCAAGGTCCCATCCAACTTGAACTATTCCAGCAAAGGGGAAGTGAGCTGTATGTGTCTGACTCAGAGCCTGGCAAAGCTTCACACCTCCTCAGGCCCTCATGCTTCTGTCTTCTAATAATGGTCAAGCCCAGCTGCCCTCTTATGAACTGAAACCACAATTTAATCAACATCTAATTTAAGAACAATTGGGCAAAAGGCTTATTAATCATCATAGTTCCCCTGTGGTATATGGTGATATCTATTACAGTTGGTCCTTAGCAGTTTCTGTAATTCCTGAGACAGCTCATGCCAGGAATGTGTGACCAGAAGTGTCTGACACTACTAATATGTGATAGCATTATCTTCTGAGGTTGGCTGGGCTGCTCCCTGAAAAGAAAGAAAAAAGCCTGAAGATCCTTTACCATTCTCTCATGCAAGCTCTGTCCTGCACTAAAGAGATAATCAGCACTGTATTTCTTTGTATCTCCCCTTGGCACTTTTCCATTCCCTTCTTTCCTCTGCAAGAAAACTCAGCAGGATTTTTAGCCTACTAGATGCCAGTGCAGTAATGTTTGCTAAAAAAAGCTTTCCAGCAATTGTTTTCTTGCTGATGGTTTTTTTTGGGGGGTTTTTTTTTGTTTTGGTTTGGGTTTTTTGGGGGTTTTTTTTTGGGGGTGGTGGTGGTTTTGGGATTTTTTTGTGGTTTTTTGGGATTTTTTAATTTTTTTTTAAATTCATCAGAAAATTCTTATTCATGCTAAGGAAAATTTTACTGGGAATACCTAATCTTGGTTGCATTTGTGAATTTCCGGAGATTGAAGATGAAAATGTGCTCCAGAGGACTTTTCTTTCATTGCTGAATAGCCCAGACCATTATGGCACATACAGAGTCCAAATCCCTTGTTCATCCTTTACCTCAGTCAAGATGAGTTTAATAAAAGCATAAAAAAAAAAATCCCCATCAGAAGTTATCATATGAATAAGTGATTTTTTAAAAAAAAATTTAAATACATTTTTTACATCTTTATAATGAATCTCACTGACAGGTTTGTTTGAAGTTTACAATAAGGGACTAGGGTGCATTCTGAATCACATGAAAACAAGTGACCTTAAGTCAGTTAACATACTGCACAGGAAAAGGGATATATTGTTACCAAGTTGTTATCAGTATTGTTCACACTTATTTGGAAGTTTATAAAACTTATATTTTTCTTCTGAATTCTTAAGGAAGAAGGGTTAGGGGGAGAGATGTTAAAGAAAAACTAAGATCAGAGATTAAAATAAATGGCAAATACAGAAACATCAAGTGTTCTTTTAACAACACAGACCTGAAATTCATATGCCTGAAAAAATTGAGGAAACACCTGCACTTCACAGCCTGGCTGGCAAGAACAAGTAGTGAAACCTCAAAATTCTCAGTTGTTAAACTGAGACAAATCTAAGAGCTATGCAAAATTGTACCTTGGGTCCCACCCATGCAGTCTGGCCAACTTCACTGAGTGTGAACAAAGTTACTCTCAGACCTTTCAGAGTTACAGAATTCTCACACGGGTTTTATTTCCCACAGATTGCACTCTGTTCCTTCAGTCTTGCTGGGAACATTCAGACCCTAACACAGAGGACTGAAATAGGAATACTTCAGTGTTCTGTTGTGTCTTTTCATGGCACAGAAAGAGGATTTGGGGCTTGTAGGAAAGGAATAGCTGACCTATATACCTCATCTTTCAGCTGGCTCAAGTAATATACCTCCTGCCTCTCCCGTTTGTCTCTGTGGGTAATTCAGGGAAAAAGAGCAAAGTGAGTCAAGAAGTCTATGGGAATGTGGGATAAAAGGGTATTAGAAGGAAAACCATGGAGTCATGGAATGGTTTATGTTGGAAAGTGTAACTTTTCTCTAAGAAATCCTTTTTGTGTTTCTCTGTTTCTGCTGCATCTCTTCTGTATTTTTCTTTTTATTCTTGGATTTTTCAGCCTCCTTTGGACTGAATTCTTTTGGGATCCTCCCTCGTGGGGAGCCCTGCTTATCTCAGTTCTTATGATTCGAAGAAAACTCCCGAGCTCATTAGAATCTTGTTTCTCATGTTTATTAAAAGGTCATCACAAAACTTAACAGGTCTGCTACAGATTGGCTACACAAAGTTAATCATTGCAATCTGGTACATTTCTTTCTTCTGATGGTACAAACAAGGTCTTGTGGCACACTTTGTGTCTGATGCACAAAATGGCCCCGAAACACGCAGTTCTTTTATCTTTATACCTATTTTTACCCAATTAACAATAAACACATATATTATTTTTCTTAATGACCCAATGATCCATCACCTCTGTCTTGCACTGTGGCATTTTCTGTCCAGTCACTTACTATTACCCAAAATCCTCTAGGAGAAAAACATGAAGAAGTAAGAAGGGATGAGAGAAAACACCCTAAATCCTCCATCTTGTCTCCTGTTCTCTAAACTAACTTTTTCACCCAGTGATTTAAAAAAAAACCTTCTAATCTACACACACTTTTAGCTTTTTCTATCTAAATTTAACATTTGTTTTCATGTATCACCATGAAAACATGCTCATGAATTTCGTATTATATGAAATTCAGTGTTTTTCTGGATCTCATAACTAAGTATCAGAAACAAGGGCACACACTCTGTATTCCAGACTCCAACAGAAAGGACCTCAAAGATGTAGCAGTTCCAAATCCCCAGCCATGGGCAGGACAGCTTTCACTAGACCAGCTTGCTCAGAGGCCCATACAACCTGACCTTGAACACTTTTAGGGATGGGGAGTCCACTTCCACTCTGGACATCTGAGCCATTAGAGCTTTAAAATACTTTTAGTTCAAACCTGGTACCAAAACTAACATACATTTGTGTGAGGAGAGAGGAAATGCCATTTTGGTTTTATCCACTTCACTCGTACTATTCAACACTCATAATTTCTAATCTTCAGACTCTATTGGCATCAAAACTCCAGGCTATTTGGGAAACTTTGGAACATATGAGTAGTTGCTACAGTATACTTACAAATTAAACTAATCCTTAGTGATAATAGTGCTTATCAAGAATAAATCTGGATCTGAAATATTTATCTACTCTTCACCCCACTCTTCTAATATTAGCATAGTAATCTCTTTCCAGTTCAAATGCAGCATTTGTAATACTACTTTGCAGTATGTTTCTGATGTCTTCTGCCCTTGTCTGTGTAATTCATGTTTGAAATGCAACAAAAGACTGGAGAACAAGAGAACTACATAAATCCTTTCTTAAATCCTTCAATCTTTAGATTAAAAAAAAATCCCTGCATTAATGTTTGTAAACCCAATAATGGGACCAGGTCCAACCATTTATGGCTACATTTGCAATTCAGATCTCTGTTAACATGAAGATTAAAGAAAGGATTAGTTTCCAGCCCCAAAAAGCACTGTTTAGCAGCCAAATATGAGTTGATCATCAGATGTGCCAAAACATAAAAATACAGGAAAGATCAAAATGGTCATTTGTGATGATAATGTCTTTGAAACAAAGATTAAAACCACTTTAAATGCCTTAGAATTCTGAACCTTCCTGTAAGACTTGCCAAATTGCTCCTTCTGATCGTGTCTCATTGACACTAAAAATTATGTAGGCTCCAGTTTTGGCATCTTTCTGCTGAGGGTAATTTGACAGCGTTAGTGGAGGTGAGCTGCTTCTCCAAGCACTGACCCAGGGTAGCAGATCTGGCAGATAAACAAGTCTGTGACAAATAGCACTGACATCCCTGTCGAAAGAAAAGACATGACTCAGACCCAGTATCTGCACAGAGACCAGTGCTGGCTTCCAGTGACAAATGGTTTTAGTCTGACAGTGTGTTTCACTGCCTGAACTTTCAACTATCAAAACCAGACTCAGAGGAGGGAACACAAGAGAAAACCACACATAAGGCAGACAGCCTGGCCTGTCCACTCAAACAGTACTTAAAATTTTTTCCATTCTTTTTGTACCTTTATCATTCCCTGGAAAATATTTTATTTCTCTTCCTTTTTTTTTTTTTTTTTTTTGGTAAAGTTAAAAGAATAAACAAGGAAAGTAATTTCATTACTTGAAGATCCAAGCATTAGAAAAGTGCATGTGATATTTTAATGAAATCTCACTCCACACAGGACACTAAGTTTCACTCACCCATATCTGACATTTGGTATTAGACTAATGGAAAATTTGGTTAACTCCCAGGCAGTCATCCACATGTGCTTTCAAGGCACCACCAGGTAGAAAACCAACACCAAGCAGTTCCTTCTGGGTGGTCATCCTCTTTTGGTGTGAGCAGCTTAGATCTGGATTCCTACTTTCTATTTCTCTGCCTCCAACTTCCAGCCAGGAATTAATTTAAAGTTTTTCTGCACTAGAATAAAAAAAACAACAACCAGGTAAACCACAAAAATCAGTGGAGTGGTGTACTGTGTGTCCATGTCAGGATGTTGGCAGGGGGCTCTGCATGTTGGGCTCTGTCAGGAGAAGTTGAGCCAGCATCCTCCCCGTATCTTTTTCACAAACCTCTATTCTAGAAGATTCTGTTTTTTACTCTTATTAATTCCAGTCATGTCTTTTAATTGTTCTGTCTCTCAATTTATATGAAAATTAAGTTGTACTTTCCCTTACTATAATTGACTTATTATCACCAAGTTGTCCCACTCTTTTTGTTGTTTTGAATACTGGTATATTGGCAAATATTTGTTTTCTTCAGGGTTTCATAATATTCTATTGTTATATCCCTTCATAAATATCTAATTCTATATCCAGAGATCTGCTCAAAAAATTCCCTAAAAACTTGCACATGATTTTGGAGGCATCATGTTTTAATGAAGACAGATAGTGACTTCTTCAGCAACCAGTAATTCAAAAGTAATTATACTTCATCTGTGGTTCAATAGGAGGCATTTTGTTGTTGTGGGTTTTTTTGTTTTTTTTTTTTTTTTTTTCCAAATATAGAAGAAAATTTCAGTGTTTTCTTAAAAAAATATTTATAATCCTGGTAAACTTATCCTCAGAGCTTGTTTCTCATTTGCATAGTCGTTTTTATTTGAGCCATTAATTTTCCTTTTTGTGCTTAGCTTTTTGAATTAAAATATACTTTTGGTGATTTATAATTTATATAAATTAATATATTTTTCAATATCTGTCAGTCAATCAATATCTATCTCTTTTGATAGATATTGATTTTTACTTTCTATGTATTCTAATTTATTGACAGGGACAGGGTAGGAGCTAGACAAAAATGGTCTTCTTTACAAATATTCAATCAGTACTTCTCAAATAAATAGTACAATAGTCTCAGAAATTCTTTTCACAAAGCCCTATTTTTCAAAGATCATACAATCATAGAACTATAGAATGGTCTGGGATGGAATTGACCTTGAAGATTATCTAATTCCAACCCCCCTACCTTTGACAGGTACACCTTCCACTAGACCAGGTTGGTCAGAGATACTCAGACACTATTGTTTCCTTTTCTTTTTTGTTTTTGTCTTCTTCTTTCCATTAAATTCTCCTTAGCTTGGAAACTGAGCTTGTTTGAAATGCCATATATAATTCATAGAGACAAGTTAATCACTAGCTTGGAAGCTGGTGGTTTCCTAGGAAGTGGTGGTCAGGACCATCTTACAATCAGTGAAACAAAATAAAAGTGATTTGGACTATCTTTTATCTCCTTTTATTAAATATAAGCAGGTTATAATCACCGGTCTCCAAGCAACAGACCGACACTAATCCAGAAATTAATTCATCTTTATCCATATAATGAGGTCCAAAATAGAGCTGGCTTGTGTTAAACGTGACACCTCCAGTGAGGAAGAAAAAGGAAAAAGAACCCACCTGTATGTACATGTATTCAAGAGCTCTAATGACTAACTACTGTCTGTGTGAGACCTTTTATATGTCTCCAAAATTGAAATTCTCCTTAGTAACATGGTTTTCCTTTCTATTACATACAGATATTAAAAAGCAAACCCTCTGTTCTCTGCCTTAAATCTTGAATAGAGTCCATTTCCATCCTTTGCTATTTAGCCCTTTGGTCTTTTCACATTAAGATCTGTGGACCTATTGATGCTAAAACTGGTACTGACATTGCTACTAGTGAGTGACACCATTTTTTCTTTTCTTCACACTTTCTTTTCCCTTGTTCAACCCTTTCTGTTTTTGCTAAACTCCTTATAAGTGGAGCTGGCAATTCCAGCAATATAATTTAGCCCAACATCAACATTTCAGTCATTCCACTTACACCTCTCTTTTCTCAGGAGTGGGAAAGCCAAGTCTGGTCCCCAGTTTTGTAACACAGATCTCAAAGCAAGTTAGAGAAAGGGGAAATTTTGTTCCATTGTGTTTATTACAGCTATTTAGTCTGCATCATAGAGATTTTCACTTTTATGCAATTTTAATATAAATTCTATTTGTTCACACTTTACTCTTCCAGCTACTTTCCAGTGAGACAAAGTCTCCCTGTTTGTCCTCATGCAAGATGTAGGGTAGACATAGACACAATGTATTAGTTACGATGCCAAAAGGCTCCTGCCATCACTCCTTCATTGGTGCTGTTGCACCATTATCAAAAGCTGACAACCAGCAGTGCATAGACAGACCCACCTTCAATGAAACTAGACTTTTAAAATAGTATGGAAAAGGAATTTTTAGCCCAATACACTCACAGCTTGCCATCAGCTCCATGAGGAGTTTCCCTACGACCTCTTAAATGCCAATAAGGCACCTTTGGTGAGTCAAAGATTGCATCCCAAAGAAACAGTCAGCAAAAGACTTTTACATTTAGGTCACTATTTACACATTACTATTTCAAATCACAGGGATTGTTTCGTCCACTTCTTTTATATCCCCATACTTCAATGCCTCCAAAATTTCTTAATAGTATTACATATATATATATATATATATATATATATATATATATATATAAAAATATATAATGTGTGTGTTTTATTAGTAGTATGTTATTTCTTGACAGTGCAACTGAAACTTAGATAAGAATACACTGAGAAAATATTCATATTGCCTGCAACTTTTGCTTAGTCTGTTGAGTTGCTAAGAGTATTCAGGTGGAAGACAGCTGCACTATCCTGGAGAGAGCTGTGACACAGGAAAAGGCCATCATTCCTGACTGCTCATTACTGCTCAACAGGTACAGGCTACAGCCTCCAACATCTACACACTCCTTTATTTAAGTGCTTTCTAATTAACTGATAAAATTACTAGGGTTCTTTTGAGACTAACTAGTCATTGCAGTTAACCTAAGTAATTTTGCCTGAATTTAACCATGATAGCTGTCCTGGGGTGATCAGGAAAGGCTTTGCAGGCTGAGTGACGGGATTAGTAACATAAAGGGGAAAGCCAGCAAAGCAGGGGAAGAGACAGTAATCTCTTTTAGCCTAACAGATTCTGAAGTGAGTGTCTGTCAGTGGTTTCAGTTACCAGGAAACAAGTTACAAACATTGCACAAAATCCCCACATACTCTACACTATAAATTACTAACCACAAAGGAAGAAAAAAGAGAAATATGCCAAATTAGCACAACTGCAGACTACTCTGCTTCTGGTCATGCCAGCAGATCTTTTTCACATTGTCCACTTTTTTGTGTTTCTTAGATACTTCAGCTAGAATTTGAACTTACCTTGCAGGCTCATTAGGAGAGACCAATGGTAAAAAGTCAAAACCAAGGGTGTACGTTCAGTTTTTCATCTGGTTCTGTGTGGTGTTGAACATTTGCCTTCAATGTGTGCTGTCACCATTAGAGATTCCAGATTTTTTCTTCAGTGGCACTTTGCCATCTCTCTCTGTGTTCTCTCTTGGATATTCTCAGCACTTCAATGTGTTTTTTTTTGCTGGCATGATAATTGCTTAGAGGAAATTCACTCTGGAAGGTAATGCCACATTCTGCATTGTTTGGCATTCATATAATCATAAAATCTTTAAGATAAGAAAATGCTTCAAGGATCATCAAGTCCAGTTGTTAACCCAGCACCAGTGTGTTTACCCCTAAAGCAGGTTCCCCAGTGCCAGGTCCCTGTGTCTTTTGAACACTCCCAGACACAGGGACTCTACCACTTCCCCCGGCAGTCTCTTCCAAGGCGTGACCACTTTCAGTGAAGAAATTTTCCCTGATACCAAATATCGGGAAAGCTCCCCTGGCACAGTTTAAATCCATTTCCTGGTGTCCTGTCACATGTTCCTGGGAGAATAGGCCAAACCCCAGCTGTCTACAATCTCCTTTCAGGGAGTTTGAAAGAGATATGAGGTCCCTGTTTCGCCTTATTTTCACCAGATTAAACAGCCCTGGTCCTGTCAGCCTCCCCTTACACAAATTATTCTCCAGACCCTTCACCAGCTCTGTTTTCCTCATTTGGATGTTCAAAACTTCTGGGCTTTTATCAACATTTGCAATGCATACTTCCAAGAAAGATTAAAAAGAAAAAGGTTTAGTATGCTATCTCCTAATTCTTTGTAAGGATGAATGCAGTTTTATTTAAACATTGTTAAAAATGTACCTTGATGTCAGCCCAAATAAGGAGATTTTTTGTCAATGATGTTTTTAAATTTTATTTTTCAGTGGAAGGAGATAACTGAAATAAGCATGAGCAGGTGATGTGCAGTTCTAATAAAATACATCCCCATACAGATCTGCTCTACATGACTCTTTAGAATATTAAACTACTTTTATTCTTTTATGTGCTATTTAAACTGACATGAAGATTTGTGGGTACTCAAAGCCTGGAGACTATAAAAGAACATTCAAAGAGATGTAAGGTAGGAGGGATTGTTTTGTTTGCTGTTTGTTTACTCACTCAATATAAAATATGTTTTTGAGCTAACTTGACCTCTATTACTTACTAGGTGCATGAATTGCTTACTGATGTCTGAAAATGCTTCAGTTCCATCTTAGCCACTTCATTTATGTGCAGAGATTTACCACAGCTCTCAGAAGTTTCTTGTTTTGTTAGGATCTGATTTACAACATAAAAAAGTCTCTGAAAACATTTCTTATGTGTAATTTGGCCAGTTTGGGTCAGCCATCCTGGCTATGCTCCCTCTCAGCTTCTTGTGCACCTGCCCACTGATGGAGTGTGGAGATGCTGAAAAGTCCTTGACTTAGTGTAGCTCTCTATGGCAACAACCAAAACATCAGGGTGCTATCAATGCTGTTCTCATAATAAATCCAAAATAAAACACTGTTCCAGCTACTAAGAGAAAACTAACTTTATCCCAGCTGAAATCTGAACAACAGTGAAATCTACAAATTAGTTATTTGACATTAAGGATTAATCACTTGAACTTAGTGTGAAAATAAATCAGGCATCTTTTCCTGAAATAAAAAAAAAAAATTAAAACTATTTTCCTCCCTGAAAATTCCAGTTCCCTAAGTTTTATTAATTAATTAGTATTGATTTTGCTTATGAAATATAAATCCCCCCTGTTCAAACACTTCCTGCATTTCCCAGAGTTTTTAAGTAACATGTGGTTCAGTTAGAGGGCAGAGGTGTATGTGTCAGGGTTAAAATGTTCTCAGATGTATTTACAAAATCCTCCACTTCACTCCTGTTTGAAAATGGCAGCAGGGTAACTGCTTATCAGTTCAGATTCTCCTGAAGGTCAGAGAAACATGTTTTTAATATTCCTTGTAAATCTACAATGCCATCAGTCGTTGTTTCTACACGTGGGGCTATCAGGGAACTGTGAAAGGCTGCTACAACAAAAGAATGACTACAGGGAAGCTTCTGCAACATAGCTGGAAAACAGAATACTTTATGATTTAGTATTTGAATCAGAGCTAAAATCAGCTGATTATAATTTATTAGTTCCAGAACTATAAAGAACTAAGGAAAAGTCTCATCTGACCAATATAGACATCTGTAACATAGATATCTACCAGTTACCTGACTACCCATGTCTGAATCCAGCCCCACTAGACAGTGGAGAAAAATGGACATTTTTAGGGAGCAAGCCAACTCCCTGCTCTAGCTGGGAGTCTTCATTACACAGTGAAATAGAACAAACATTAGAAGTGCCAATTCTTCCTTGACTTTGCTCTGAATTTAGATAGTGAGCTTAGAAACACATCTCTACCCTGTCAATTCTTGGAGCTGATTCCCCCTCAGTGGGTAGGATTTATCCCATCAGTTTCAAGCTCTTATTTTTAGATAGGTTTTGTCACAATTTGGCAGAATTGTGCTCTCTCTATTTTCTGAGAGGGACAAACTGGCTTTTCCTGGAATCCAAAACCTTCTCCTTTTAAATCTGGAGAGAATGAATCCCACACCTGGTCTTGATTCAGAAGTTATTCAGGATCAATTGACATTTGTATCTAAACTCTGAGTTTGGACTTGATATGCAAAGAAAATTTTAAGGAGGTGGATCTAACCAAAGAAAGTATGATACCGAACTATATTGACAAAAATGATTTAAATATAGTATTTTACTTTGGTCTTCATTAAAGGAGTTGATTTCATTCAACTGATGTAAATTAGGATTAACATAACTTTACAGAAATTGACAGTTACATTGATTTACACTGACTGTTATATCACAGAGAAGATATAAAATAGACAAATAAATGATTGGAGATTTAAAATGGGTTGTATGGTTGAACTTTTCCCTCTGTCACAAAGTCTGTGACTATTTCTATCATACTGATCAGTATCTAAAATTTATCATCTGTTTATTTCATTTAGCTGTCCCATGAGTCATTTCTTTTGTGTCTTTCTTTGGATAAATCTTAATTAATTCAAGACATGTAAATGAGGTTTATAGGTTTGGAGTTTCATTGCTATTCTTTGTTGTCAGTAGAGACAGATCTCATGATGCATTTAAAATATGAAGTTTATTTGATTTTTGGAAACTTCTTTCTCTATAATGACAGGAAAACAATGATACCAGATAAGATTTTAATTTTGGTTTTAAATTAAGTGCCTCCAGTGCAAAGGGTTAAAGGTTTTGTGCCTGCTATAACAGTAGCTCCATTTGGAGGCTCAAAATATCTCTGCAGTGGTAAAACAATCTTGAAAGAATCCAACCAGAATTAACCTGGCCTGTTCACAAACACTCCATATGAACCACCACTTCTGAAAACCGTTCCTACATCTGATGCAGCTCCATTTTAAGGCAGAGATGGATATGTTTGTTTTTTGTTTATTTTCCACTGACTCAGTGTACCCTTCTTATCAAAAAAATTGAGTACTAACATTTATTTTTCACATAAACACTTGAATTTACTAATCCTTGCAGTTGTGTTTAGAGGCCATCTGGTGGAAGTTATTTCTTACAGGAGAAAGTATTTAATATTTTATGGCTTTTTTTTCTATGGTGTGGGAGAAAATATTTTATGTAATTAATTCTATTTATAATTGTATTTACATACATATATATATATATACACACAGGGAGAGAGAGAGACCATAGCTTTAAGTCCCAGCCACAGAAATGCAAAGTATTCTTCCATTTAATTTCCATTTCCATGGAAGTGAACAGAAATCCCTTTAAGAGTGCAGCAAAGGAGAAAAGCACTCTGAAGTACTCACCCATTATATCTTTTCTTTTGCATATAAATGTAAAAAAAATAATTATAAAGAATGCAAAAAGTGGTCAGGGAGTAATTAATTATCACTATGAAGCTCAGACTTTTATTCAATTATGCACAATTCATGATAATAAAATTATAATATCGTTCCACTTTATAACTCTGTAACCACACTTATTCAACAAAAATGCAAAGATCAGGAAAAGCAGTGAAGAACAGAGCAGTATAATTAGTGAAATGGCATCAGAGCAGTATGAGAAAAAAGTTATATCAATGGTCACTGTATCACAGAAGTACAAAAGCAAAGGCTGCTGATTCTAAAATAGTCATCTCATTAATATGGTATGTTGAAGAAAAGAGCCCCATATCTTTTATTTGCATCTTTGATTGATTTATTCTTAGCAATTGTTTTTATGGAAATTCTGTTCTAGAGACTTTGTTTGTGTTGCTAGAAAATTTAATTTTCTTATTTGTTTAAGCAAGTATCCCTGAGCCTAAAGTACACAGCTGCTTTCACCTTAGTGACTGTTTATTTTTCTATTTCCACAAGCTACAGACAAAAAATAATTATGATCTATAAAAACTCTTTTAATAAATAAAAATGTTCACCTTTTCCTTGTCCACAGCAGGAAGATTTGGATTATATAATTTGGGGATGAGGGGCTGAGTCATTTAGAAATATTATTTTTCTGCCTTCCAGGTGGGCATTAATGTTCTTCTGAGCTTTTTATATCTTTTCACCTGTTACTGTTCAATAGAAATTTTGATTTCTTGACTTTGACGACTATTTTAAACTTTGTGATTTTTTCTTTATTTTTTTCTTTATTTTTTTTTTATTTTGAGGATTTGGGGATTTTGCAGTGTTTTAGTTTGTTCTTGTGGATTTTTTTTTCCTTTCTCTAAAAAATAAAAATAAAAATATGGGGAGAGTTTGCATTGCCATTAAAGTCTGTCTTAGGTATTTAAGAAAAGAGAATCAATCCATGGCTGGAAAAATCCTGAAATGAAATTAATACATATCTTGAAGATATCACATGTTGCAAAAGGATGTAGAAACACTTTAAATCTCTTAGTGACATGCCCAGTGTGGCACTGCAGAACTGCAGACACTGACAGGTGACGTGTCCTGCTCCTGGCCCCCGGGCAGGCTGTGAGCTTTCCCTCTGCATAGACTCAAAAAGTGTTGTTTTCAACACTTTTTGCCAGAGATTAATCTTCCTACACATTGTTAAAGAGCCAAGAGTTTGAGTTCTTCTGTAAGGAAAAAGGTTATGCAGTTTATCAATATAAACTCCAAATTCCTGCTTCTTTACTTATGCTAATAAAGGTTTCACCGACTTCACCGGATATGAAATTAAGCTTTCACTGCCCTTGAGTAATGAGATCCATGTTTCCTTTGTCATGAACATGTCTGATTAAATTAATTAGAGAAAACTTGCTTTGGGATTTGATCTGGGTTCTCCTTCATGCTTTTAATTAATTATTTGTAATCTGATCCTCTTTTTTTCTTGTTTTAGATTTTTTTAAACTGATTTTTGTTCAACTAGTGTCCATCAAATTGTAAAAATCAGTTTGTCATATCACATATGTATTTTCTATGTGTTCTTCTCAATATTCTGACTTACTGGAGAATTTCCTTTGATTTTTTTTTCCTTACAATTTTTTAAATATAATTTATATTCTTTAAACTCTAGATGATTTTCACAATTTTTTTGCTAGATGTGGTTATTTTACCTATTTAAGATATATTATTTAAGAGAAAAGAGTGATAAAGGAAAGGTTTGATTTTTTTGCTAGATTTTTTTTTCTATTTTCTGATAGGTTGAATAAGAAAGTATTAACAAGCAAATAAGTATAAATGATTGAGAACTCACATTCCATTCTGGTATTTTAGATGAATAATAACTTGTTCTAAATCTCTGCCATATTTATGAACTTTCTGAAACTTAATGTAAGTACTCAGGAGATGACTGGGCAACAAGGTTTGTTGATTTGGGACCTTTTGAGGCCAATTCTAATATAAAGCAGATATTCCATCTTTGTGCAAATCACCTCATAAAAGCTCTAAATTGCACTAGTGTAGTTAATATAAAAAATAGTTTGTATTTTTTTTTATGTACTAGCAGTTACCTTAAAAAAGCTGAACTAAGTTTTAAATTTGTCACATTGCAACACAAAGGTTTTCCCTCCATGGCTGAAGTTGCCAGGTATGGGTGGGGACCCTGTGGAAAATACAACATCAGACAGATCATGAGAGCTGAAATCATAATGAATGGGAAACAGGACAGGGGTGAAATAGAAATAATATTCATTACCCTTGTAATATGCTCTAAAATTGCTAAGTGCCAGACTGAGCCTCATCCGTGGTAAAATATTCTAATGACCAATGAGTCCGTGAGTCTAAGTGAATTAGGAAGTCCACGGAAATCAAATAAATCTCATAACTTAGTACTCACAGATCGTTATTAAACTTAATATCAAAGATAATAAGGGCTGCTCAGGGAAAATTTTATCACTGGAAATCCATGGCCATAGGTAACTTGCAATTCCCTGTAATAATCAAAGACAAATTTTCTTTGAATTTCTAGTAACTGTTTGAAGTACTTTGTTGTTTTCCTTCACTTATAATTTCCACCACACACAATGAGAATATAGTTTTGGGACAAATAAAGCATGCTCATGAGCACAGATTATGTAATTTAGTATTAAGTTAGAAACAATTTGCTATTAGTAAAATAATTTGCAAGTATGCTTCAAAAATAAAGAATTATTAAGAAAAAACCCCACTAAAACACAAAAATAACAGATTTTGATGTGCTTTTATATTTAAGCAGTCTTTCATTCCACCAGTGTATCAAAAGGGAATGTTGAAGATTCAAACTGACCTTACTGATTCCTTGTTCGTTCCTTTCATGCACAGATCTTAAAATGTTATCAAACTGGAAAGTAGCTGCCAATTCTAGAGACAGCGTTTCATTTCCTCAAATGGTTTAAATTAGAATATTTACATGAGTTGAAAACCTATGTTATTTAATATTAGTTGGGGGTTTTATGGCAAGCTTCCATTCAAGTTGTGTTCCCAGTCTGGAAAAAGTTATGCAGTCCTCTGGTGAAGATCGGCTACCAAACTGTGTCTGTTGAGAGAGTGGTTAACAAAATCTCCACCATGAAAAGGGAATAACACAAACACACATCTGCACAGGCAGAGGAATCCTTTGTAGATGTAATAACATATGGTCTTATTCTCTTATTTGGGATAGGAATACTTTTCCATAAAAGACAGCTACCCGAGTGTTCTGCTGTTGGCACTCGCCACAGCACCTTGCTAAGACACCTTGAAACAGCGAAAGAACTCTTTACTGACAGATGCCACTGTCATCTGTATCAAGCTCCTGGACTTTGTCTTTCTTTTGTTCTGACATATTACATCCTAAAAGTCATCTTTCCTTCATTTTCCACATCACATTTCTCTTTCTTCTTTGCTTGAAAGACTGAAATTGCTCATTATCTTCTATAAATTGGCATCAATGGAGTTATCTCAATTCATACCAGCTGGACCAAAGCAGTCAATGGCTATAAAATGCTGTTTTATTTTATTACAGAGTTGGCTTGAATTTAACCTATTATTGTATTTCACTGACAGTTTTTATTTCCCTCCATCGTCTTGTAATAAAAGCATTTAGTAAACAAACATATTAAGCTATAATTATTATCCTTAACTTAAGAACTGCTATATTTATGATGCCAGAGAGCCAGAGTGTGTTTGAAAAGCTACTGAAGCAAAGAATGTATGATGGTATGTGATGGAAGTTCATATGCAAACCCACAGAGGAGCTCAGACAGTGAAGAGGATGTAAATATGCACATTAGTTCTAGAGCTCATTTACTATTGATGCAACTCTTTACTTAAAGAATTTAGGCTGTTAACTAGTCATAACCCTAGAAAGATCATGTAGTTTCTTAAAACTAGCAGCATTCTAAAGCTTAAAATTCTCTTGTGTCTCTTCTAGGTTTCTGGTAGGTTTGGCTCAGATTGGTTTCCATTTCATCTAGCTGTGTTTACCTATTCCTACCTGCTTGATTTTAAAATCTCCAGCCTTTATTTGATGAGGGTAATGCCATTCAGTTTGAATCAGGACCATAATGGATCTGCTTTGCAAAAGAACAAACCTGTCAGTGAAGAATCGGTGGGAGAAGCATTTTCTAGTATTTCAGTTTAGATTATCCCCACAGCACTAAGCAGCACCTCTCAATAATTTAGCTGGCATTTAACTATAACATTGTTAACTGATAGAAGTAATTATAGTGCTTTCTTAATATCACAAATCTCTTGTGTGCAGTAGAGAAAGACATTGAATGGTATAAAATATGCAAAGGATTAACTAAAAGTTTTCAGTTGATTTAAATGCTGAGTTGAAACAAGAATAGATTTTTTTTTTAAATCCTAACAGGAACTACTTTCTAAATTCAATCAAGAAATAGGATTTCAAACTATACAGGTGCATAAAAGTACAGCAGGACAGTACATGAGCTGAATCAGAACTTTAGGATATAAATGACAGAACAGCAGAAGTGCAATGTGCTGATTTATAGTCTCCAGGAATCTGATATCTATATCAAAGGCCAGTGCAATGCAAACAGAACAAAGACCTATCTTTTTTTTTTTTCCATAAATATTCTATATAGCTATACCTAGATGAACAACAGCCCTGATTTAATCTACTTTAAGTGTCTAATTTCAAAACTGTTGTTTCCAACTATGCTTCCCAGAAATACATATCAATATGAATTTGTAATCTGCCTCTGCACATATGTGAAACGAAGGAAATGCTTGTACATATATTAAAAATTAAAGGGGATTCATTAAAAAAACCCTCCATATTTGGTTAATACTTTAACTTGACCTGTTGTTTATTGAGAAATAAATGAGCAGTCTGGCAACAAGAACTCCAAAGTAAAGAGGGCAATAATAAAGCTGTTACCTGAAATCTTGAACACCAGGTTGTCATAAGTTGTACAACACTTTTGCCATGCAAAGGAAACTTGAATATATTGATACATGGATACATGTGTGTGCATAACCTCCTTCGTAATTGTCACAGAAAAAGAGTATCAAATTTACTAATAAATAGTTTTTATCCATCCCAATACTATTTCACATTAACATACAGAATGCCCAGATATTTTTTCCAACCAAAAATTATCCTGATGATATGGATTTTGAAAAGATGCTGGAAGTCTGATTGTTTCAAGCAAATCCATGGTGCTTTAGTCCCAAATAATTTGTTTCTGCTTATAACTCCGAAATACAGTGTTTACATGTGAGCTAATAAAGCACATAAACTCTTTTAACATTTTTATCTGTGAAGTTATTTCTACTTTGAGAAGAAAAAATGATGAATGAAACTAATAAATTATGTAATAATGATTCATCTTTCTCCCTCTTTTCCTTCTTCTCTCTAGTTCTGATTCTTTTAATTTGCTCTCTTTAGCTCTTTCCCCTCTCCCTTTTTTCCTTCTTCCTTTGCTCCATTCTTTCTTTTACTTCATTCTAAATTGCAAAATAAAGAGGAGAAAAATGAGAAAAGGGGGAAGGGGGGAAGAAGAGAAATGAAAATCATTGCAAGATAAAATTTATTTTCATATCAAACTCAAAATTTTCACTTCTTTCCTTGGTTCAGGATGGAAAATAAATCTCTTAAACTGTAAAATATTAAAATTTCATGTGAAACTGGAATCTTATTTTCAGTCATCTTTATTTATTAGCAAAATTAACGTCATGATTAAAGCTATACATTACTTGAGCTGATGTTTATATTACATTTTAATTCTACTCTTGAAGTTTCAATTGTTGGATTTCTTTAGCTATAATGAATGTGAGGATTGAGATTTCATAAATTAGATTCTTCTAATAATTCATCTGGGCAGGAGGGTGTTTAGATGGATCCTACTGTGTTTGAAATGTTGGATTTGGGTTTACAGTGTTGATTAGATGTCCAATGTCCAGTTTTTCTTTCTTCTCCATCTTTTATGGGTCTAACTGAGAGATTATAATAAAACAAACCCAGTAACACCAGCAGCTACTGGAGAGGTTCAATTTCCCTATAACTTCACAGGTAGTTCAATTTATTGATCCAGCTTACCCAGGTTAGTGTAAAATCCAAAATACAGTTGCAGTTTTCATATGAATCCACTAGCCATATATCCTATTTTCCCTCCTGAAAAGCAGAATATTTAATGGATTTCACCAAGCATGATAAACAATTTTGACCAAATTTCAGAATACATCGTAGTTTTTTTATCATGGTGGTAGTTTTTTAGTCCATCTTCTGTATTTGCTCAAGTTGCCTCTTCTAAGGTCAAAACAGCTCAGAATACCTTTGATGATTCATTTTTCCTCTGATTTCTATTTCTCTCAATGTTTCTTATATCCTTGGTTTCAGGAACAGCATCTACTCAAAATTTGATTCACGCCCTTACTTCCCCTCTGCTCAGCAGTGGTGAGGCTGTGCATGGAGTTCTGTGTCTGTTTCTTGGCTCTCCAGTGCAAGAGAGACACGGACATAGCAGAGAGAGCCTGCAGGTGTGTGCTCCTCTGCATCTTCCCAAACGTTGTTCTGAAAGCAGACCTGCAGGGACACGATGTGTGACACTTCTGTTTGATCCCCTGTTAACTGGAGACACACAGCATGAATCTGCATCTACCTTATGGATTTTTTTCTTCTGGAAATTAACTGGGCAGCAACTTTAGGGGAGAAAATCTTATGTTCATGTGCAAGGATAAATAGCCCATGTACAGTGCTCTGTGGAAAAAAATTACTGGAGCACTTGCAGGAGTGGTTTTGCTCAAATTGTAGAATGTTGGGTTTGACTCTGCAGATTATTATGGCATCACTTAGCTACCAATTATGCAAATATCTACGTTATCATTTACTGTCAAATGCAGCTAATACATCTATTTGCTTAATATTCAGTTCACAAGAAAGTTAATGTGCCTTTCAACAGAGTTTATTGATCTCAACAATGATATTATGATTCTCTGGTGAGATTCAATTATTGCAGGAAAAGTTCAGGGGTAAGGGGACGGATACCAGAGGGGATAAAATTTCTCAGTGAGTTTGAGGTGTGAAAGTGACATATTTGGGATAACAACAAAAAGATATTTGTACTGACACAGTAGAGACAAAGTTGCATAAATCAACAGCCAGCTAGGAATTCAAGTTACGATTAAATCACAGTTTGGACTCATTTCACAGAGTTTTCTACAGCACTGCAATGTGCTTGTTGTTACTGTCACACACTGCACTTAGCAAGGCACAGTGGTACAGCCTAACCTTCAAAGCAGTGTGCAGATTTAGCCTCCTGATTTAAGCACTCAGAAATTGGCAGCTATTCCTTAACTTGCTGCCTAAGCTTCTCTCTATAGTCAGTGGAGAACAAGAAGTATTTCCTGAAAAAGACATTCCAGACAGACAACATGAATCACTTTCTGATGGAAGCTCACATACCATCTACTGATTATGTACAAAAACTAGATTCGTAACTTCACCACCCAATTTAAAGATGGCTAAAATGAGACAAGATGAATTCCATGCATTTGAAATTTAGCAGTCCTGGATAATTAACCTGAATTAGAAAAGGAAAGAGTGGACATTAATTTTTCAGCTCCCAGCATATCTTTGAATATCTCTCATGCCATCAGCTTTAGGGGTCAGAAGACTTCACAGGAGAGGTGTAGGAATTGGAATATTAGTTGGTGGCAGAGGAATGCAGCAGCTAATTTCTTTATTGTCATTGTATAGATATTTTTATTTGAAGGCTCAAAAGATGAAAAAGGCTGGACTCAGCTCTGTTTGCTGGCCACACTGCTTTTGTTGCAGCCCAGGACATAGTTGGCTTTCTGGCCTGAGAGTGCACATTGCCAGCTCATGTCCAACCTCTCATCCACCAAAATCCCAAAGTCCTTCACAGCAGGGCTGCTCTCAATCAAATATGAGCATGAACCACCATGATGAAAAGAAGGATGGAGCAGGTCTCTACAAGAAAAGTCTAAGTGGGTGCTCTATTGTTCAGTCTAGGTGAGAGCTCAGAGTGACTTGATTGGAGTCTTTTCGTACACAAAGGACCTTACAAGAAAGATGAAGAAAATTTATGTACAAGAGCATGTAGCAACAGGACAAGGGACAATGGTTTCAAAGTGACAGAGAGTATGTTTTAGGATAGATATTGAGAAGAAATTATTTGTTCAGAGAGTGGTGAAGGACTGAAATGGGTTGCCCAGAGAACCTGTCCCTGACAGGTGTTCAGGCCAGGTTGGATGGGGCTTTGAGCACCCTGGTCTAGTGGAAGGTGTCCCTGCCCGTGTCAGAGGGGCTGGAACATGATGTTCTTTAAGGTCTATTCCAACCCAAACCATTCTGTGATTCTGTAATGATTTTGTCATCTCGATATCTCAAGCTGAATGTATTCAATAAATTATTCTCTTTTCACTTAATTAAACAGTGAAAAATAAGTAAATACAGATGCAGATGCTTATTTGGGATTGAAGAGAAGTTTGTATTATATTTTATGCTTTGTGCTGGATGCCAAATATTCCACAAATATTCCCCACACTTGTTCATCTAGCTTAAAATTCAGCCAAAGCTTTCTCCAGGTATTGCAAGTGAAAGGAGGGATAAGCTTCCAATCCTCCACCTCTTATATCTGTATCTCCTATTTCCTTTCTGTTAAGAAATTATTTCAGTAATTTTTTTTTTTCTTTGCTCTGTATGTTTGAATTACAGAAACAGTTTACATGACACGATACTTTGTAAACAATTCATCTCAACATCACATCTTGATATTAATCTGTTTTTCTCCTTGCCTCCCACATGACATTTATTTTCCTGAAAAATAAGTCAGCCAGGCATTGGACATCTCTCAGTGCTGCATAGACACTGATAGCAGAATCCTCAAAATTATAATTTGCTTTTTACCTTGCCATTCCTGTGCCATGTAGTTATTAGATCATTTGATGCATGGTAAGAGTGAGAACTGATTTTTGTCACAAATGTGTTCAACATTAAAGTGAAAGATGAAGATTGTGAGGTAGCCTCTGACTTGGTAAAATATATCAGAGTCCCTTGATGGCTTGAAATATGAAAAGATCTAGCCCAGCCTTTTCCACTTGCCTTGAGATTTCCATATCTAAACAGATCCATACTGCAGACAATTACCATCAGCAGATGGGAAGGGAGAAACCTGTGTGCAATCAGACTTTCTATTGTGACTTTTTCTTTCTGTCTTATCTAGTTTCACTATCCATGTAACTCCTTGCAAAACTGACACCTTTTTCCATACCACAATTACTGTTCTTTTTTCCAAGGTTATATGGACTTAAATTATTGGCATCTTAGGGTTCCAGTACAAGAGCTGCAGCATCTGTGTCCTCTGTTTCTAAACCCTGAACAGGCTGAACCTGTGTCATAAACCAGGCCAAAAATACATTACAAACACTCACCTATCATGAAAAAGTCTGTCAGTGCAGACTCATTCTGACACATTGACTTTCTCTTCCTTCTGCCACACAAATCTGTCTTTTCCCAAACCAGAAGAGTATGGAACAATGCAGCACCAGCTAAGGCTGTTAGGCAGCAGAGGGTACTCAGTAAAGGTATAAGAACAGGGCATGCAGTAATATATCTCACAACTGTATTTCCAAGTTGCAGGACCCTTTGGCTTAGTGGCTCTCTCAGCCAAAGAATTTATGCAAATCTCTCTGGTTTATATCCTTTGATGGGTTTAATCTCCAAGGAACTGTATCACTGGGGCTCAGGAAGAAGAAAAGTGGTGCTAAGAGATGAATGGACAGGAAGGAGAAAGGTGTCAAGTAAGTGAAGATCTGTGCACTGTGGAATGGACCCATGCTGGAGTGGTTTGTGAAGAACTGCAGCAAAGGGAAGTGCCAGTGCTGGAGCAGTTTGTGCAGAACAGTCTTCCCTGGCAAGAACCTCAAACTGGAATAGTAGAAAAGCATGAGGAAGAAGGAATTGCACAGATTAAATGCTACAGACTGTCTCTAACTCATGTTCCATTTCCCTCTGCACTGCTTGGAAGGAACAAGGTCGATGAGGTGGGAGAGAATTTGAGTGTGTGAAGAAAGGTAGTGTGAGGGGAAAGTGCTTTTAATTTTTTTCTTGTTTCTCACTAACCTACTATGTTATTAGTTGGAAATAAAATAACTTCAAGTCGGGTCTGATTTGCGTGGAACAGAAATTGGTGGGTGATTTCCTTGTCTTTGGGTCATTTTCCTTGACCCATGAGCTTTTTCATTGTATTTTTTCCCTCTGTCCAGCAAGAAGGTGGAATGATAGAGCAGCTTGGTGGGCACCTCTCTGACGGCCCAGATCTACTCAACACATAAAGTTAGTCCTATTTGCAAATCCAGATCCAGCTTCCTTTGCTGAAGACTCCCATGAAAGAGCATGAGGAAATTACTGAGTATCTCTCTTTGTAACTCTGTTAAAATATTTGGCTACAAAGAAACCAAGAAATTACTGTGTTTCCCAGAGATTCCCTTCCCTTTTCCAGTCTACTATTTTTTTGGACAGAGTTAGAGAAATTTTTTTGGACTTTGTAAGAAGCAAGTAAAACCTTAACTAGAAACTCTAATGGAGGTGGTTATTTCAGGTAGGAAAAAATCAATTTTTTTTTTCCTCCCAGTCCGGTTCTCTATTTCCTAGAGCAAAATTCTCTTTTTTAGCTTACAAAAAGTTTTCACATCTGACAAAGCCATAATCACTCACTTCTAAAATATAAATACAAAAAAAGAAAACCTGCCTAATGAATTTAAATACAAAACATGCTGGATTGCCAGATCAGTGAATTTGCTAATTCGGTATGTAAATCTCTCCAGGAACTCTGTCCTACAGAGAAATTAATTCACTGCTTGTTCAGTCTTTGGATAATGATAATCTATTGGTCTGTACAGTTGACTGCACTGCAAGGTAAAGATAGGTGATAACATTCTGCAAACATTGGGAGACACGGTTGTGCTTTCCTCTTCTGCGTGAAGGATCAAGTTTTAAACACTAGACTTGTTTAGAGAACCTCCTTCTCATAAAGCAATATGCATCCAAAACAGAAGTATAGTTTTTCTAAGTATATGGTCACTGTAGCTTGACATGTATAAACTCTTAGATGTCAAAATAAATTCAGCCACAGCAACACTGAGTTTCTTGGCATCAGCAGGAACAAACATAGGTCAATGCTATGCATTTTTAACAACAAAATGAGCATTTTTAGAGAACTCCTTCAATAGTTGTACATAGAGGTAAATGCAGATTCCCAGATCTGACATGCTTTTCTCTCTCATACAAGTTTGCTGTAAGATGTCCCTGAGTTCAAAACAACAATAAAATATTCAATAAAACTATTACTGACATGAGAATATCAAAGCTAATTTCCCTCATTCCCTTTTGCCTTACAATATGTCTATTTGTTCATTCTCTGCCACGTTCTCCTATACACTTGAATGGAAATTATTATTTATTCCAAATCATTTCCTTTTCTATTTTTCTTCTCCCTGTAGCTGACATGCTGTCACATGCACTCTTCATCTGGTACATTAGTCAGTTCCTGAGGCAATGAACATCCGCCAGGTTGCATTTGGCAAGGGGAAGATGTGAGCTCACACAACAGAAGATTCTTGGATCCCAAGCAGAAACTTCCCCTCACCAAACTACATCAATAAGGGACAGATTTTAAGATTCATCAAATCAATATTCTTAAGTCCCTAGATCAAATCTTTATCTGCAGGATCCAAGCCATCAAGATGTCTAAAGCAGCATCAGAGAGGTTAATCCATGATGCACAGACAACACAGTTTCAAAAATCTCAGTAGCAGTGATCATCAAGTTTATCCTCCCAATTCAACTGTATTGACAGAAATATATTTGTATATAGACTTCCTTGGACAAATCCATTTGTTGACAGGCATTTTCAAGATTAAGTTATTCCAGGCATCATTAATATGACTAAAGCTGTAGGTAACATCACTTTATTTATCCAATCTGATCATTGTGGTGCTTGGGACCAAAACCAAGACAAAATGAGAAAGCAAGAAAAATACAATCAAAAGACAAGGAAACAAGTTTATTTACATTCCATATTCTACTTTCAAATTTCAGTTCTTCTCTAAGTTTTAATTCACGTCCTCAAGATGAAAATTTCCCAAATATGAAGAGTTACATCCACACAGGTTCAGTATTGGCAGAGTTGTATACCTCTAAACTGAAAAGGATTCAGAAACTAGATTTTGCCTTTGAAAATTCTTGAGGGATTCAGTAATTTAGAAATATTTTGATAATGTCTGGAATTGTTCTGAATAGACAGATTGCATGAAAAGAATATCATCTGCTCTCTTTTCCCATTTTTGCTCTCTATGAAGGCAGCAAAACCACCCACATGTTTTTCTAACACCTGAGTGGTTACAGGACTCTGATTTCATTCCAGCCTCATATCAAAGGGTTTCAGATTTAAAATTCTCTAATGCCTGGAATGTTTTCTAACCACCGGCTCATAAGTCCTCCAAAGGCACATCATACTTCAGCTCTCAGTGACTGCAATATTATTCTGCAGAAAACTGGGACAGGTGGTGAGAAGACAGAAATAAAGAAAAGTTCTCTGTCTCCAAGTGATTAAAATAGTCGCTTGAGTATGAAAAGTGTGAGGGTTTAAACTCTACACACAGAGCATGTTTTAGTATGTTCTTTTTTTATTTTAAGAAAAAACCACATTTATCTAAATTCTTATTTAATTTTTAAATATTAGAACAAATGTTAGAAGTATCTGTCAATTTGATAGATTTTAGGCTTTGTTACTAACATCATCCAAAGTGTACTTTTAATGAAAAGTAACATCTGAATAAAGGAAAAAGAGCAAAATTGATGTGCTCTCTTGAAAACTAAACAAAACAAAAAGACAAAATCACTTAAGGGCATATTGGCTAAAGAACTAATGAACATACATCCAGCTTTAAAAGCTCTGCAATAAATGTTGCCTCCTGCCTTAAAGTAAGAAAGAGGATGTGGGAGGGAAACAAGAATGCTATGTCACTTAGAGAACATTCTGCGAAGTGCAGATGTTTAAATGCTAATCTAAAAGTAGAGGGCAGAAGCTCTCAGAAGACAAGACCTGATGTGTTTAGGTGATCTACCAAATAATTATTTATACATATCAAGTGGATGTAAAATGTTAACTAGAGAAGCTGTTCACAGGCAGAAGTCAAAGCAGGTTTCCTCTGCTTGAAAGCTGAGACAGTTGGATATTGTCAAGGCATACTCCTTATTTCTGTGTCTCATTCAATTTTATTTACAACTGCATAAACAGGAGGGTACTAAAACCCTATTCTTCCTTCTTAGATCTCATAGCACTCTACAGACTGCTAGTAGGAACATGCTTCAGGAAAGAAGTAATATTGTTTTGAATATCTGAAGTGAACTGAATAAAGTATTTGCTTTGTCTGAAGAGAGTATTTTAAGTATCTCCCTATTGCATAGAAAGAAACTTGTTGGAGTTTTGGTTTTTTGGGTGTTTTTTTAAAGTGTATTAAATTAAAATGGAGGTTTTTGCTGTATTTTGGATCAGTCCAGTTAGTTTTGATGTTAAAGATTTGGATGAGACACAAAGTGAGGGATTCTGGCTGATCCCTGGGTATCCATAAAGGTATTAGGTGTCTCTAAACTCCCTTTCAGTCAGTGAATACCACGGCAGTCAGTGCAGTTGGAAAATCCATTCAGGTATTGAGCTAACATGGGCTCAAGTCTGTTATCTTAATGTGCTGTCAGAAATCTGCAGCAGGACTCAGGGATGCAACCCAGGAACCTCAGGAGATGCACATCCTTCTGGATCACACTTTGGGGAGCAGATAAGATGCATAGGGCATGCCAAATAGCATTAGATATGTTTAGTATACAAATCATGTTCTATTTGTCTACCTTTGGGTGATCTGAAAAGCTCAATAAGCTCTATTGATTGTATTAAGTAGTTCAAGAGTAGCTTACAACAGACACAGACAGGTAGATCAGCCATTCAGCTTCTCAAAGATACACACTCTGTACCTTCAAAAATACTCTGTATCCTGACTGGCTGCAGCCTGCTGCTACAGAAGGACATTATTCTTCTGTAGGTGTTGAATATTTTCTTTCAGCTCGATTTCAATGTCTTAAGTTTCCAAAGATACCTTTAGCAACACATGGTCTCTCCCTCATGAGGCCTCACCTGGAGTATTGTGTGGCATCCTCAAAACAAGATCAGGACTTGTTAGGGTTAGTCCAGAGGAGGCCACAAAGATGCTCAGAGGACTAGAGCATCTCTGCTATGGAGATAAGTGGAGAGAGCTGGGATTGTTCAGCCTGGGGAAGAGAAGGCTCTGGGAAGACCTCACTGAAGCCTTCCAGGACCTTGGAAGTGTCTTTGTTTAGGAATGGTATTTTCCAGTTTCCAGGCTAAAACCACAAGCTGTTTCCCCACCCAACTGGAAGCACAAAAGGCAGAGATAAGACAAATTTACTGGAAATGCAATAAGATAAGCAAATGAGCAGTAACATCAATAGTGTTAATAATAAAAAGTGTAAGAAAAAAAAATATTTGCACAGAAGGCCTGTGACAACAAACAATGCCACGCAGCTTCTCCCACCATGTTTTATTGACTCGAAGGAACTTCCTCTCCTTGGAGGTGAGAGTCCCTATACCCCATCCCCTCAGTTATGTGAATGATATGGAATAATCTCTGTATTTTAGCCATACCCCCTCCCAGCTACTGCAAAAATTACCCCAGTCTTGGCTGGAACCACAGTTAAGGAGGCTTATTATAAGGAGGGAGAGCAGTTTTTTATACAAAGAGAGCATGGTTTTATACAAGGGACAATGGTTTTAAACTGACAGAGAGTAGGTTTTAGACTAAATGTTAAGAAGAAATTCTTCACCCAGTGACGAAATACTGGAACAAGTTACTTCGAGAAGCTGTGGATATCCCATCCCTGGAAGTCCTCAAGTCCAAGTTGGATGGGGCTCTCAGCTGCCTGATCTCATAAATGGCCTCCCTGTGATGATTTTTAAGGCCCCTTCTCATGGAAAACATTCTTTGATTTTATGAATCCTACATTTAGGAAATTTAATTGAGAATCTACACTGAAACAGTCACCTTTTGTTGCAGCAGCTTGAATGGGCTAAGAACCAAAAGTCCTAAATTTCTCTTAGAAAAAGAATTTCTTCCAAGAACCTTTAAATGAAAGTACAAAGGAAGAAACAAACTAATTATGAAATAACTGAACTGTTTGGTAAGGATTAAAACAACTTTAAAGGTTGTGCATTTCTCAGAAAAGTACAGTTTTAAGCATCATAATTTTGTACTCCTCTATCTAATTCTTTAATTGCAAATTCTCTGAAGCAGCCTTTTATTATGCCTGGATATAACCTAGCATGGTATTGCTTTCAGATGCATGCTCAGTGTTTTGTCATAATAGAAACAGCAAATAGCAGTAACAAATGTACAAATTGCTAGAGAACATAGCCCACTGCCTAATAATTAACTTGTGTGTATGTATATATAATCCACATGGTTTCAATGCCAAGAGCTCATATATTAAAGTTTAAAAAACATTGTCCCAGTTGTGTGAGCAAATTCCCAAACCTGTGGCAGTTTCTTTGAAGAGGTACCTTTCTGGGTTAGAATTCAAGATATGTTTCCACACATTTCAGAGTCCAGGTTTAGGAACAGTCTCTGTTGGGAAGACAGCCCCATCTCTTCAAAGCACAAAGCTTCATTGTTTCAGAGACACAGTTTGTCACATTGTTAGCCATGGACTGATCATAAATATTTATGCTTTCAGCAAATGGATCTGTTGTGCCAATAAACACTGGTGTTTTGTCTTCTTTTTCAATATTTCATGAGTGGCAAGCAAAAGCTAGATTGTACAGTGACAAGTAACACAATCCTCTTCAGCAGCATTGACTTGGAGTTCAGAATCATGGAAAACTCAAAAACAGATATAACAATCATATTGTTTTAAAATTTCCATTTCATGGTCATTCTCCTGTGTAATCAGGCTTGGAAAAGGACATGCTCTAAGTAGTGAGGATGAATTCTGTTTCCAATGGCTAATTCTGGGCAATGAAAAGAGCTCCCTTTGGTTTTTTGATTATTTCTAATAGTTATCAGATAAAACAGAATGGAAGTTCTTCCAGGATACAAAATGCACATATCTCAAATATATTCCTTTACAGTTACACCTAACTGACATTTTGTTGCTTTTTCTTTCTACATGATAGAACAATAGTGTTCAGGAAAATATTATGATCACACAGTTAAAGTTAAACCTCTCTGTTTATATACATAGACACCCATGTCTAAAATTCTTCCCAGGCTCTTTTATGTGTTCAAAGGCACAGTGTCGTAATATGCCATTTTTGTAATATTGTAAATGATTTAGTAACCCCCCTCTGCTAAAGTGTCCTTGATGTTGCAAGTAGATTTTCAGACTAATGAAGATAGATATGGATAGCAGAGTAAGGCTTGGACAGCAAAACTCTGAAGTTTATTTTATTTTATTTTAAAGTTGTTATTTTACTATAATTATGCTCTTGCATATTTGCTCCATGGTTCATTTTAAATACTGCTGGGGTCAAGACTGTTTGCTCAAGACTAAGAGATAAGTGTGATTACTACTGAAATTGAAGAAAGAAAAGTATAGTAATTTAAAATTATTTGTACTCACTTATTTTGTTGGTGGGCCAGATATCATGAAACAGCACATGAAAGAGTTCATTAATGCAGAAAGTTATCTTTTTGAGTAAGATATGAACAGAGATCTCTTGATACAATTCAGTCACTTAAAACACTTCCAGTTTCATAATTCTTAGCATGCCACCATTTTTGGGTCCTCCTTACAGTGAAGAAAAGCAGGAATACATTATTCCAAGGCCAAACAGAGACCACAAATGGTCTGATCTCTACTTTCTTTCCACTGCTGTAAAAGAAAAGCTATTGTCTGCAATGACATTGAGAATAATTTTTGAATTATTTTGATACACTGAGATTTGCTGGTCACCTGTTATCTCTAAGCTACATGTGGTTCTTTATATTAACATTTTTTTTATGTACAGTACACACAAGATTAGTCCAAAGTTCTTGGTAGTAAGGAAGTGGAGCCACCCTAAAAATGAGTCTCTGGGCTATTGCTGTCTCCATGCAGTCTTTATATGAGAGCAAATATAGGGCTGCAGAAAGTTTCTGATATTACTACACAAGCTGAAGAGCAGCTGGCAGAATTTCCAGTCTCAAAACAAGGAACATGACAGTGATTTGCAAATAAATTGCAGAGACTTGTTGGGGGCAGTCAGAAGGAAAAGTAATTCTATACTAATTTTCATCATAACTTCTCAGCTTTAAGCAGCTGCTGCAGCTTGAGGCTAATGCCCTACAACACAGTTGTTCAATGAGAATGACCTGAAATGTGATGTATAATCCAAGCCTAGTAGTAGTAGTAGATATGTAATTAAATTGATTTTAACACAAAACTTGAAGGAAAAGAACTTTAAAGTTGACGGAAAGAAAAGTATAGATCTCCAATGAATAATATCCATTATATGTTTCATGAAGACTGGTGTCCATATATTTTATGTAATAAAAAGAAGAAATGGATTTGATATGAAGTACTGAAGAAGGAGTACATTACCTGTACATGTATTTATATATGCACACACATATACAAACAGCTAGTTTCATTCTGTATCCCATTGTGTCCTTAATTCTGGTGTGTACAATGAAAGAAAAACATTCAGTTGATGATTTATCACCTCTGTATTGGTCATATTATCTTGGATGGATTGCTCTGATTCTTGTATTACTCAACTGCCCACAGAGCAAAGATGCAACTAGGTCAGCTTAGATGGCTAACTTTAATGCATGATCCATTGCTCAGGATTAGGTAACCTCATTGGACTTAAATCCTGAAGAAAAGAGGAAAGGAAGTGCATTATGAAGGCATGGACAGATGGGCTCTGAAATGCTGGAGCTCTGCATTTTACACCATGATCTGCACAGTGGTATCATGATGCTTGATCTGCCTGTCAGATCTGCCTGTTAGGCAATGGCTTTAAGATGGAGGAGGGTAAATTTACATTAGATATTAGGAAGAAATTATTCACTGTGACGGTGGTGAGGCACTGGCACAAGTTACCAAGAGAAGCTGTGGATACCTCATCCCTGGAAGTGTTCAGGGACAGGTTGGATGGAGGTTTGAGTAACATAGTCTAGTGGAAGGTGTCCCTATCCATGGCACGGAGTTTGGAACTAGATGACCCTTAAGGTCCCTTCCAGCCCAAACCATTCTATGATTCCATCATTATCATTAACTATCTGTGAAATTCATGCAGTTTTCTTTATCTTTTTATCAGGTTCTCACAATGTTATTTGTCATATTTGGCAACTTCTCAATTGGTGTCCAGTATTTTTCCACATCTTTGCACGTGTTTGTTTACCTTAACCTCAGGTCAAACTAGGCAGACCTAGTCACAGCCTAATCATTTTTCTGCAGAAGAAAAGGAGAGATCAAATCTGAATGCTACAGGCACTCATGACTTTCAGAATGGATATTCTTTACAGTCTTCAAATTCTGGGTTGATGCATATGAAACATAAATGAGGTAAAAGCATTTAGCATTTCCTAAAGAGGGAGATGAATGGAGCTCAGCAATGCTCACATCCATACCCGAACATAAACCCACGTCAGAGCTGTACTGCATTTTGCCAAGAACAGCAGTTACTACAGGTGCCTTATAACTTGTAGATGAGTCACATTCTTGGAAACTGCTAGAATTGTAGGAATGTTTTTAATTCAGTGCTCATCTCATACATTTTATATATTTGCCTGAGTTGGAACATTCTGTCTTCAGCTAATATTGCATGGATTTTGCTTGCAGAATCCTACAAAGCAATGTACAGTTTGTGCAGATATTAGAAAAAAGAAAAAATCCTCTAACAGATAGGAGTATTCTACTAAAGTATCTGTCTTAGGATCACAGAGCTTTCAAACCACTGGATGCTGTTTGCTATTGTCATGGTGTAAGCCCAGCTAGCAGTCACTCTCTCACTCCCCCACCAGTGGGGCTGGGGAGAGAATCAGAAGAGTGAAAGCTGGAAAATTTATGGATGGAGATAAGAGACTGTTTAATAGGGAAAGCACAAGCCAAGCACACAAACAAATCAAAACAAGGGAAAAATTCTCTGCTTCCCATGGGCAGGCAGGTGTTCTGCCAGCTCCAGGAGAGCAGGGCCCCATCACAGTAATGGTTACTTGGGAAGACAAACACCATCACTGCAAATGTTCCCCCCTTCCTCCCCTCACTTTATATATGATGAGTTTATATGAGCATGATGTCATGTGGTCTGGGATATCCCTTTGGTCAGTTTGGGTCACCTGTTCTGGCTGTGTCTCTTCCCAGCCTTCCCCACACCCCCAATTTCCTCCCCAGTGTGGCCGTACAGAAAGCAGAAAAGGCCTTGGCTCTGTGTAGGCCCTGCTCAGCAATAACAAAAACATCTCTGTATTATCAGCACAAATCCAAAACACAGCCCCACACCAGCCACTGGGAAGAAAATTAAGTCTAACCCAGATGAAACCATCACACTCTGTGTGTTCTCAAATTTGTTTTCAGAATCTAAGTCTCAGTAAGAAAATGTACAGTTCCCATTTTATATCAAAAATAATTCAAATAGGTTGTTTTTGTTAAATCTTAATGAAGAATTAGTCCTTCCATCTAGAAATCAGAGACAATTGAAATATAATTCTGGTCCTCATATAGAATTAAGAAGCATCTACAAGATAAGTCTGGACAGCTGAAGTTATTTTCTTTTTTTATTTTCTTTTCTTTTTTCCTTTTTTTTTCCTCCCTGTCTCAACTTTCTTGAAGGTCATATTTGCATAACAGTTCATATTGCCCATTCATCCAATAAAGATAGATTTTAGTCAGGTTGGAGATGCACATACTGACACCAGAAATTTCTATGCATCTTAGAGAAATATTAGTCAGAGAGATTTATTTCTTCCCTTTTAAAATTGCATTAATATTTATTATGGTGTGTAATGACTGAGTTATATGGTTGATTGTTTCCAGGTATTAGTGCAATATGAATATATTAGCAGTCCCTTTCTTACTGTAATAAAACACAAAATCAAATGATACAAAACAGATTGAAATGGTTCAATATGTATTTACAACCTCATATAAATGAACAACCAGAAAGTATGGAAAATAGAGAGTAGTACGTAATGCTTCTTAACCTTGTTTCAACAATTCTGAAGGGCAGTTCTGCCCCAGCTTTTAAAGTGACTGAGAAAATGCTTAAGTACAGTTAGCATGCAGGATTTTTCTGTACTCATCAAAAGCTTTGTATCAAGAGATTAGGAACCTAAGATTGTATCCCTGCTCTGTTTGATAACACTCATTTTGTCAATTTATAATTGAAGTGAAATGATTCACAGAGAAGACAAAAACAGAAGTGTAGAAGTAAAGTATGTCACAGTGGAAAGAAGAAGCCTTACAGAGTCTTTGAAAGTGTGAAATAAACTGACTCCTTATAGGAGACCTTTTATCTCTTTTAATGCTTTAAAATTATTTCAGCTGTTAGATTCTGATTAGAGATGTGAAAAATAAGAACTGATCTCTAATTTGATATCTCCACTCACCAGTGGGACCACTTCTATAACAGACCAGTCACAAGGACCATCATGTTTCAATGACATTATTTTTAATGATTAATTCCATATTTTTAAAGGAAAATTTGTGGCATTTTTCACAGGAGGAATATGGATTAATCTGGTCCTGTAAAATTAATGTCAACATATTCTGCACTCTACCTCCTATGAAAAAGCTGTTGGTTTTTTTGCTATTTTAGTTGCTTTGAAATCACCATTTTATAACTATTAAATATTGTCATACATTCAAAGACATGTGGAACATATCTTCCCTATGGGAAATGCAGGCATAGAGAAATCTCAGGGCCTTGAGCATACAGCCTTAGAGACAGAGATGGAATGTTTGACCTGAGTGAGACCTTGTACCCTCCCTACATAAGGCATATTTAAGAATGGTATTAAAACAAAAGAACAAGGAGCATGCTTTTTTGACATAAAGGAATCAATCACACTTCGAACTCAATGAGTTTACACTTTTATAGCTCTATTATGTTGGTAACACCTCAAATCAGTAACCAATTTTATTGGAATTCAAAGAATAATGTCTTCCTTCAGAATGTCTGATAGACTACAATGAAGCCTTATGCTAATTTAATTGCTTGGCTACATTCCTATTTATAAAACAGACCAACTATGAACCTTATACTTGGACTATGTATTAATAATAATTCACAGATAATAATCTCTGGGATGAGTTAGAAGTCTGAGCTTCTTCATAAACACACAATACAAGATTTTCCTCACCCTAAAGAGCTGATAAAATAAAAATACTTAAACCTGAAGTACAGAATTTCTCATCTACTTCTCCTATAAACACTGCAGAGAACTTTGAACGATCAACTTATGCAAAGCATAATTGAAGGCAAAACACTTAATTGCCTCATACTTTCATCCTGGATTATTTCAATAAAAGCCTTGTAACATGCTCCGCTGTATTTCATGTAAAACTAACTTAAATTGTATAATGCAAAATAGGGCAACAGTCATAATATCCAATTAACAGGAACATGTATAAGCTGTGACAGTGACACAGTAAAGTCATTGCTGTAGAGAGCCATTGGCAATGGTTGATTAACTATTAAAAAAGCTGCTTGAATAAATAATTGATTAATGTTCTCCATATAATTAGGGGGTATATTGTCCATATCCAGATGAATATCAAATGATATACACATCTCAATTAAAAATGTAAAGTTAATTTCTTTCCTAGGAAAAAGGAAACTCCTCTTTCCCCATACAAAAAATGACAGGCAAACCAAAACAAAACCATTTCTAAAATTTGAAACAGTACTATTTACATTTGCTCATATTTTGTCTTTTATCTCTCTTGGTCTTTCTTCTTTAGCTGAGGTTTCCCCAAATTTAATGGCAAAACTGTCATAGATTGTTGTTGGTGTCCCAAACTAAACATGCCTGGTCAACTTGCTACATGAATGTAGAAATTGATCCTACCTATAATTCATCTGTGTTCTGAGAATGCATACAATGACCACAAGGGAAGAAAAGAGTAATTTTGTATTATCCTCCTGCATCCTGTTTCATAAAGGCCTGAATTATTTAATTCAGACACCTATCCAGTTTGAGAACTAGTTGTCAGCATGTATACACAGGGTCACATAGAGCTACAAAAAATCAAATAGATTGGAAAAGACCTCCAAGATAACTGAGTCCAACCTTTGACTGAACACCACCATGTAAACTAAATTATGACACTAAATGCCACATCCAATCTTTCCTTGGGGACCTACAGGGACAGTGACTACACCATCACCCTGTCAAGTCTGTTCCAATGTCTAATCACCCTTTTTGTGAAGAAATTCTTCCTAATGTCCAAGCCAAACCTGCCCTGGCACAGCTTAATATAATTCACTCATCATATAAGTAGTTGCCAAGCAGAAGAGACAGAGTCCCACCTGGCTAAAACCTCCTCTCAGAAAGCTGTAGAGTGATAAGATCACGACCATGCACCTCCTTTTCTCCAGGCTGAAAAACCTCAGCTCCCTAAGCTGTACTTTACAAGACAGTGCTCTGGCCTTTTCACCAGCTTCACTGACATTCTCTGGACTTACTCCAGCAAATCAATGTCCTTCCTGAATTGAAAGGCCCAGAACTGGACAGAGAACTTGAGGTGTAGCCTCACCAATCTGGACCAGTACAGAGGGACAATCACTGCCCTGGTCCAGCTGGCCAAACTATTCCTGACACAGAAGGTCAGGATGCCATTGGCCTTGTTGTTCACCTGGACAAATGCTGGCTCATGTTCAGCTGCTGTTGGCCAGCACCCCGGGTCTTTCCCATTGGAGAGCTTTCAAGCTACTCTGCCCTCAGCCTGGAAAATTGAAGGGGGCTGTTGTGGTCAAAGTCTAGGGCCCAGAACTTCATTTTGTAAAGCCTCATACCTTTTGCCTTTTCCCATAGTTATAGCCTGCCCTGGTCTCTCTTTAGAGATTTTCTGCCATCCAGCACACTGACCCAACCACACAACTTGATGTCGTTCATGGATTTGTAAATGATAAACACAATCCCCTCACCGAGATGATAACAAAGTTATCAAAAGAAAAAAAAAAAGTACCGAGCATTTATACAATGGGGAAAAAAATAGGGACTGAAGATCAACTCCGTATGGCACTGTTGTGAGGTGCCTCAGGGAGGCAAAGAGTTACATAGAGAAGCATATCTTAGTTTCAGATAAGCATTGCTAAAGTGAGAGGCATGGCTGTAAGCCATGTGTGTGAATTTTGACTCCCTGTGTTGGGGGATGGGCATGTGAGCCCTGGATGAAGCTATCCCACCCCAAACCCCCTGTGAATGGTGGCCCAGGTGTTCTGATTGGGTTTGAGTCCCTGGGGGGTTCTCCCTTGTTGTGTTTCTAGTGGTCCCTAACCCTGAACTCCACCCTCAAAGGTGGAGACCCTCAAGAGTTCTGTCCCTCAAAAACCCCTGCTCTGCCTTTGTTTGGAGCTCTCTGTTCTGGATCTGAGTTGTTCCTATGCTGAATAAATGGTTTCATGAACAGAGGCCCATGTCTTTGTATTACATGCTGATTCCCTAAAAATAACACCCCTGGACCTGATCCTGCAGTTGTGGACTACAACATAGCACCATTCACAGCAAATCTCTGGGCCCAGCTATTCTGACAGTTCTTAACACAGCAAAGATTGCCCCTGCCCAAGACCCGGGCCCATGGCTTTTTCAGGACTGTGCTGTGGGAGACAGAATCAAAGGCTTTGCATGGGTCCAGGGAGACACCATGCACAGCTTTTGCCTCAGCGCTGTGGTAGCTCCCCTGCTCCTCAAAGGTCGTCAGGTTGCTCAGGCAGAACCTGTCTTTCCTAAACATGTGCCAGCTGGGCTTGATCTCTCAGCTGTATGGGCCGTGTGATCCCCCTCACAATGATCTGCTCCAGAACCTCGCCGGGCCCCGAGGTCAGGCTGACAGGCCTGCAGTTCCTCACATCCTCCCTGCTGCCCTTCTTGGGCCTGGGTGTCCCATTGGCACCTCCAGTCACCTGGGACCTCCCTGAATGGCCAGCACTGACAATATAATAAAGGAGGGACAGCAGCTTAGCGAACTCTTTGGCTGTCTCCCTGAGCATCCCTGTGGGACTCCCAGCCAGGCCCACAGACTTGTCAGTGACTCAGTGGCTCTGCAGGTCACTAACAATTTTGCTCAGCGTCTTGTCTGCTTCCCAAACCCTGTTTATTTTTTCATTGCTTCATTAGTTATTTGAGATTCTAGATACAGAAGTCTTCAGATACGTTAGCCCCTCCCTCATCCTTTATCAATGTACTCCTTTCTGCATCCAAAATATTTGAAGGTTTACTTTGTCCCTTATCTTTTTAATAATGTCTTTATAAAACCACATTACATAAGCATCTAGATTAATTTATAAATTTGCTTTTTCCTCTGATTTTTTTTAGCTGTACATAATGATATCTCTAATCTCTCCTTTTGTTTCCTGCTTCTTTCTCCTTTTTGATATATCCTTCTTTTTTTTCTTTTTTTTCCTGAGCTTCTTCAATTGTCCTTTCTTAGTCTGGCCAATCTTCTTCCTTGCCAGCTCATATTTTGTACATAGTGCCAGCCTGCTCCTGGGCTTTCAAGATTTCTTTTCTATAATATGTGCAGTTTTCCTGGGACCCTTTTGTACCAGCAATAATAGGCTTAATTTTCTGATCATCAGACTTCTGCAATCTAAGGATTAACTCCTGAACTACTGAATATAGGTCTCCTTTACAGTTAAGAGGAATTTTTAATGTTACAGTGACCTTCCTCTTCTAATATTGTACTTGAATACACGTAGGTTCTTTTTAGATTTTTATGCATTTTTTTTTCTGATAACACTGCAAGTAACTCAGTTGAAAGAGTATACAAGTATTGTTCAAAATACTATCATACTTATAAGATATCTGCACTTATATATAAATGCATGTTAATAAAAACGAAAGTATATATAGCAATTTACAAATTTGCATTGAAAGGCATTTTTCATATTGTGTTGAAAATTTCTACTACTGAAAATAAAAAGGATATGGTATGCAAAATAATATATGAGGTTTGAGGAATCCAGGTGTAATCAGCCAAGCTATGTTGTCCATCATTTCTAATTCAGTATAGCTATTTAACTGGTGAGACAATGCATTCAGTTCTGATCAGCTGTCTTTAACTGCTGCTTCTTCAACTGCATTTTTAGAAAACAAAACATATTATGTTTCTCTTTATTTCATTCATAGCACATTCAAGCAAAATAGGAATTGGCATCACTAGATGAGTAATCAAACAGGTGGCATCCAAACTGGGTTTTGATGAGTGCCCAGTAAAGACATGAGGCAGCTGGCAGATTATTTTGCATGCCAAGTAAGTCTGATGAAGAAAAGCAATCCCTTCAAGCCCAGAAAAAACACAACAAATAAAAAACAAAAAAGGAAAAGGAAAAAGAAAAAAGAAAAAAGAAAAAAGAGCAACTTCTTCAAACAGAGGAAGATTATTTTTTCCAGAGATTACAATAAGCTTGTCCCTCTTGGCTAAGTTTTTCAAATATTGCTCATGAGATAGAGTCTAATTCCTGTCTTGGCTAGTCTACCTCTGTGAACTTTGACGAACTGCTTGATTTTAGAGCACTCTCCACAGCCTTTTAGGCATCATTATGTCTATCTGGATTTCTGGAGTCAACAGTAAAGAGTAGAGAAATATTAGATATTATTTTAACATACAAAACACAGATTATAGAATAATGTTTTATGCGAGAGGAAGATTTGGAGCCACATGTGTTTGGAAAGGAAACAGCCCATCTCTGATTTATTTGCAGGATGACAATCCCAATCCCCTGAAGAAATATGAAAATGATTTTGTTTTTTCATACATTTTCTATATGCAGTAGAGATCAAAGTGACATCATCAGAACAAGGGAAATTCTTGTCCTGGATCTAATATCTTCTCTAATGTTATAGAAAAAAATGCTATAATGAGAACAATCTTCCATAACAATCCATTAGTGTAGGAAAAAGCACCCCAGACGTTTTATGAAGAATGAAAATATGTCACACTTTTAGAATGAGATCTTGCAGGATTTATTTGGAATTGAAATGCAAATAACCACAATGAACAAATTGAAAATAACGTTAAAATGGCAGCCCTTCTGAAGCCTATCTTGCTTTCAAAATTTTTGAATAACATGGCTAATAAATTTTCAGAAAAAAAATCCAAAAGTCTGTTTTCAAAAGCAAAAACACAAAATAAAAGGGTATTTCAAACACGTTTTTACTCCAAAGGAGGACTCTAAATATATAATATATAAATATATATGCAGGTACATATTTTGTAAATTTTAAAAGGATGACTCTAAAACCAGAAATGGTTCTTAAAACTTTCTTCTCAACTTTTAGTTTACCTTTAGTCTGCTTATTATTTGCAATAATAGCAATCACAGTTTATCTTATGGCCACAAAGTATTTCCTTTAAAACAAAGACCATCATAATATCAACTGACTTAGCAATTAAATAATATCTTGCTTAGGAAAGAATTCTAGTTTCTTCAGGAAATGTGATATTTTTTAGTTAGTAAATTACTTTTACTATCTTATGTAGCAGACTTAACTATATATCCTGTCTTTTTGGTTTTTTAACTTACGAAGAAGAAAAAGCACAGTCAGTATGAAACACTCCTACGTTTCCCCTGTAGTTCAAAGAGTATAGATAGCCACACAATGGCTCTGAGAAAACGAAGTGAGAAAATGATCTGCTAAATATAGAAAATAGAAGCAAAAAAACACCCAGGGTTTTTATGTCAAGTTTTGCTCTTATTTTGTTGGCTTCATAGACCAGGAAAATCACATGAAAAAGCCCAGATTTAAAGGTGATTAAAAAGTTAAGCAGCTTCTGTATCATGGATGGTGTTTCTAAGATCAGTTTGGTAGATGTTCTTATCTTCAATCCTCAAGCCTCTGCTTGTGTAGAGTTTTCATAACCTTGCATTTCTTTACCCAAAACACTGTTAGTCAAATTCTGCTACCATAAGTAAAGTTTTTCTTCCAGGCAATATGATGGTGTCCCATGAGCAAAATGTTAACAGTCCCAGTTGAAATCCCAGACAAAGCTACAGGAATAATGATCCTCTCTAACACAGGAAAAAAAAAATTAAAAATAAAAAATCTGGGTAGCTGTTCTTTACATTTCCTTTGAAAAAATTATCAATAATCCAGCAACATGCAAAGCAATGAGAAAACAGTCTTTCATATTTGATACATTCCTCTAAACCATCTTTTCTCCACTCAACTTTTCACAGAACCTATATTTCAATACTGAAATACAACAATTTTCATGGAATATTTATTATCAACACATCAGCTATCTATCTGAAAATAGTATCATTAAACTAGAGGCTGTCAGTGATCTGAGGAAAAACAAATGTTATCAAAGACTCAATTTAATTGTACTTTTTGTTTGTTCACTCTGGAATGGAACTGCCAACACTTGAAATAAACCGGGGCAATGAGAGGTCGTTTGACACCTTGCATGCAAATCAAGAACTCAGACACTAAAAAATTTATTTAATTAAGAAACTGAACTCTACAAACCCATCTAACAATGTATTTTATTTTCTCTTTCTTCTTTTAATTTTTGTGAAAAAGCTAACTTTCCATATTAATTTTTCATTATTCTTAAAAATCAAACGGAATGTTATTAAATATGAGGAAATACAAGCAAGTTGCTCCTTCCTTTGCAGCTTCCTTCCTTATCTCTGAAGGTGAAAGGTTGGAGGGGGTGGTTTTGGCTGCCACTTTTTCATAACACTTGAAGGCTTCAAGTGTTCAAGGTTCTTTTCTTCCTCACATTCTTTAGTCTATAATTCTTTTGCATAGTGAATTTTCATATGGAATATCACATGAACTATGATGTTTCATCCCTCTTTGGATAGCACTACAAAAGCTTTGAGAATCTTTTCGCTATTTAAAAATGGCTTAGGTGCCTTTTTATTGAATATTTGAATGGATCAATGTTACTTTCTTTGAGTTAAAGATGTGCTTAATTTTTGGTCCAAAAATGAAATTAGAAGATTTTGTCTGCATGTAAATGAGCAGGAGAAGCAAGGAAGTGAAGGGATTTTACTGAGGGTTTTGGTTTGTGTTTTTTTGGGGTTTTTTTGGGTTTTTTTTTGTGGGATTTTTTTTTCCATACAGATTAAGAGACAGGATGATAAAATGGCATTTCAAGAATCTGTTAAAGGCATAGGAGAAAAAGGAGTGCAAGTCTCCTGTACAGATCCTACTTACCCTGAACCTTCACTTGCTGCTCAATAACATGTAGATTCATGACACTACTATGGACTAAAACAGAATTATGGTTTATGCATTAATGCAGCACTGGGGATGGCAACCACAAGGCCCTGCAAAAATGAACTCAACATCTGTTAGATGTAACCTAGAGTTTGCTCTCACAATTTCATGTTTATGACATCACAAAGTCACAATCAAAACTGGAAATGGAGAGCAGACATTTTTGCCCAACTTCTGGCATCTGAAAATTGGATGCCTGGTTCCAGTATACTTTATGTTTTTTCCCTGCAGGTACAATACCAACCCCATGAGGAGACAGAACCACTGAAATGTGACAACTGTCTCCAAGATGTTCTGAGTTTTGTCTTGTAGCTTTACTTAAGTATGCGAGTTGCAACTGATTACAGTGAAGTGAAATGAATCAATCCCCAAGGCAGGAAGAGAGAGTGACTCCTTTAAACAGGTCTTGTAATTGATGGTCTGTACTTTTCTAGCCCTTTCAGAGAAAATTAGAACAGATTCAAATCACCTATTTTGATTTGCCTTTTTTTCTTAACATTGAAATGTTAAAGATACAGTTTAGAGGAGGTTAAGAAAACTCATGCCATAATAGCAAACAATACCTAATTGCTCCAGAAAATGTGTCAAACAAGTCAACAGTGGATGAAGACTTTTGTTATTTTGGTGGTGTTTATTTTTTTTGTTGTTTTTTTTTTATTGTTTCATTGCTTTGTTTTGTTTTTTTTTGGTTTTGTTTTTAACAACTGGTATTATGTAAATGTCTTGGGATCAGATCAAAATTTCTAGCCTGACTTTATCTTCAGCGTTCTGTACAGAACTGATGATCTTCCTCTCCTGCCTTTAAACAAACACCAGTTTTTGCTGTATCTTATTTCCACTTCAGCCTTTTTCCATATGTTCACATTTCTATATAATTTCTGATTTGAACAGTAAAGCTTGCCTTAAGAGCAGAAGAAGCTTAGTTATTTAGTGCCACACTCAGAGGTTGATGTACCTATATAAATTCAAACTAAAGCACCAACATCAGCAGCGTTACTCTGAGAGTCGCTATGAAGTGTACTGATGCTCTGTATTTAATTACAAGAACACACCTTGGTTGGATTGCAGTTGGTTTTATGGGAAACAAAAATATGTCTTGTTCTTTCTACCTAAGCAGCATAATAAAAATAGTGCCAAAGTGAGAACCTGAATTTGGACCCAGAAAAATAGTGTCTAATGTCACTTGAGTATTAATAAAAACTTTCCAGCTGAGGAATGCTACTTAAATCATAGGTAGGTGAAGCCTGTGGAGGGTAGTTGGTCCTGTCAAAACATGTAACAGTCATGATGATTGCAAATAGAAGAGACTTTTTTTTCTGATAAAGATCAGTAGGAGAAATAGGCAACACTCAAGTTCAGCTTCTGCACTGAGAGATTTGTGAGGCCATGTCTCTCCTGGAGGTGGGTTGTTCAAATAATCTGGTAGGAATTTATAGACCTTCCTCCATAAAAAACAGTATTTTCCCTCCTGAAAAGTTTCATGGACAATTACTACCCTCCCTAAGCCACACACTTTCTCATCTGTGCTCCGTGTTTATTGCCCAAGGCCAAACAAAGATGGTAGAAGGAGTCTGGAAGTTCTATTCACCCCACCAAATAGAAAGGAGAAGGGACAATCCTTTCCATTTCTTCTCCTTGTCCACGCTCACACTTTCTGCTGTGTCTCCAAAACAGGGAGCCAAAAGCCAACCTCTATATAGTCCTGTAACTGTAATAGGAGGACAATTAATAATTGTAATATATTAAGATGAATTTGTGCTCAGAGAGCAGGAGGTCCCATATTTGTTTTCATCTTTCCTTCTAAATTTTTTATGTAAATCTGACCTTTAAACTACTGATATTACATATCTTTTGCACAAAACCTGCCTCTGTATCATAAAATTCAGTAAGAGGGAATTTAGTTATATAAATATCTTGAGATTGACATTTTGTATTTTATGTATTCTCTGAAGTAAAATAAAATAAATTCCATTCTGCAACAGAAATGTTTAGGATTTAACACTTTGAAACATCATGTTTCTTCAAAATATCTTTTGACCAGTACTGTATCAAAACTGGCAAAATAATTCTTTTTGCTAAATTATTTAACTTGAATAAAGTACTTCCTGTCTATTTGAATTTTTTCTAAGTAATATTATTTTTAGCTGTAATTTTCACTTTTATCATAGAGTTATTGGTGAATCAACAAATTATTTTCACTTCTTATATTCACAAAAATTAATTTCTAGATTTTTCTATAATAATTAAAATATAAAACTTTTCTTTATGCTTAAGTTATTATAAGATCCAGAAACCAGACAAGCCTCTCATGAACCTGTGTTCTTTGGGGTCTGTCACTGGAATTTTTCTGTTTGAAATACTTTCACTGAACATTTTAAGTAACTGTCCCTGTCACAGGCAAGCCTTAGCTGCTCAAGATCTTCAAAGTATTTTCAAAGCTATAAAACCATGTATCTTTTTCATTAACATTTTTTTATTGGTGATCATTGTTAAGCAGATTTTAACAGTAGAAACGCAAAGATAATTCTTCACTGTTAAAATGCACATCTTTAACCTTAAGATACGACAAGAATATGAGTAGGAAAAGAACAATCACTTTTTCTTGGAAGGAATTTGCCCATGTACAGCTGTAGCCTGAGATTTGATAAGATGATGACTCAGCTGGCAGGCTGGAATGTGATAAGAAATGATAATAAACTGGCTGTAGGCCAAACCCATAAAAAACAAGGTCGAAAATTTCCACAGAATTACACTTCTGAGACAGTGACATGCATAATGCTTTAGACTACATGTAAACATTTATTGATATTGGTATCCAGTAATCATTAATTCTCAATAATAGAAACATTTTGAGCAGAGATTCAAGGTATAACTATTTATTTTATTTTATTTTGTTTTGTTTTGTTTTGTTTTATTTTGATTTATTTTAACTTAAGGATAACTATAGTTATCCTTAAAGATGCCTTAAGGGTAAATTTTAAATCCTTCAGGAGCTATTCACAAATAAAAATAAATTAAATAGATAAATAAATAAGTTGGTGACTCCTCTTAATTTCACTGCATATGGGACTAAGGGAAATAAAAATGAATATGGGAAGATTGTTTGAAAATGAACTTTCCTCTTCTTTCCCTGGTTTTCATCTGCTACCTTGGACTCAACTTTTTTGTTCTTGTAATACAGAACATATCTGTAGCCCCATTTCACAATATACTGAAGACACCTTTCTGGGAAAGTCTGACTTTCAATGGAAGAGATCTAGGTGGTTTGCTAGGATGTAACAGTGCCAAATGGAAGATCTTAAAATGGAGTGGGATCAATAATGAGTGTCACAGACCTTTACTTTTATTGTCAGCATGAAATGACAAAGGACTAAAACCTTCTTTTTTACTTTTTCTTAATCATATTATGGTTTCTGCTGCCTAACACCTGTAGAAAGGGTATACATCTTCTGATGTTTTCACATGATAGGCAAAGTACCTAAACATGAGCTGCAACTGCTTTACACTGGATATGCAGCAGTATTCTTTTTATACTTATTCCCTACTGCAGATGTTGCTCCTTATCCTTCAATGAGATCTATTTTCTTGCAGTTGCTTTGGAATATGTTAGCACATCTGTGATTGTCTTTGATTTTCTCCAAATCAAATATCTTCCCAAACTAAACACACTGCCATGAATCCTGGTTTGGCATCTCGCTGACTACACTAATTTGCTGCAAATGAGTTGTTTAGTCTGCTTAAAGAAATCACTGGCAACAGTATCAGGAAAAGTAAGCCTAATAAAGATCAGTAAAAGGACAACAAAGTTCAGTGGCAAGGTTTACTCTTCTCCCTACTACATGGATGAAACATACAGAAGAAAATCAGGTAAGAATAAATTTAAAATGATTGATGTGGAAGTTGGAGATATTGAGGGTAAGGATGGAAAGGCTGAGGGTGAAAAGGGGTGAGGGTAAAGGAGAACCTTCCACGGAATTACAAATTTCTGAGTGGACTCTCTTCTCAAAACTTAAACTCAGATTTGACCAATGGTTTCTGTCTAAAGGATTTAGCAGCACTTAATCAATTGACTAAGTTATTTTTTATAAGATAATCAATAGAATTTACTACAATTATAACAGTGACAATTATAATCTAAGAGGGCAATATTTATACTAAACATGCTATAAAGCATTTACGTCAATTCACATAGAGACATAAAGAAGATACAAAGGTAAATTGTGAAAAAATCCCCTCAAATTCACAGAAATACTCACATCAGGTGTCGTTGCATCTCTCAACAGATTTAGGATTAATGAGCTTCAAGAACCTGGGATATCAACCCAGACCCCATCATCAGCATTGGGTGGTGGCCCATCAAGTGTCTCCAATTCAAGAGTTTACGAGTTCTGAGAGGTGTCCCACTCAGAGGGAGGTGCTGGCATGGCATCCTGTGGTCCAGGAGACCTTAAAGAGACACATTTTATAGGATGACAAAATGATAGGGTTTAGTAATCCATAAAACTTCTATCCTCAGGTTGATTATCACTGGAGTTTCTAAAATACTTGGAATTTTTTTCCAAAATTCCTGTAACAATGAGACCAGAGTTTCCAAATTCCAGGTATCAGTATTGTTCCACTTAGGCTTTGATTAAGCTAGGGAATGTTCCAACACTATCAGGGAATGATTGGTTGTCCTTTCTCTCACCCTTCACTTCACCACTACTCCCATCTTGTCCATGTAAGAGTTCCTGGTTTGATCAAGGGACAGTTCATTTCCAACTCATTACACAAAGGTTAAGGCCTAATGGAAATTATTGAGATCGTATTCTTATCCCCATCCCACTGCTAGAGAGTGAATGAGTGGCTCAGTTACTGGCTGGGGTTAAACCATGACAATGGCCTTAAATCACACTGACATTCTTGTATCTACAAAATCTTTAAATCATCAAAAAGTGTAAAAACCTGGCTCTGCAATGGAATGAGTATTTCCAGAGCTTCTAGCAAATCTCCATGAGGATGTCATAGTTTATTTCCTGGACTGCATACAGAAAAAGAAGACATAGTACTTTACCTAAGAATTGCTGCTTAGGATCACTAAATATAGGCAAGAAATTCAGCTGCTGAAGATCATAGGGATCTATAGCTCAGAACACAAATAGACTAAGTCTGCATCTCCTCAGATAATCAGTAAAAACTCTGCCTGCAAAAAAGCTACACAAATGCATTCATCCTTTGATTCACGGTGTAATCACGTTCCCATCCATTTAATATCTACCATGTTGGCTTACTATCATTTTAGTTTCCTAAGAAAGAGATACTATATACTACAAAATCTAATGCTTCACAGAAGTCTAAAAATATTTCAGCAATGATATTACCTTTATCAATTCAATAATCAAAAGATTATTGGAATCATCAAAGGTATCCACAGGAAATTTGTTTGTCCTTCTTGATTTTTTTTTTTTTTTCTGTTCTAGAGACCCATCTGTGAATTATCATTAGTATGGCAGAAGAAAACCCTTTACACTTCTTTAAGCAAGAGTCTTTTTTGTTTTTCTCTTATCATCCCTTTCTCATTTTTGCTTCTGTTTTACTCTATTCTTTTATTTAACAAGTGACGAATTCCCTGTTGCTTTCATTACTGATTGACGAGAGGCCCATGCACCAGTGAACGGCAGAAAGCAAAGCTGCTGAAAGATGTTTCTGAGTATTGTTTTCTTTAATGATGTGGAGCAGCACTAAAAATAATGTTACCCTCTTCACCCTTCTTGGTATCCAACCTGAAATAGTGTGCATGTTTAAAAGTCATAAAGGATGTTGTTTACTTTGATATAGTAGTGTCTGTGTCCATAAATTAAAAGAATCAACACTGTGTACTTTTCAACACTCATTTTTTAACTTCCTCCTGTGCACACAGACAGTTTTCTTTGCTTCTCAACAGCATAACAGTGTAATTTTTCTGTTAAGTTGGTAAAGGAATAGAAAAACACACTGCCTGTTATCAACTTTATTTTTAGATTTACATATATTTATTAATATGTTCTTCCAAATGGAGTTCAAAGGTGCTGGTAACCAGGAGGGAAAAAAAATTGAGAACACAGTTTTAAATTATTTATGGGATATGCTTTTGGTTGATTGATTGCTTGGGTTCTTTTGTTTTGGTCTTTTTTTAAGTGGTGTTTTTTATTTGTCTAGTTTTGTTTCTGGGGTTTTTTTTATTTTTAACATCACTGCAAGGACTGTTACATCTTTCAGAATGGACACAGAGGAAGCAGCAAATGAGTAGATGTTAGAGGTCATTATGGGTGGACACTACAGAAGGATAAAAGGGGAAAGATTTTACTCCTGCCTTTCAGTACGTTAGTCTCTTTGCAGAGACTCAGCAACCACAGTTATATTTCCAGGCTGTGACATCTTTGTATGTTGTTAAGAATTGAAAAAATACCATAAATTTAGAAAGACCTCAAAAATAAAGAAACAAACTTATAAAGTTTGTTACTCTTTTATACGTTCATTTTCAAAAGCTAAATTGTGGATTTCTGCTAGTTGATGAGTATTCCCATTTCCCTTTCTAGTGATTTTTTTAGGATGAGAATTTTTTAGAGTTTTAGGATGTGCTTTTACTCATGAAGTTTGTAGCTCTAAGCTATCCCATAGATTTAGATATCCATGGGCAAGGGCATTTTCACACTTATTTGTGTGTTTTCTTATCAATTTTGTAGTCATGGTGATTAACTCAGTCTTGGGGATGTGGCAGTCGAATGGATCCTTTAGGAATGTCTCTGAGGTAGAAGAGAACATCACAACTGGCTCCCAAACAGGCTTTAGCAGAACTGCACCATCCCCAACAAACACTACAAAGGGCCCAAAATGATCACAGAATCACAGAATGGTTTGGATTGGAAGAGACCTTAAAGATGATCCAGTTCCAGCTCCTCTGCCTTGGGCTGGGACATCTTGTATTAGACCAGGTTGCTCAGAGAATTTTTCATAAACTTCCTCAGAGGCACTTTGTATTCCCAGGACAGGCCTGTTCACGCATGCTCAGAGCACTTTAACACAATTGTGATATTTCTACTCCTAGAATTCTTTGTTTAACAGGAGTAGGGAGATCTCAAAACACATTGGATAAAAGCCTTATTAGATTAGGCAAAATACATAACAGACATGTCCTCTGGCACTCAGTGACACATCTTTGGAGGTCCTATGAGGCAAGTTGATTTCCTAAGGGTAAGCCTTGAGTGAAATGTCATTCTTTTTTCCCTCCATTAGAGGATATTCTCTTGCAGTGCTCTTTATCCCTGTGGGACTGAATGCTGAATAAAGCATTTCCCATTGTAAGAACAAGAGCAAAACGTAACCTTTAATCTTTAGAACATTTGTGCTACAGATGCATGTCTGCAGGAGGACAAGATATTTCCTGTGAAAGTCAGGCTGCCTTCTTGTTTGGCTGAGAATAAAACAAGGAAAACGTCATTTTCAAGATAAAATGCTATGCATGGAGTTGGACATGTTCCCCTCCCCCTCTGTCTCTTGAGATGTGTTAGCAGCTGGAAAGATAATGTGTGTCACTGCAATATCTGCAACATTATCAGAGACAGCATAGGAATGGTCACATCCCCATCACAGTAATAATTTGAATTTATTCCTAAGGCATCAGCATCTTCACCCAGTTTCTGCCTGAATGACAGCTCATAGTCTGCAAAGGCATCACAAGTGATCCTGGTACACTACGAGCACCCAACTAGGTTGACAGATTTTTATAAAATTCAGCACATCTAGCTGCTTTTCACAACCAGTTTTCAATCATTCTTATTTCTATGTGTATGTAGGTATAGTATCTATGTGATAGCCTAATGCAGTCCATACAGATTAAGGAGGATTTGCATGTATGTCTCCTTGTGACATCTTATTTCTTTTTCTTTCCCTCTTATTTTAATAGAAAATCTGTCTGTCAAGGATGAGGTTCTGTTGTGTTAGATGCCACATAAATATCCACTAAGAAGAAGAAAGGGTAAAAAAGAGCAAAGATTAAAAATAAGAAGTAGGGAAAACATTGTTTTCCCTAAGGGGATGAAAAAGGGAATTAGTAGATGAATATTGTAGGACTGAGAACATTAAAATAAAGTAGTCAGTCTATGTCTTGGCTCAGGAATTACTGACCTTCTTTTGTGCTCGCTTATCATAGGCCAAGGTTTATAAGACATTTAAAAATATGATTTTCTTAAGCATTGATAATTTCCTTGAAGCCTTTGACTGAAATTTTAGTGGGTCAGGCTTTTGTTGTGGCAGACTGCAACTGTTTCCATGTTCAGGGCACAAATATTCTGCTCACATTTTAAGTAGCTGTTGTTCCTACCAGAAAGCAGTATCAGACAAGGCTCAGGGCTGAATCCAAAGACATAACCCAAAGGCTACTAAAGGTTAAAACTGAAGCAAGGTCCTGAAACCATTAAGGAAATCATCCTTTGCTTCATTTATAGTAGGCCACAGGCAACCAACCTTACTTCCTTCCTGCCTTCCCTTCCTGCCTTCCCTGCCTTCCTTCCTTCCCTTCCTTCCTTCCCTTCCTTCCTTCCCTTCCTTCCTTCCCTTCCTCCCTCCCTCCCTCCTTTTCCTTCCTTTTCCTTTCTTCTTAATTTCTTTCTTTCTGTGTAAAGTTTACCGTCAAGATTATCTAAATTAATTAATTTCTCATAGAAATAAGCCCATCTATTCCAGAATATTTAATGTTTTTTATGGGTATAACACAGCAAATCATATGACAACAAGAAAACATATGCTGTATATCAGACCTTGGTATGTTACAGAAGTATTCTTCCCTGCCTGAATTTACTGACTTCACTAAATGATTTTGCATTAAGAGTATAAAATGATGTAAATTAATTAGCTGAGTTTTAAGAAACAAAATTCAAAGAGGACCAAACAATCTCATGCATTTTCTTAAGGAAATTTATTCTTTTCCAGATGACCAGATTTTGGACTGTAAAATGTCTCATATAATCTCAATTTTACTATTTACTATTTACTGACCATATATCTGCAGATCTACATTGCCAGTATTGATTTTGCTGCTCTGGGTTACTCAAGCAGTGTGTGGCATTATACAAATAAACACATCCCACTTTCAGCTATAGATTAAGATTGACTTGAGAAACTCAAGAAACTTTTATCTTTAAGGGAATGTGAACTGACTGCTTTAACTTTCCTCAAAACTCAAGTGACCGTCAAAATGTAAGACATTATCAACTCTTGTTTTCCCTTGTCTCTTTGTTGAATCTTTTGTATCTGACATAACAGAGTCAAGGACAGAGCATTTCCACTTGAATTTTCCACTTTTTTTGGTGTTCATTCTTTTACTATCCACTACCCAACAATTCATTTCATAAACAGGGTGGTTTTTTATTATTTTTTTTCCTCACCACTCAAATTACTTTTAATTGAGATGAAATTAAATAAATTTCTGACAAGTTGAATCCGGTTTGAACACAGCAGTAATTATTAAGAAATCTACTTGTCTTTTTTGTCAATCCACAAGCTTTTCTATTCACTTTTCTTCCTTTGTCCTGTTGGAGGGGGTAGAGGTGAGGGGGATGAGTGAGCAGCTCAGTGAGCATTTGACAGCTGATCAAGGTTAATCCTCCATGATTCCCCAACAGTTTGGAGAAATGGGATGTTTGAGAGCTCCTGGTAACAATGAATGAAGTTTCAGTTCACTTTGTTAAATGGATGTTCCCTTTTTTTAAGATGGTTATTACAGTAGTGTTAGGAAAGTGTGTGTTTTCTCTGGGAATTCCTGTAGAGAACTGAATCAGGTATTTTTTTTCCCTTTTCCAAGTATGTCAACTTTTTCTAGTTTACTTGGATGTGGAAATACCACCTAATAATTGGCTTCCAACGGCACTGTCTGGCCTTGCTGAACACCAATGATAAAATATCTTTGTTACATCACCCTAAGCATGAATTTAGAACCTCTCTTGCTATGGATAAAGTTTAACATTGAAGAGAATTTGTTTATATTAAATTTACCTGTTTCATGGGTGAAACATTTCATAGCCAGGCAGTAACTCTTGAGAGAGAAGTGGCTCATAACACCTAGGATGAAGCTCTGGTTTGTTTTATTGTATATGTAACCTCCTGCAATGGCAAAGTATCAAAAATACTTTCAAATAGTGTAGACTGATGTAGATGATAAATAATTTGGTTTTTCAGTATTTGCACAGGATCAGACACACACACACACACATATTTACATCCAGGAACACTCAGGCTAAAACTGGGCACTCCCAAGAGATCAAGTAAATTAATTTTATGTTACTAAATCTGATTATCAGTAATGAGAGCACCATGGAAAATAATAAGTAATATTAATTATTCTCTTTCTGGTTTTAGGGGGTATACGTTGCTGGTTGTTTTATAAGATATAAAATTGTAGCATTGTGTGATTTTGAAGAGTGCTGATTTTACTGGTGACTTTGATATGGATAAAAGGAAGAAAAGTGAATGAAATCCAATAAATAAACCACAGGACCAGGCTTAGAATATAATGTGTGGTCTTAACAGTGAGCTTCTTTTTGTGGTCAAGATAACTGTGTTGCCTTTCTCTTCTTGTCTGCTGATTCTGCAATTCTGCCTTCTATTCAGCCACAGCCTTGAGTATTGGAGCTTTACAGTTCAAGACACTGCAAAGACAAATAATTAGTAGACAGAAATTAAACATATTTTCATAATTACAAAACAAAAAACAAAACTAGAAAATCACAAAACAATGATTGCTATTTGGCACTCTGGTCAATTTCTGAATATATCCTGAAACAGGCAACCTGAATAAAGGTCTTCTATATGTCTAAAATTAATTTTATTCATAGTACCTAGTATGTGTTTGGATTTGTGCTGAAAACAGTGCTCATAACACAGGGGTGTTTTCCTTGCTGCTGAGCAGTATTTGCAGAGAGTCAAAGCCTTTCCTACTCCTCACCCCACCCCATCAGTGAGAAGGCTTGGGGGACACATGGAGCTGGGAGCAGACACAGCCAGGACAGGACCCTGACTGACCCTGAGTGATAACCCACATCATATGGCATCATGCTCAGCATAAAACCTGGTGAAGGAAGAAGGAAAAAGGGGTACACCATTGGGCAGAATAGAACCCTGCTTTCATGGGAGTGTCTGAACACCTGCCTGCCCATGGGAAGTGATGGATGAATTCTTATTGGTTTGCTGGCATGCCCAGCTTTTGCTTTACCTGTTCAACTGCCTTTATTTAAACCCATGAGTTTTCTCACTTTTACCATCCCCCTCCCTTCGGAGGATGTGAATAACTGGCTGTACTGGGCTGAAATGCCAGCTGGGGCTAAACCACAGCATCACCATGTCAGAATTTGACAATTCCACTGAGCTGATCACTCTAGTCCTTGTTCTAATTGGAGAAACAAATACATGAATTTTAGGAAGAATTTGAAGTACCTTTAAAGGGCCAATTTCTATTGAATCTAAGGAGATCGTCAGTAACTTAAATATAGATATATATACTCATAAAAGAGAAAAATAATTTGATAAAATACATCAAAGTAGTGCAAGAGCAGTGTAGACTCCTTAATTACTAGTTCATAAAATTATAATCTTTAAGATCAATACAAACTAAATAAATGATTCTAAATCATATGTCTTTAAAAGTGAGACTGGCAATTTATTCCAGATCACTCTAAGGTGGTCAGGCCATTCTCGTGGCATGGTACCTGTGTTCTAACACAAAGATTATCTGTTTGGATACATGAATTTCAAGTGAAGGAAACACATCTTCCTGAAAAATTGGTATGTCACTTTAGGGTCACTCCTATAGTTTGTGAACCTATATATCAGACAGAAAGAAAATTCACAATCATATCTTTTACACTTCATTCTGTGTCACTACAAGGCTGCTTCTCAGGCTGGTGGTTCACAGCTCCTCAGTTGCTGTGTGAGATAAGGTGTGATCAGTGACGAGTCTCGTGTTTTCATTGCAGGTATTGTCAGCTGAACAACTTCATGTATTAACTTTGGAAGCAAAACAGGTTGCAGAGTGTGATCATGAAATTAAAACAACATGAGAGAAAATCTAACTGACAAAAGCTATAGAAAGCCTCAGAAATATCTACTGATGAGCTGCATTTACACCTATACCTGTTTTCCTGAGCTGGATCTCCTGCTCTGACTTTCTGGCTTTACCTGAGCCATCTTTTGGCTATAAACATGTTGGGTGATCCTTGAACTGTGTCTGAGCCTGGTTTGCTGCCCCTGGGTCCCATGTGAAGGAGGTCCATGCTCCCACTCACCTTGCTACAATCCTGGCTCACCAAGCATTGTGGAACAGGCAGACACCACTGTTCCCACACATAAAGCACATGCTGTCATGAGAAAACAAAAAAGCTGCTGGGTCACTGTGCCAGTTAGCATCCAGATGTCAATATTATGCTACTACATATGATGTTCTCAATTGAGGGATAATCTTCACAGACTTGACTTAAACTGAGAACTTTACATCCAACTTTGCCTCATGGGACATGACAACCTGTAGAAATCTTGTTTTATCTTCCATCATGTAGGTTGGCTCTCATGTTGACTTTTTTCTCCACCTGAAACATTGATGATTGGCTTAAAGCTGGTACCAAGACACTTTTGGTTTTTTTATATATCTTAAATTACATCAGAAGAAAGTAACTCCTGTCATAAATATTGAATAGGCAGAGTTGAATACTTTATTCATCTTGGAGCTGGTAAAAGATTTTTCTGTCACAACATGCAGACAGTAGATACAAATAATCTCACACCAGCATCTTGATATGTTTTTTGAAGAGATGTGTGTCAATTTGCTGTATTGTATAATGTATAAAATATCATTGTGACCAAATTAAATTTAAAAACTCACTGAAAAACTTTTCTGGGAGATGAGTACTGGGTTAAAGATTATACTTGTATTTCAAATATTCTGACACTTTTATGTGGGACCTGGTTTACCAGTACTTTAAAAACACTGCCAGTCATCAACTTGTTCTTTGTAATGAAAAAGTATCGGATTGACCAAGGGAATCTGTTTAGGGACTTCTATAAGAGGATGCAAGACATGAAAAGAGAGGTTATGTTGATGGCTGACAGGCTGGGTCATGAATATATGCAAATTTGGTAATGACAAAATAAATAATCATAGAATTATAGAGTCATAGCACCAATAAGGCTGGAAACATTCTCTACAATTGTAAAATGAAACCATTATCCCAGCACTGCCAAATCCACCACTAAACCATGTCCCCATCATTCTTAAAAGGATGATCCTCAACCACTTCCCTGGGCAGCCTTTTCAATGCTCGACCACCCAGCGTAGATCAAATGAAATTACCACACTCAGTAAAGGTCATGGTTAGAAAGTACACTCGAACAATTCTAAAAGAGCATTTCGAACATTTCCAAGGAGTCTAGATGTTCAAAACCTGAAAATGTTGAAATGCTGTCCAAATGGAGACTAGACTTCTTTTTATTCCATGTTCTGCTCATTGAATTCATCCTCAGCTGGGAGGGTTTGCAAATCTGGAGATAAAATGCAGCACTATTTCAGAAAGACCTAAGTGAATGGGGAGTTTAAAGTCTTTCAAATTTGTTCCTGGCTTGATGTAACCTATATCTGACTTTTTAGTTTTATATCCAGTAGAATGTGAATGTGACACAATTACCACTTAGTGGAGCCTTTTTTTTCTTACACTTTCAGAGTAAAGTGTACAACTTACCTCTGGAGACATCTCTCCTAGAAATAAACACACACTACCACACTATCAGGGTTCAAAAGCTTTTTTTTTTTTTTTTTTGACTCTTCAACAGAAAACTTACAAATGTGACAGATTGTATTAAATGGTAGTTTGCCCTGCTTGAAGAAAGCTAGATGAGAAAATATCTATAGAAAATTTTTCTGAATTACAAGCTCAAGGAATAAAGGTACTCTGTCTGGAAGTTAAATTCTTATCTCAGTTTCATGTGTTTTCTCTGAGAAATTTCTCTGAGATAGACCTTGAAAGTAAATTATATCACTCCTGTAGTTTCATATCTTCATTTGGAAGTATGTAAGAAGTTTGCATTTTCATAAGCAATCAACATTTTCAAGAAATCAATTTGATGGATTGAGTTTTCCAAATGTGATGGTGAGCATTCACTTGAAAACCTAAAGCATGCCAGGAAATGAAGTTACCTAAAAGAGACTGCTTTCATATCATAGTCTAGATCATTTGAGTTATAAATTACAGAAGCATCAATTCTGCTTTGGTGATAATTCCCACAGTACAGTTTTTTACATCAGTGTGGTGTAAATGAATAGCCAGCAATGAAACAGCTCCTTTTGAGTCAGCAGAACTAGCAGTGGTTTCACATGTCCTAAAATCATTTTATTCAGAGAGTGATGGAAAGATAGGAGGAAAAACTTTACATTTTGTAAAGGATAAAACAGGGTATATCTTTAGATTTTTATAGGTACATTTTTGCTCTCTTATCCATTGATTTTACAGCAGTTCTGATGAGAATAGGCAAAGAGAGAAGAGCTCAGCTGATCAGAGGAGAAGCCATTTCACTGCTCTCAGTTTTGATTTTGCTTTGCAACAGAAAAAAATGAAGTTTTCAGTGTTGAAAAGGATGTTGTGAGAAACAAATGTTTGTGTTCTGGTTCACCCAATCTGAAACACACAGGCAGGGTCTTGGAGCCAAAGTTTTCAGTCCCAGCTGAACACCCTGCTTGTTTCAGGTATTACTTTCCTCACACATCTTTCTCCTACTAATCATATACAAAGACATACACAGATTGTGTGTGTAAGCAACATATATATACACATATATACTTATAAAAATAGGCATATTTTTCCCCTAGTAGTAAACTAAATCAGCAAAAGAGTAATGGAATTATTTTTGCTACTTTTAGTAACAAATAAACTCTAACAGCTTAAAAAACAGAAGGGAGGAAAAAATGGAAATTTTATTTTAAATATTTTTTAAATGATATTTTAAAATTTTGAAAATTTATAATACTGGCAAGTTTTTTTCTCAGTGCATATGGATTTCTCATGCCCACATTGTCTCAACTGCAAATAATGTCAGTTCCAAGTAAAAGGCTGTGTCACATCCAAATGGATGATGGGTTTTCATCTTTTCCTCACCTCTCAGTTTTCCATAGCAATTTGGCCTGCCCGGGCACAAGGTTTACAATAAAATTATTAAACAGGATATGCTACCACAGTGCATCTCCAGAGCCATACAGGCTGCACTCTGCTCTGCACTGCCTTTTGTTAGAAAATGAATGAAGTTCAAGGTCTTGCATGTCGTCTTCAAAGTATTCCTGCTCCTGGCTTAGGATACTTAAGGAAAAAACATCACCTAAATCTTTGAGATGAAGAATTTGGTTGACAGTTTTAGTCCCTTGGTGCAAGGAGCTGTCTGCAGGTACAGGAGAGCAAATGAGAGAAAAATTGAATATTTTCAGGGGGAAGTCCAAGGCTGTGAAGTAATTCACTTCAAGAACTTGGAAGTGTCATAAGTGTCACCACTTCTCACTCTAAGTGCTTTCTGTAACAATACCTGGCAACATGCATCTGAAGAAAAGGAGAACACAAAGCAAAGTAAGTCACATCATTACAGGTATTTCTTTCCCGGGGGGGTGGAGAAAAAAATCAAGACCTGAGAGAGCTGTTAGTCATATCATTTAAAACACTGTGGAAAACCTTTATATACTAAAAAGATGGTCTGAAAAAACAAAAATAAGAATGACTAGAAACAGGAATAGAAAATAACAGAATAGAATAGAATAGAATAGAATAGAATAGAATAGAATAGAATAGAATAGAATAGAATAGAATAGAATAGAATAGAATAGAATAGAATGGAAGAAGACAAGAGCTGAACTGAATTTTCAAATTGAGTTTAATTGAATCTATTAAAAGGTTGGTCTCTTTTGTGCAAGAAGATAAACATTCTATTTATTGTATCTAAAACCTTGTACTTGAAGGTGGAACATGCACTGGTAGCACTCCATGATGTGTGATTTCTTTGATATTATTCAGTATTTTCTTGTGTTCTCCAGTCTGTCCATGTGCAGCTGCCTGGAACCACATGCCTTATTTTTGTACTATAATTTCTTTCAAGTGAAATTGTGTTTTTTCAGGCACTTGTAAAAAGCCCACTTCAATAAGCTTTTTTCTTCTGCAGTGGAATTACTCAGTTCTCCCACAGCAGAAGAACTGTGGCTGCTAAAAGCTGTCAACACATATTTTGTGTTCTCTGGCTGTAGTACATGAAGGGAAGAAAGTTGAACAAGGTCAGTCTAGAGTTCAGTAGGACTCGGGTGTGACCTGCTCAGATCGAAAACATTTACCTCCTCCCATCTGAAATAAATTTGGACTGCCTCCTGATGCAGCTTCACTACTGTCTCTATCTGTTAACAAATACAAGAATCATTGTCTTGTTCCCCGTCTACTTTCTCAATGTTTGTTTTAGAGGTTTTTTCCAAGCTTTCTTCCTGATTAATGAGCCACAGTTTTTTATTTCCTTTGCCTGCATGTATTTATAGGGTTTTTTTCCTCATTTTAAAACAATAGTTATGAAAATGAGAATATTTTTATTAATTCTATCACAATTTCATCATGCATGGACACAGATTTTTTTCTGTTTTTTCTTTTCTGACATATCTCCAATGACTAATTGTGCAAGTCTGTCTGAGAGGAAAGAGTGAAGAGAGAGGAAATTTGGAGTTGCTTTTTTTGCTGCTTGACTTTTGATTCAGTTTATCTGATATTTGATGCTGTGCTGTATAGGTGTCAGATTCAAGGAAACTAAACATGTCTAAAAGTGAAAAGCACTTTTATGAGCTGTTTTTTGGTTTATCCTCAACCCTGAAATGCTGGTCTGTGCTCACAATCTGAAGAGGAAGAAATTTATTTTTTTTATCAAATCCCAAATATTTCACTGAATAAACTTATTTCCTGGAGGAAAGCTGAGGAAATGAATGTAGTGTTGAGAAGGGGCATGCTGCTTTTTGTGCTCACATCTTCCTTCTCAGTGTGTAAGGTAAACTCCATGGCTGAAGCAGAGCAGTGGCACGGAGAAGATGAAAGAGCCACTCTTTGCCAGCTCTCCCAAAATGAGTGCTGAATAGAGTACAGAATGAGTACAGAAATACAGTGCTGAAGCACAGAGAGTTCATAGCAGATTGCAGTCAAGCAAACACGTAAGGGCTATAAGAAAATGGGTAATGGAAGACACACAGGGACTAAAGTCAGTCATGAAGTGTCAGAGAAAAGACAATATAGGACAAATTACAGAGGAACTTTGTGCTGCAGCAAAGCAATAGCCTTGTCATGCATTCTCTCTTTTGCTGTGGTTGCATGAGGAATATTTTACTTTCTGTACTTTACTCAGAACAATTAACACCAAAAAAAGAACACAGTAGTGTCCTGAGCAAGTTTGCTGAGTATATGCAATCTGGGGAGTCCAGCTGCACAGCAACCACTGCAGTCATTACCTTTCTCCTATTTTCTTAGCTCTCAAATTGGTGTATATAGCTTTTGGCTAGATGTGGATGGGGCGAAAATACAGCAGATAACAGAAAACATGTTATCAATAGTTTACAAGTGTGCATGATCCGATTTTTAGCAGGAACTGTGCATTAAATATTTTTAATATGTAAAGTCTCGTGCCATAAGTTAACATGTGTAGCACTCAGCTATCTGTAAATTATGAATTGCAAACCACCCCCTCCAACCCACACTCTGAAGAAATGGAAAAATGACCTGAAAATTTCTTATGTCCAGAGTTTATTTGACCATTTCACAGCTGCTGTGACACCACTGTCTTATAGAAAAGATACCAATGAGAGTGACCCAAGAGGGAAGAGACTGTTCAGGAATCTTACACCTTTGTATTTCCAGGCTTCAAAATTTGCTGGGCTATACAATTTCATACTGAAAGAAATAAAAACGAAATCAAAAATTCCCATAAGAATTATTCAGCTATTTTTCACGGAAAATAGTCTGCAGAGTTAAAAAAAGACCAAACAAAAAGCAAAGACTTATAAAGGCTTATACAACAATCAGCTAACTCCTCATAATCAAGTAAGGTTTGTTTGCACACACTGCATTATTTCTCACAGCAAAATGAGAGTTTCTTCATCAAGGGCACATTGGCAACTTTGGGAAAGTGCTCTATTCAGATAAATCACACAATATTGCTGAAAAATTTTGAAGACCACTTCATTGGCAATGTTTCAGAAAACAGAGACACACTTAGAGGACGCTGGTCTGGGATGCAAGTTGTGACCCAAAAAACTGCAAGTGTAGCCTCAGAAGATGAAGCAGAAAGTGTCGAAGACGTGACAAAAATATGTTTGTTGTTTTTTTCTTTTTTGGTTGGGTTTTTTGTTTTTGTTTTGTTTTTAACTTTCCAAGCAAATGGAAAGAATTTGTTTAGCATTACTAGGTTCTATTTGACATGGATGGTTTCAGCATTCTCTCTGCAAAGAATGTGACCTCAGCTCTGTGGGTCTGCTTCTGGAAGAAGAAGATAGATTCTGCTTTATAATGTAAAATTTTGGAACCTAATACTAGTGGGATACTTGAAATGGAATGGCTACCTTTTTATTTTTTAGTACATGCCATTTCCAGAGCCATTTCATGGAAGAAAATGTAGATCTGATGAGTAGCAATGAAAATATCCACAAAAATCCTTTCTATAGTCAGAGCATGAATGACCTTTTGCATTTTAGACAAAATCTTCCACGGTACCTCAATTTCTTTGTTGTGCTTGCCAGAATGTGTTACCATGGTGATTAGGAGATTCTGGAAATTAACTTCATTTTATGATTATTGTGAAGCATTTGTATGTGAGCTGTGATTATTTCAGAACCAGATCTTGAAGAGACAGTAACCTATTGGGGATTAGCAGGTTTTCCACCATGAAAAATAAGGAGCAACCTAGATTAAAAAAGGCCAGGTTTGTAACTGATGGATTGCACCATCAGTGATTTCACTCCAGTCACACCTCTTTAAATCAGCCAGAAATCCCTCCCAGTATGCTGTTAATTTTCCACCAAAAAGCAATTTGGTATGTAAACACTACAAAAATGAAGCAGCAAACCAGTCAAACAAACCAGCTGCCAATTCCTGTCTTCTGCCAATGACCACTATCCTGCAACACCCTGGTCTGTCAGTGAAAATATTCCCTTTGCTATTCCACAGTTACAATTGCAGTTTCACTCTTTCCAGAGTGGATACGAATGAGAACAGCAATGACACTCTGATTCTGTCTAGAAAAGAGAGATTTTCCTTACTGGGAGTAAAATAGCAGAAGTTTAAGATATGTTATCTAAATGGATGTACACTTCTTATCATAAATAGACATTTGTCTGTTCTTTATAGATTTGATTTTCTACTGACAACTGAAACAATTTTGGCAACTTGTAAATGGAGGTAATCATTGGCATGAAAAATGTGTAATTATTGAAAATGTAGAAAATTTAAAGAAGGAAACACCATGGCATGAGTGGGTTCTGATCTTGGCTGACCCCAAATGTGCTCCCCCACCCCCAGCCCCTCTCACTAAACCTGGAACACCTCCTCTGCCTCCTTCCCTGACCTTGGTGACTGCAGGGCATCTCTTCTCAGGTTTTTCACATTCCTCACTCCCATCTGCTGTTTAACAGATTTGACCCTTTCTTAAATATCACAGAATATTCACCTTATCTCCTACTCCTCCATGTGGAGTTAAACTGGAAGATCCAAGATCCCAAGACTGACATCTATGCTACTCATAACCATTGTATAGGGTTGAATGTGGTCCCTTAACAACCGTTCTCTGAGACCAAGAACCTCGCCTGTGTTTTATCCATCTGGTTGCCCAGAGGTGTTCACCTGAATAAGCAGAAAGTTTTGAGAAACGGTGTCAAAAACCTCTCAGAAATCAAAGCAAATGGAGTCCACCACACCTCCCTTGGCCACAAACACACACAGCTTATCACAGGAAGCACTCTGGTTGCTCATGAAAGATTTACCCATCAGAAATTCATGTTCATTGTTGCAGATCACTTTCTATTTTTATGTCTCCAGGAAAGTGTTTCAAAAATATAAACTCCATGATTTTCCCTGGCATTTGTGTAATTGTCCTTTAGTCTTCTGGATTGTCACCTTTTGAAAAAGGTGTGTGATAGGACCTTTTCTGCATTCACCTGGAATCTTCCCAAATCTCCCCAACCCACTGACAGAGTGACTTTCAAGGACATTGGCTGTATCTTTCAGCAGCACTGCATGTATCTTCTTGGATCCCACAGCTTTAGAGGGTTTTATTTCTCTTTTGAAACCACTGACTCTTCCCACATCCATAGACTGTACTTCCCCTTGAATCCTTTCTCTGGTGACAAATGTCTGAGCAAAGAGGGCACTGATTTCCTCACGTCTCTTATACATGTGTATCTTATTGATCTGGCTGGAAACTTTCAATTTCAATTCAAGTTCAACTGTTTAATTAGTCATTTACTGGGCCATAAAAAATATAAAACCCCTAGAATATGGAGGTTTGAAAAAACAAACCAACCCCCCCAAAAAAGAGCATAATATATATATATTGGTTTATAATTCCAGAGATTTTTATTTACATTGTGGACTTTTTATCTCAATTTTATTTCCTTCTGTCCCATTTCTTTTTCTCACCTTTTCTGTTTTGACATTAAAAATACCACAGCAGGGCTTAAAAGCATTCTTAAATGAGTAAAAAATGGCGTAATTCCTACTTTCTTGTGCCCCAGACAGAAAAATTAGTTTAAATTTATTGTAATCTGATGTGTGATTGTTCTGTTTCAATAATCAGGGTGCTTGAACCATGATGCATATGCACTGCTCTGTTTTGAAGTACACTTGAGGAAGAAAAGAATTCAGACCTTAATTCTTCAAAGGTGAACACATCACACAAAAGCCAAGAGGTCCCACTTTCATAAATCTCATCAAAATTCAGAATCTTACTAATTTTTCAAATACAAGATCAAATTGGGCTTTGATGAGGCGCAGAGGACCAAGCTCTCAAGCAATCTGTTAAATTCCAGAAAGCAATTTATACATTATTAGGAAAAAATTCTGATTATGAATTTGGTATTACCTGTGCCTGACCATGAACAGAGTTCAGAGTCAAGTGGCAAGCAAAATCCTTGGTCTGTTAAAAAAAAACAAAAACAAAAAAAAAACAACAAAAAAAATCACCTTGAAGTGAGGGAGTAAAAAAGCACAAATTCAAGCTATTCTAATTTTCAGAGTGAAATTTAAGAAGCAAAGACTACCTTGGAAAGTTAAAGCAGATGGTCATTTTGCAGAGTATGTTTTCAGAGGGTAGTCTTCATTATCACTGTGTTGGGATCTGTAATTCTCACCAGTGAAAATTAAGTTTTGTACATCTGAGAAAATCAAGTTTTACTCTGGAATGAAAGAAATATTTCTAGGATCAAAGTGGAGGCACTAGCACATTTCTATATATTGTGGTTTAACTCTGGCTGGGAAGTCAGCCCCACACAGCCACACATTCACTTTCCCCCTGCAGGACAGGGGAGAGTCAGAAATATTGAAGTGAGAAAACGCATGGGTTGAGGAAAAGACAATTTAATAGGTAAAGTGAAAACCATGAGCATCAAATAAAGCAAAACAAAGAATTAACGGACTAATTTGGATGGGCAGGCAGCTGCTCAGCCATCAGGACAGCAGAGCCTCAATACACATAAGGAAAACTTGGGGAAACAAATTCCATCACTCCAAATATCCCCCTGCTGCTTTTTCTCCCCCAGCTTTATATGGTGAGTATGACCCCAGGTGGTCTGGAATATCCCTTGGGTCAGCTGGGGTCAGCTGTCCTGGCTGTGTCCCCTCCCAGCTCCTTGTGCATCCCCAGCCTCCTCCCTGGTGGGGTGGGGTGAGGAGCAGGAAAAGCCTTGATGACAAAAACAACCCAGAATTATCAACACTGTTTCCAGCACAGATCCAAAGCACAGCCCCATGGTAGCTACTGGGAAGAAAATTAGCCCCATCCTAACTAAAAGCAGCAGGCTATACCGGGGACAGTACATTTGTCTGTTCCACACTATGGTCTGTGTGTGACCTTTGCTGACCCATCTTTCTGCTAAGCTGATCTCTCTGGCCCAGTGTGCCCTGAAGCACAACTGTCAGAGACTGTGCAGGCAGAACCAGTCAATGGAAATGGAGATGCTAGGCTAGAGACATTAAATAAAACTGTTCTCTCTCCCTCTTTTTTTTTGTTTATTTTTTAATTTTTTTTTTATTTTTATTATAGCTACCTAGATAGGAAGGGATGAGAAGGTCTCACATTATATGGATGATGAAGATCCTGGACTCCAGGAGGAACAGGCAGAGTAAAAGACAGATACTAGAAATTATCTTTGTCAAAAATGTGAATGTTTGGGTTTTTGAGAATTTGCGGCATAATGTCTTGGACAAAGCCTCTGGGTATTTTTCCATGTTCTTATTCAAGACTAGTGAGTTTTGAACTTGGTATTTTTCAGGTCTGTGGTATCTATCTAGAGAGAAGAGCAGCAGGGGAAAGTCACACCTCTGTTGAATCAGATCAAAGTTCTTGTCTTGAAATGTTCTCTACCAGCAGCAAATGCCTACGGAAGTGAGTAAGAACAGAGGAAATGGATGTGGCTTCTTCCCTTCTCACTCCCTGTTATATACACTTCCTCACTTCCAGCAATCTGTGCATGATGGATTAAGGAATATATAAGAAAGAACCTTCTATATATGGATGTGCTCCACTCTAAGTAATGTTCACAGTTTAGATTTCTGGAGAATTTGGAAGCAATTCCTGAAATAAAAAAAACAAATGTGCAACTCATCACATTTCATTAATTAAATTTTGAGGAAGCATTCATGTACCAAACATGGTATATTCTTGCAACATTTAAAAATGTTTTGATTCTGAAAAGATCTTTTATATGTTTCAACCATCAAAAAGCCTATAAAATCAGTAATTTTTCACCATTATTAAGAAAAATAAACACTTTTAAACAAATAGAGTGATTTCTCTTAGTTTCTTAAGCATTTATTTATTTGGCTTTAAACCAGGGAACTTAAATCTAAATTGTTTTCCAGACAAAGAGTCTTGGTTAGAAAAAACAAGTGGGTTTTGAGGATTGAGTGGGTTCTTTAAAAATTCTTGATAAGGATGCATGTCCTGCAAACTCCTTGATCATCCTATGTTTCCTTCCCCCAAAAATACTTCTGCCAGAGAGAAAGGAGAATTGCTAGGAATATGGATGAACATGGAAGAAGGGCTGATAAGGAGTGGAAAATTTCTCTGAGGAGGAAAAGCAGAAAAGATAAATTGCAGAGTAATGTAATACTCCTCATATAAAACTCAAAATGCAATAAGATTGAATTATGAGGAAGGTATGATTATGTTGTTAAAGGATACACACCATTATGCAAACTGCTAAAGAAAGAAAAAGTGATATGTGACTACTGAACTAGATTCTGTCTACGATAAGTGGTGGTAATAAAAAATATTCATTTAAAATTCCAAATGCAATACTTTTCACATAATGTTATTTATTAAACCAAAATATTGCATTCTATTCTCTCATTTTGCTATTCAATCTTAAGAGATTGGAGACCATTATTATTGAATAAGTTAGAGGCTTTAAATTCTTGAAAACTATATTCTTTAATAATGAACTAAACATAAAGGCATAGAAAAAGTCAATCATGATTTTTTAATACCACAGTCAGCAAAATTTAAAGGAAGAGATGATCAGCAAAAGCAATTATAAAAGGATGATGTTCATGGAAAAACATTGGCACACAAACAGAAGGAGCCTGGCTTCCCTCTCAGCCTGTCTCCATTGTGTTTTCCAAGGGAAGTTTTTTATCACTTCTGAGACCTCCAGTATAAGTAAAAGAAAGAAACTCATAATAGCAGTTGAATTCTTTGTGGTCCTTCATTTCAATTCACCCTCTTGTCCTTTACCTGCCTTTCTGGGGATTTGTCAGGCACTTACTGAAAACTGTTATTTAAGTGCACTCTTAGTGCAGCTCCTTTGGTTTTGTTTTTTAACTCCCTGTAGTTTCCAGACCATATGTTCTTTGACATTCTTTTTAATTAGTGACAGATGGATGAAAGAATTTTAGATCCTAGACTGAATTTCTTGCTGTTGTGGTTTCTTCCCTAAAATGAGACTTTCCACACACAATTAATTTCTCAAAATACTTTGGCTTCTTGTTGGTGTTCGTTCCCCTCTCTCATCAATGCCTCTGTTTTGTTTACAGCAAGAAAGAAAGAAAGACAGACAAAAAAAGACTATTCATTTGAACTGTGGGATTCTTTTATCCTATCTCCAGTGGCAGCTGATGATCCTGTAGGTCTAGTCTGCTTCTCATTCTGATTAGTACTGTCAGGATTTCTGAAAGAAAAGTCTAGCATTTAACTAAGTGAATTACACAACAGTTATAAAGAGTTTGATACTTTATTTTAAAAGCATGTCCAGGAGACAAAACACAGCAAAACACCACCACCAAAAATACAAAACAAAGAGTAAGGCAGTCTCTCTGGTATAATATGAACCGTTATTTCATATTGCCTTTTACTTTAGGACTACACAAATGCTCCTTTCTTGATTGCCATTCATAATGTTGTGTTTTCCTGGTTAGTTGTTTCTTATGCGTCTTCCCCCCTGCTCACCCCTTCCTCACTGCTATGGGTAACAGAGCTCTTTGGCCATTTAAGGTCATTATAAATGACTTGAAAAGTAGTTGCTTTTGCTCATTAAGTAGTACCCTGCTTCCAGGGAATCTAATACTGCATGTGCTGTGATTTTATAGGCATTTTAAACACATCAATTTTACCTTCTGCCAGATAAAGAAAAAAAAGATAATTAGCACAGCCCCTCATTTGATTTACCAATCCCCTAAAATATATATCTTATGGGAAAAAAGAACAAAAACTAGTTTTACGCTTAAGAATATGGTTAGTAATGACAAGTAAACAGGATGCAAATGTAATCATAGGCAACACAGTAAGTACTGCCAGTGTTGAGCAAAGAAGATTGCATTGAGGACTCAACAATCATCCAGTATCAGCAGGGGGACTACAGGGAAGCCAGAGAGGGACCCCTCATCAGAAACTATAGTGGTAAGACACAGAGTAATGAGTACAAACTGAAAAAGGGGAAATTAGGTTACATATTAGGAAGAAATTCTTTACTCTGAAGGTGATGGGACACTGGAACAGGTTGCTCAAGGAGGTTGTGAATGTCCCAGGCCTGGCAGTGCTCAAAGCCAAGTGGGATGAGGACTTGAGCAACCTGTGGGAGCTGTCCCTGCCCACAGTAGGGAGGTTTGGAACTAGATGATCTTCAAGGTCCCTTACAAACCTTCAAATCCCATGATGCTAATTGTGAAATGTTTTATTATGTAAATGTCACTGATAAACCCCAGCTGGCAACTAAGTACCACACAACTTTGTCTGCACCCCTCAAGTGAGGAGGAGAATCCAAAATAAGATGCAGATTTTGTGAATTCAAAACACTTTAATAATTGAAGCAAAATAAAATATAATGATAGTATCAAAATAATTAAATGTATAAAAAATATAATAATAAAAATATAACACTAATGCTATAAATGAGTAAGAGAGGGAGAGAAGGAACTGTAACACTCAAGACAAACAAGCGATGTAAAATACTGCTGCTCACCACCCACTGACCAATGTCCAGCTGGTGCCTGATCTGTAAATTGGTGGCTTCCAGACAACCCCCTCCAATTTATTTACTGGTATGACATTCTCCTGTGTGGAATATCCCTTTGGCCAGTTCACGTCACCTCTCCTGGCTCTGCTCCCTCCTGCCTTCTTGACACTTCCTCTGGCATGGGACACTGAAAGAGTCCCATAAACACTACTGAGCCATAGCCAAAACATCAGTGTGCTACCAACATTCTCATACTAAATTCAAAACACAGCACTGTACCAGCTACCAAGAAAAAATTATCTCAACAAAAACCAGCACAGTAGGCACATCATTAAGTTATAATTTTGAGAAATACTTACCCAATAACACCTACCACAACTACCCAAACCTATGGAGACCTCCTAAATAAAGCTCTGTAGAACAGACACTTTGGAATGACAAGATGGTGGCCAGTGTAGGTATTATTAAACTTTTTTTTTTCTCAGCTGGAACGGGATGTTACTTGCCAGCAACACACCTGAAATTGCTAGATATGACAAAGTGGATTGTATATATACCTTGTATTGTATATTATTTGGAGAATAAAAAATACATAAAACTAGAATTAGACATTAGCATCTCTTTTCCCTGCAAAGAGAACAAATAATGTTTTCTTTCATTGGTTGGCCAGAAAAAATAGTAACAGAATATTTTACTATCACATTCCTTGGAGGATTAATCTAGTAGTACATCCATCTTTTTTTTTTTGTCTTCCATTAATCTACCTGCTGATTTACACAGTTGCTTTTCTTATTCATGTTTACCATTTTGCTGTCTTTCTATGGTCCATTAGGATGAAGAGAGAGACTGAATGTGTCCTTCAAATATTGCTTCAATTTTGTCTATCAAAACCCCTACTAAAAGACAAGAAAAAACATGAAAAGGAACATATTTATCCAACACGACACACAGTGATTGTCATTTCTTATCCAGTCACCGTTATTGTTTAACTTACTATACTTTTTTCCTGAGTAAAGAAATCCTGAGAGACTGAAGAGGATAATGTATTTTGCATAAAAAAAGCCTTTCAGACAAGTTCCTTGAATATTTACAAAGGAGAGAAAAAAAGTTTTTGTTGCTGAGCTGTTTTGGAAGAGCAGATTGAAGGCCTAGAGCTCAGCAGCAGAACTGCTGCACCTGTAGCTGTGCGACAGTGACGAGCAGCTGGTGGTGATTAGCACAGCAACAACCCATCTACCCAACATACTTCACTCTGATAAAGGAAAGAGCAAGCTGCACAAAAAAACAAAACCAAAAACAAACCCACAAAAACCTGTCACAGCCTGAAGCCTTCACTTTTCTCATCAAACCTTAGGAGGGGTATCTTTTGATGAAGGGATCTCAATAACAGAAACAGTGTGATGTATGTTTGTGTTTGCTCTCCCACTCTTAGTTAGGGCAGACTTAGAGGACATGTAAAAAGGAAGCTGACATCACTATCAAATTTTGATAGTTAAGTTCAAAAATATCATCTTACTACAGAGATCAAAAATGGAAAATACCTTTCTCATAATAGGTAGGCTGTTACCATCCTTACAAGAATTGGTGCCTGTGCTGTGTAAATATATTTTTCTGTGTCCAAATTCATACTATTGTATTAAGTTACTTCTTTAAATAACCTACAAAGCAACACAAAAAATGACAAGTGATGTCATATAACTTTTGGATCAAGGATCATTCAATTTAAAGAACTGCAGGATCAAACAATATTCTGAGCTGGAAGGAACCCACAAGGATCATCAAGTCCTGTGTCCCATAGAGGGATCAAACCCACAACTCTGGCATTATTAACACCATGCTTTGACCATTAGGAAGAGGGAAAGTTAAGCCTCAAGTACTAGCTCATCTTGAAGCCTAAACTTCAAGCTCACCTCTTGAAAGCAGTTCAGTTCATGACAAGACGGATACCTCAGTTATATCAGATGAACGAGCAATGAAAAGGTATTCAGATTAAATTTTAAGATAAAAAACAAATGCAGAACGAGTGTCAAGGCATCTCTGGAGGATGGGTAAAGCAGGTACATCGGGTTTGTATCTAATTGGAGATTGAATGTCCCTAAGGATGGAGACATCACAGCTTCCCTCTGCTGGCTGTTCCAGTGTTTTACTCAACTAACAGTTAAAAACTGCAATTTTCTTCTGCTTAAATGCAATTCCCTGTATTTCAGTTTATGCCCATTGCCTCTTGTCCTTTCATGCAGTGTCACTGAGAAATATCTTCCTTTCAGTTTTGTCAGTACTTTAAAGGAAATCAAATGTTTGTCTGAATTTCTAAATTCTTGATAAATGCTGACATCATTAATATCTTTTAGTATTACAGCATAATCTAGAGGTGCCAACTCAGATTAATTCTCTAGATAATGTACGAAGATATAGTAATCTGTATGGGCAAAGAGAAAAAAAAACAGAAGAAATGAAATTGAATTTTTTTCCTCATTTGCATGACAGAGTGTTGTCAGAAATAGAGACAGATCCTACTTCTTTTCATTTCAGCCAGACTGCATTTTTTTTTTTTTTTTTTTTTTCTGGAAGCAATCACACCATTTAAGTTTCAGACCCTGTAATTTCATGCTCTTCACTAATTAGTCAATTTTTTTCTTGTGAGTGAATGTTTGGTTTTTACACCATTTGTTATTTAAAACATCTAGTTTATATAAAAGCCCTTCTATGAAATAGGAGTAATGTATTTTTGTTTTTGAATGTACTTATTTAATTTTTAGGCTAGATAATTAGTTGGCTTTCAGACTATAATCTTTCACATATATGAACAAGATAATAAGGCCTCATGGAAGTGTGACTGCTTTATAATTATCTGTGCTTATGGGACATAGTGTTTATTTAAAAGGAAAGAACAAAAAGATAGCAACTTTAGTGATTTATAAGAAAATAGACCTGCAATAACTATACTGATTCCTCCACACTTCTACTTTTTTCTAAAATTAGATATTGGGCTTTTGAGTGCTTAGAGATACATTAATAAAAGCTTATCAGATACTTTCCATAAAGACCTTTCAAATCACCAGAACAGAAACACAGAAATCTCTTTTTATCTATGTGATATTTTTGATTACATCTAAAAGACATTAGGGGAAATCCTGGCTCCAGCAGTGTCAGAGATATTCTGATGAACCATTTAGAATGTATAGCTGAACTCTGCTGGTTCACCCCACTACATTGTAACAGTGACAATCATACCTGTATTTGCAAGCCCTTGGCTGTAAAATTACATCGTATTACTACAACTGGCGTAAGAAACCATAATTCATTGAAGTTTCTGCTGCTACCAAAAAATTCCCAAACCCAGAGAAACTCACTCTGTACTTTGAGTTAATAATGAAATTAAAGAATGGATGCTTTGATCATCATATCCTGAAAACAGTATCTATGTGCTAGGAAAAATGGTTACGTATTTTAGGAGAGGATTAACACATCTTTTTACATTATTGAAAATGAGAGGAACAGTAACTTCTTGTTTAAGACTTGCATGTTCAAATCCCAAGTTTCTAACACTGGAAGTGTCTTGAATTCCATTGGAAAATCTGAAAAATAATTAAAATAATTTCCATTATTTACAGATATTGACTTTTACATTTCAACATGTTTCTGATAAATAAACATTCTTTCCATTTCCATTGCTGAGATTCTGATATATCCTTTTGTTTCAGGGCATGCTACACACGTCATGCGGCACTGCACTGGAGCTCTGGCTACGGAGTTCTTTCGCACTCCAGTGCAGGCAGGTGCCAAGAGTGGGGAATCACTGGGGAGAAAACTTCCCCCTCAGTGAAACCTCCAAGAGTGGGGAATCACTGGGGAGCAGGCTTTTCCCTCAGTGAAACCTCCAAGAGTGGGGAGTCACTGGGGAGCAGACTTTCCCCTCAGTGAAACCTCCAAGAGTGGGGAATCACTGGGGAGCAGACTTTCCCCTCAGTGAAACCTCCAGAGTCGTGGGCCACCCCAAGCTTGTGGTGCATGGCGTCAGGAGTAGAGGCAAGAAAGTCAAGGATTCTCTCTTGAAGTTCCCAGCAATGGTTTTATTAGGTCGGGGAAAACAAGAGATCCACACTTGAAAGGACAAAGTCCAAAAAAGTCTGCAGCCCTACTGAGCATGGAGTTAAATACAGCTCAATCTCCAGGGGAGGGTACAAACCATGGACCAATAGGGAATCTCGAGGGGACGAGTAAGGGGAGGGGATCACAAATTCAGGACCAATAGGGATACACAGAGGGAGGGAACATGATACATTAACCAGTGGGGCCACGAGGGGCAAATGATTGGCATAGAAGGGTCTGGAAGAAGGGGTGGGGTTTACAATGATGGAGAGGGAGTAGGGGCAGGGCTAAGGTGACTGGCAAGGAACATTCAGGAAAAATAGGAGGGGTTTACATAACTGACAACTGGGGCCAAACCAATACAATCAATAGGGGAAACAAGAACATACCAACAAGCTTTAACAAACCTTTAACAAAATTAAATCAACAATCTACAACACACGTGTAATAGATATTAATTTATTTTAAAGAATCTATTTATTCAAAGAAAAGTGATAAGTGAAAAATGGCAACATATCTTTTGACTATGCTCAGTGAAAAAAAAGGATACCTTAATACTTCTGAATCAAATTTATAGTTATTGTTGAAGTCATCACCCCTAGAAAGAAGCAAGCAGGAAGCAGTGGGAAAAGCAGTTTCTTCATATGATTTGGCACACAGAAAAGCCTGATTCAAAGTTTCCAGACAAATAGCTATAACTGACTAGTTCAAGACGAACATTTGGTATCCCAAGACTACAATTGTTCCGTTTAGGTCTTTTTGTCATTAAATAGTTTATTTTTTCACACAAATTTCGAATGTATACTGCTGTCATCCATTGGGTGATAAAAAATATTTTCCCATAAATTTTTAATAGATGTAATTTCATAATTCCCTTCACTGGGTCCCAAATCTCTTTGCTCCTCATTTTCCATGATGCATGAAATGTGTGGCATTTATTATCTCACTGGAAAGGTTTTGGGAACATGTTCACATTTGAAGAATTTCTGTAATGACTGTAGCACAGTGTAAAAAAACTTTGCCCCAAAGTTTAACATAGCAACAGATGATTTTTTTTTAATATCCTTTATATTCTTTCACCTTCCTCTGCATTGGTCTTGTATTGCATGGAGCTCCCAATTTTTTCATATCAAAAAATAAGTAAAATCCTTGCCAGATTTCAAGGCATATCTCAATTTCTTTCAGAAAGACACCAGGTTTGTGTGTATGAAAAAAACGTTCTGGTTTCTTCCCCAGTTGCTTGCCCTTCAAAGCCTCTCTGTTTATTTCTTTGACAGAAACAATACCTCTGGAAAGCTGTGCCTTCATGGCCAACATTTTATGTGTATTTCTTCTGGAAGTCTGTGAAGATTCTGTGGGCATGAGGCATCTCTGTGAAAGAAAATGTGCATATTTCAGTTCTGTGCCATTCAGAATAATATATATCTCTTCTCTGCTGACTTTGGTCCATTTGGATCTTTAGGGTTTCAAGGAGTAACTGCCATATAGAAGTTCTTTCCTAAGTGCACATAAGTTCTGAGTGGGTTCTAGCAGCAATATATTCTAATCTGTTCTATTCTTCTGAAAACCCAGCCTTTCAAGGGGCATTTTAGATGTGATCAGGAGCATATCCTCTGCTTGAGTTCAGAACATGCCAGAATCAGAAATGTGCAGATTTAGAATCTCTAGATAATTCATTTGTGTGAATTGTTCTTCATTCAAAACTATAGTGCAGCCTGAAGACAGAAATTCCTACATTCTTCCTCAACAGAAATTGCAATGAAAATACAAATAGCGCTGTCATCCCCAAAACAAACTGAGCAGAATGTTGCCAGGAAAGGAACTGAGTAAACACTGACCTTGTAACACAGAGTATCTTACCTTATTTAACCTAACTCAGTGACAACACAGATTGGCACAGTTTGGAAGTCAGAAGTGAAAGGATATGTGACGTGAGAGTCAAGCATTCATGACACATGTGATAAACCATCTTGATAGAAGAAAGCTGCTTTGCATAGCACCTGTATGACTGTAAAGAGTGTCTTGTGAGTATAGAAGGCAAAGAAATATACTACCAAAAAAAACCAACCAAAAGCATCAGTAATAACCAAAGCACCTGAGCAGCAGGGGCATGTGAGAAATCCCCCAAGGATCCAAACTCCCATAAAGTTACAACTAAGATCTCATTAGTCTTTATTAAATGAAACTTGGCTTTTTAGTGATAGAGGTTCAGTACATTATCTATTTTTTACAATAATGGTGTATATCCTGGATCTAAATGCCTGTGTCCTTTGAAGTCTCGTGTTAAGATTAAATACATAGGTGCCTTCCCTGTGTACACTCTCCTGTAAGATACAGTTGCTGATCAAACTCATGCATTTTTTTCAATCATTTGGTTTGATTAATATGTGGTAACAGCTTTTGGGGCATAAAAAATACAGAAACACTGTGTGGAAATGTAAAAATTTTCTGCTTAGACTAATAAACCATTTTTCCTCATTAGATTTCTTTAAGTTTAAAAGATTTTTAGAAAGATGATGCTTGTCATGGACTTTGGCACTGCCTTGTGCAATCAGGAGAATGTTTCCTTTGCAAATGGGATATACTGGGGTATGCAGTGGATTAGGAGTAGCAGGCTTTGCACAGCTGCTCCCATTCCACTTCTCAGTGTGCCTAATTTTGGCTCTGAGATGTCCACAGTACAATGACAACATCAGTAATTTCAGAATGTGCCAAATAGTTAGCAAGTGTTTATTATCTCCCAAAACAAGAGGTAAATAGTGGACAGATAATATTTGTTTTCTGCCACAATTACAGTTTAAATTTGACCCATGAAAAAACATAAAAATTATTTTAGGCTGTATGATTCAGTATGCTTGGACACAAAGATCCTCCAAGGTGAGGTTAGTTAACATAGTAGAAATTAAGGGAGAGGTTTTGCACTGCCTGTTCATTTGTTAAACAAGTTGAAATACCAGAATCTTGGGTGTGACTTCATATCCAAGGTAGGTGAACCATGAGGGCCACAAATGCTTCCTGCATTTTTATTTACTGCTTGGTACTGTACAGAGTTATGGTTCTGGCTGTTGGAAGGGACATTAAAGATCATCTCATTCAAACACTCCTGCCATAGACAGGGACACCAAAAAGGGGCACTTCCCTTACAATCAAGTGTGATCATACAACCATCAAAAATGTAGATTGGAGGACATCTCTGGAAATTCTAACTCAATCCTCACTCTAAGATCAGTTCAGAAGTAAGGTCAAGTTGCTATAGAACCTTAAAAAATGGAGTGTTGAAGATCAAAGAATATTCCAAATATTCTCAAAAGCCTCTCTGGGCAGCCCTTGTCCTCCTCTGAGCACAGTCTGGCTCAGCTCCCCTGAAACCCCTTGTTAGCTCAGAGTAAACAGCCATTAGATGCCCCTTGAGCCGTCTTTTCTCCAGCCTAAACATGTCATTCTTACCAAACCCACTTGCAATTGCCAGGCACTTTGCTCTTCTTGTCTCTAGACATGATCCTGGGGAGGTGAGGATTTTCTCCATATTCCAGGGACTGAGACTGGACTGACAAATCTTTGCTTCACCACATTCCCTTGCTGCCCTTTCAGGTGGTGATTCCAGATGCAGACAGGGTCAAGGCTGAGCCTATTTACACCACACTGAGAGAGAGAATAGTGCCTTTATTTACACCTATCTAATCACAACCATCACTTCCAGGAACACCAACAAAGATAGCTAAATTCTGCTTCTCAAACCTTTTGCCAGTAAGGCCTGAAAGTTGTTATTTGGAATGTGGCTCCATCAAGGAGTCTCCAGCACTCTGCCCAGTCCTCCAGCTGCTGTTGCTCAGATCTCTTTGCTTCTTGTTAGCTGGTCCTATTTGAATTCTGCAGGGATTTCTTACAAAAACACTGAAAAGAGAAAATTCATGCCCATGGAAGACAGTTGCATTTAAAATTTAATGACAAGACAGGCTAGACTGACTTGATAAGGCACAATGCTCAGCCAGAAAAGAGATCTGATCATCAACCTGTTCACACAGGCACCATTTTATTTTTGCCTTCTGTTTTCACAAGCTTGCCCCCATGACCTACCTTAAACCCTCCTTTGACACATCTTTCGTCCTTTTCCTAAACTCTTTTGCACTAGGTTTCACATATTCTCACAAGTCCCTGTAAACAAGTCTGCTATTCATCATTAACCACTTCCTTCTTATTCATGAGTGGCAGATCCAGGATGACACAATATTTGGGCTGTATCTCCTGTACCTGCAGATAAAAATTCTCTGTGGATTATTTATGTCCTGATGTGATGTTTCTCTAGAAGATCCTAATTTAACCATCTAACACTTTATGAATTAGTGAAACTTTTGAAAGTCAAGGAGAAATGGCATTTTAAATGTAAACATAGTTTAATTGTACCTTAAGAGAATCAGCATAATGACTCTCTTTGTATTCCACTGTCATTTAAAGAAAAGGTTGTCAATAATATTTTGGTTATAGACCTAGCAAGTCCCCTCTCTGTCAGGGGGATACATGAGTTTCCATTTCAGCAGTCTACTTTTAAAATGCAGATGGTTCCTTTTTTTTAATTTTGTTTTGGTTTCAAAAGCAACCTAGCTAAACAGTAACGTTTAAAAGAGAAGGAAAAGCAGTCCCAAAGGGCTAACATGAATAATGTACCAATTATTTTCCATGCTACAATTATATTTTCTGCCCAGAGAGAATATAAGAAAATACTGCTGTATTTAAAAAAATAAGTGAATAAAAGAATGTACACTGTTGCACATAAGAAGTGTCACTGCAAATATTAACCATTCCATTCCACTAGGAAGTGATTCGCAGAACAGTCACATTTCTAATTAGCATTCTACAGTTTCAAAATGAGTTCATCCAAATAATTGTATTTATAGACATTTTAATGGCCAAAAGCCTTCACCCACCATAAAAAAAATCTTTTTCATAAAAATTTCTTTCTAAATCTTATTAAATAATATATTAAATAGAGATATTATCTTCCTTTATGCTGTAACTTCTGAAAAGCTTCAGAGTCAAGATGCTCTGGAAATTAGAAAGCATTGCTCTCTTATTTAACCATATTTTAAAGTTTTATTTTGATATATGAAATCTTATTTTTATATTTTTTTCTCCGTCCTGTTTGCCTTTTTTTTACATTTCCAGAGTACATAATATTTGGCTTCAAACTGTGGTATTAGAGGACTTTGTCTTCAATAATGTTTCAGCACAACTCACTGAGCTACATTACTCCTTTGTGTATCAGTTATTGTCTGCATTCCACCTTTCATACTTTGATTAATATTTGCCTCTATGGCACTAGAAAAAGTGCTTTTCATTTTTTGTTTGGAAATTCTTCATTTTTAATCTTTTTAAATACAAGAAGTCCTCATCTGATACTATCTGCCATTATTAAAAGAATCTTATATTTTTCTCTCTGATGTGGCTGAATCAATTGCCTTAAAATTGACCTGATAAGATGTTCTTTTCATCTATATATATATATATATTATAAACATGGGTATATAGATTTTATATATATGAAATTGATTTATACTGGTATATCTGTCTCTTTGGATAAGGAATTGAAATTACCACCACTGAATTATGGAAATTGTAAATCTATGTTGTTATAAGAAATTATATACATGTTAATATTAGAAATTATAAATGTATGCTCCTCTGAGAGACATACTGAGGTAAGTGTTTAATTGTATCCCAAGGGTGCCACATCTCAGAGTTCCAGAATTTTAGACTGAAGATATTTCTAAAAATGAATGAGATCCTTCAGATCCTTCTCACTTTAATTAGGTTTGTGATGTTCAGTCTGTAATCCAGGAAGTCTTAAACTCATTATACATCAGCTACATGTTCCTTGGACTAAGGTATTTGAAGAGATAATTCAATCCTGAATAAGGTCAGAGAAAGGAGTTGTGCTGCTTTAGCAGCAGTGGAAAGAGTTTGATCATTACCTGCTTTTGTTTGAAGTACAGGGAGCCAGAGAATCATTAAATTTGGATAGGGCCACACAAAAAAAGACTGGTTGTGGCTCCACACAATTTGATCATGCTTGTATTAAGCAGCATATTCTCAGGTCAGAGAAATGCATAAGCATTTGATTAATTTTAAGCAGGCAAATTGTTCAGTGGATTTAAGCAGTTCTTTAAAAGTGATACTTATATGGATTATTGGTGTGCTTCATGGTAGTAATACAAAGACTAAGCTGGAAAGAGAGAAACAGAAGACAAGGTGATCTGCTTAAGTAAATCTAGAAATATCAAGTTTAATTAAGGTCTCATGAACAATTATAGCTCCAGGCAAAAAATATACATTGAAAGAAACCAAGACATTTTATTTGAAGGAACCTGCCTTGTCATTTATTTCAGTATTTTTTGCATGGAAAAGTGCATTGTTAAAAAAGTAAGATAAACACATCACAAAATGTAATTCAAAGCTTTTCTAGAATTCTAAGGGAAGGTTTATAGGAAATACTGGACAGTTAGCTGATTAGTTACTTCTGTTAGTATCTCCACCTAATTGCCTAAAATCAATCAGTTCATTAAGAAAAATCAAAAAGTTCTTTACTGTTCATTTGTTTTCAGAAATGAAACTAGCAATAAAAGTTTTCATACTCCGAATAAAGCACACATTGGAATCTGAGAAAAATATATTTTTAAATCAGTGTAAATTTGCCAGAAGTACAATCTAGATTGGTGAGTTTTTTCCATTCTCTTTAGAGAATTACTGATGAAATTCTTATGAAGAAATAGAGAGAATAGTGATTATATGTTTTTCATTCTAGCAGTGGGATGACAAAATCTGTCATAGCAGTCATTCAAAATATTGTTACACCTGTTTCAGTTTGTTTTGACTAATCTAATAATCTAATAACACATAGCAAATTGCTATGAATGCAAACTATGAAAATTTCCTATAAGTTTCTCTGAATTTCCCACATTAAAAACAAGTCAAGACATTTTAAATATAGCCATCCTCAGATAAAAAAAAAAAAAAATGAGCTTACCACTAAAAGTGGAGTGAAAATTCATGGTGATTTTTATAGAGCAGTAATATCTTTAGGGAGCAGAGTAGGAAGAGAACTCTCTACCTCAGGCTAAAGAGTGAAAACTAGTTCACTTACTTCCATGCTCTTAGAATTACTCCTCTCTGGGGCTGACTTCTGATCCCACACCATTTAGTATTTAGTCTTCATGTGCTCTGGGAGCCCTACAGCATTCCTGAGACACAATCTGGGTGTTTGTGTGTGTGTACTTGCCTGCACTTATTTTTCCACAGAAGGAGATGGCTGTGTTGCAGTTTGATAGTGTTCCTTGCAAAGCATGAAGTTAATGTTGCATATTGCCTGCCCTTGGAAGCCACACTGGTAATTCAGTGGTGACATTGCCCTTTTGTAAGTGCACAAAGCCTCTTATCTTGGTGGTTTAAGATACATAATGCACAGGGATCCATTTAGAAAAAAAATGGGCTGTACTGAAACATCCTGATACCAGGGATGCAGCTCCTTTGAGACAATTTCAGGATCCAGCCAGGGACAGAACCAATGTGCATGAAGTGGGGATAATAAGGGAAATTTGAGCCCACAGTGAAATACAGAGCAAGTTGATGCCTCCTTTGAAACTTGGTAATATTTTTGAAATGGAATCAAGGCAAGATCAAGCTGAATTGCAGGACCACTGAACAATAGCAGGATCAGGACACCCTTCAGACTTGCAGGAAAATGTTCCACCAGAAGCTCCTTTGGTCTCTGGTGCAAATGACAAGGAATGAGATGCTGTAAGGTTCTGTGCTTATGTTAAGGAGGAATGCTCATTTATTTCCAACAGATCAACCTGGAGGAGGCAGAGTGGAATGGAATCATAGAATAACCTGAGTTGCAAGGGACCCACACAGATCATAGAGACAGCTCCTGGCTCTGCCCAGCACACCCCAGGAGTCACACAGGGTGTCAGAACATGATACAAGAACCGAGCAAACCTAACAGAATGAGCCCAGGAAATTGTAATTTTATCCCTGATTGGATGTAACAGTGCTTTAGAAGTCATCCAGAAAGGGGCAGAAACGATGTGTCAAGGTAAGAGAAGGCTGTTCTTTAGCAGCTGCAGAATTCTCTTGGTCAGGAGAGGCACTTCAGATGAAGCAGCAGCTGCAGACTGGCTCTAGGACTGAGTGGCACAGTCTGTGAAATAAATTATGGTCGACAAGAATAAAGACCTGCACAGTCATCTAGCTGTAGACTACGAACAACTCAATTCATTTTATCACACTGGCATATATTCATCAAGAATTAAAAACTATGGCACCTACAAAAGTATTTTGACAATAGAAGTCTTTAGGAATGTTGGGGAAAAAGAAAGGAAAAAAAAGGTGGCTTTTTTTGTTTCTTTACACTGAAGTTAGTAAAGACCTTATTGGTATTTTTTTTTTTTTTAAATTCAAAGAAAAATAATTTAAATTTTCCCAGGATAAATGAAAGAGAGCTCACAAGATTTGCCATGAAAGATTTGCCCTGCCATTTGGGACTGGATCACTAAATCATCAGATTGGCTCCCTTTCCTCATCTATGCAAAAAGTACAGTGATTTAAAGGACCAGTTTGCATGTAAATAGGAATATAGATCTGCTTCTTGTACAGAATTAGGGCAACAACAGCCCTAGGCTTCTCAGGTTGACCAAAGCTGGTTAGGAAGCAGATGATTAATTGTGGCAGGTTTTGTGTACTTGTCTCATCACATAAGGATGAGAGGGTAGGTCAATTTTCTGCCACCTTCTGATATTTGTGATGCATTCCAGCAGGGATTCACATCATTCCAAAGCTTCCTTCCTTACCAGGGAGACACAAAAAGAGAAATGCCCCCTACCTGGACTAACCCATTCCAAATGTCAGGAGAGACAAATCAGTAACTGTGGTTTTAGTGGTGCCAGAGTTTGAGCCAGCTCAGCTGTGCCTGGCTGCAGGCCTGTGCTTTGAGCCAGAAGCTGCTACAGAAGAAAGGAACTACAACTGGAACAAGGATTTCTCTGACCAGAAGATGGAGGTGGGCTTCACTTTAAATAAGGCATTTACAGCTAAGCTTATCTTCCTTTTTTCTTATTCTCTTCAGCAGAAATATTACATTTCTCAATGAGTGATTTCTCTGCCCTATTTTTAACCAACTACTTTAGTTGAAACTGTATTGCACCAAGAAGGAAATGCTTCTCTCCATTGACTGTAAAAGGAGCTGAGATATTTAGTCTGGCTGTGCACATTGTGCAAGATTAAACAAACCCTAAATCCCCAATTCATTTTTCTGCAGTAACAGCTAATAACTAGATGTTAATATCTGGCCACAAACACACCCTAAAACCAGAATTCAATATAGAGAGCTCTGGAAATGAGAATTATGAAGTCAGCCTGAGAAAGAACAGGCAAAGGAATGGACATATGAAAGAGGCAGTCTGCATCCTAAGTTGTAGGTCAGTGCAAAAGGAAGGGTGTCACACTGGCTGCTCACACAAGTGCAGTGTAGACTTTGGAGTCATTAGTTAATGAAGACCCTGTACAAGCTGTTCACAATTTAGTGATGTTCCTGGGAATATCCCTCCTTTGACAGGGTTGGTACAAGGCAATAAAAACTGCTGCATTCTGATTTCTGGTCTTGTTTCAAAGGTGTCAGCCTTCTGCTGTGTCTCAGTGTCAGAAAAATCTCCCACTTTGGTGCCAGTCTGGTACACTGTGGTTTTTTAATTGATTCTGACTGCTTTAGAAAGTTTGTCACATTTTTACTGTTGGAAATGTAAGTAGCTCATGTTTTTGCCTTTCTGATATCTGTGTACTCCAAACCCGAAATCAGCAGGGCTTCCTTGGCATGTTTTGCTTTAGTGAAGCCATTTTGGTTCCTTGTTCCTCCCCCACAAAAGTGTAACTCTTAATAATTTAGACTTTCTGGGATATAGAGACTGTTCAAGAAAAGTGAGCACCTTGACCATGACACTGTTGAGAAGGAGCCAGTTACAAAAGATATGAGGGATTCAAATGAATCTTGATGAATTGTGTGGGTAACTTAGATATTTGCTACTCCTTCTAGCAAAAAACAGAAAGGAGAATGTATGTGTCAGAAGGGAGAAATGAGGAAAAACTCCTCATACATTAAAGCTCTGAAATATGTCAAGCATTGAGTAAGGATTTCAATTTAGCAACACCCTTTCTTTGTTTAGCTGGTGAATGATTTTGTAAGGAAAAATAATAAAGAGAGAAAAACTACTAAATAGTTTTAAAAAATTATTCTATATAGTAATATTTACTCTTTCTGGGAAGAAGATGCCTTCTCAATAACCCATTCCTTTTACTTATTGGAACTAATTTTCCTGTTTTCCCTCTCCCCCAGTGTATTTGATGGTAGTACAGAGCACATAAAGTACCTTATTTATTAGTTATGAATTAGCTGAGAATGTCTGAGGGTTTTGATACCATTGTATATTAAAGTCTAATGCTATTTTGCTGAAGACAAAACAGGAATAACTTATGAAAGTGGGGAATGAGAGGAACAAGGGAGTAGCAATTGTTCATCCTGCTGATGATACTTGCTTGTAAACCTCACTGATAAGAATAAATAGACATGCACACAGTTTTATAATGCACTATAGAAACTAATAAACTCTTGCTACTTATCAGGATGTTTAAAAAGCTTTTAGCTTGGCTGGTGGCTTTGTGTTTCATGGGGTTTTTTTCACATATCACTTTCAATTCTTCTCTGATCATGGGTTTACAGCAAATAGTAAATGAAGCAGTCATTGTTAAAAGAAATGTAAGAAACTACTAGAAAAAAACAGAGAAAAAAATCATTAAAGGAGAGGATCAGGCAGGTTCAGGGTTTCCCCACTGCTGGCAGTGTTCAGAATTTACCCAGAAGTAACAGAGAGACTATCTACAGTGGTCAGTGACAAATCACATGGTAAAAGACTCACCTCCACAGGCACAGGGGAGTCCAGAGACAAAAATGCAGGCTGGGGAGCCCCAGGCTTAGACATGAGTCCCAGTTTCTTCCAGGACTGCTCTAAGACTCACCCAGTGGGACAGTGGAGCCCTTATCCATGTGCCCTCACAGACAAAGAGAGCTCAGTGCCTGGGATATGGGATCCCTGATGTGCAAGACAAGGGCACTGATATGGAGATGGTCTGGGTTCAAGAGAGGCTCAGCCTTTGAGCTGGCTAATCAAGGGTCTAGGACATCCCAGCCAGCTGCTGAGGTGAACAAATAGTCTAGAGATCAATCAAGGGACCTTCTGCATGTGTATGTCCCTGTGAAAGGTTTCTGAGTACAAGAGCCAGCCTCTGAATAGACTGTGTGTCTAAGGGGGACTACAGGGACCACACTGTGCATGTGTTGGTGTGAGCAAGTGGGTCTGTGAACTATTAATTACAGTGAAAATCTTACTGTTTAAATGGATTAGTGGTTAGAATTGATGCTCTTGGAGCTCTTTTCAAGCCTAAATGGTTCTATGATTCTTATGTCCAAGTGTTGGCAGATTTGAGGTCTCAAGATGCAGGGCCAGCAACTGGGCAGGACTGAACACCTGAGATCATTGCTGCAGGCTATATCTATATATATATATCTAGATATCTATATATATATATATTTTTTTTTTTTAATTTTTTTTTTGATAAAGGGATTAGGTTGGAGATTCTTGCTTTAGAACTGCAGGGACACACACCTGGTTGTAGCAAGTAGCCAGAGAGCAATTTTGTCTATGGCAATAGCTAATAGAGTTTCAGGAGTGCAGGAGTCTCAGCTGCACCAAGAGGAAACATCCCACCCTATGCAGCAACAGCTCTTCTGCTTTGCAACTGTTTTCTGGCTCCAGAGAAATGCTAATCCAAGCTATGGGGTAAATCTGGAAACCACTGCCCGATATGGAGCTGGATTGCCACTGAATTTCTTCTGTGTGTGAGTTGACAGCTTTTCCTAAAGTCTGATTTCTACAAAACAAGGGTATTAATAATTAAGGAGTGAGTAAAAGCTCATGTCACTCCTCTGCTATTTGGTATTGGCATTTGATGACAGCCACATTTCTAAATGTGATTTAGATGCTGGACTTTCCAAAAAAAATATAAAGTATGTCTGCCTAACTGAATTTGAGCAGTCATCCACTTTCGACTGTTCCTGATCATTCCCCATGAAATATTTACTCCCGAGACACCCTTCCCATCTATTTCCACATTTTTAATTTCATATGGATGACAAGTGTCAAGTTTAATTCCCCATGATTCCTTTCTTTTTTTGTTTACTATTATTTTATTTATCTGTAGCTAATTATTTTGTTAACTGGTTGGTTCTAGGTTTTGGCATGCAAAATCTGGCCCACTGCAGGCACTCAAAATTTCCCAGTTTCCCCAGTAGGATCTACAAAGATGTTCAAGGTATGTCAGTAGGAGACTATTTGGACTGTTTATCTCACAGAATTTATTTTTTCAACATCCCTATGTAAGAATTCACTTAGGCTTCTGCTTTCTAATGTCAGACACTGATGCTTGTTAATCAAGTGCCAACAGTAAGGGAAAGCTCAGCACATGGCATCTATGATTTACTTGTGACTGATGCTGAGACATGAAAGAATAACTGTAGGCACAGAGAGTGAGTAATACCATTTGTCCTTTCTGCAATCAAGGACAAGACATGAAGCTTCACTTCTAATGCAAAATATAAGAGCAGTCTGAGGAAGCCACACTGCTTTTCTCCCAGAGGACTATCCAGGAAGATGTTTTTTCTTACTTTTTTTCACTCTGTTCTCTGACCTGCTCAATGCCAAGTTCTTTTCCATAAAGTCAGGCAAATTCATCAGGAATTTAACTTCTTCCTTGCCCTTAATGGGCTCCTTATTAGAGAACATGTTGCAATGAGGAAAAACTGTATGTTTGAAATTATTCAGGCACAAGAGTTTGTTTTAGGTGTAACCTCTAAAAAGTTTTTCTGCTTGCACTTCAAAATAAAAGCAAATGCTGCTGTATTTTCTCAGCAGCTGAACAAGCCTTTCTTTACACTTTTCTGAACAAACTGCTTAGAGGTGATGTATCCTGATTCCAGACCCTGTTTTATTGAGATGGTAAACACTGGGTTTTTAAACACTGGAATGGGCTGCTCAGGGTGGAGTCACCACCCCTGGAGGTTTTCAGAAAAGACTGGATGTAACACCTAGTGCTATGTTCTTATTGGTAAGGTGGTGGTAAGTCAAAGGTTGGACTCAAAAATATCAGAATTTTTTTCCAATGTAATTGATTGATTTTGTGATTCTAGCAGAACCTCAGATGTCTCTGAGCTGCAGATTTTGACCTGTCTACATTACTAAGCTATACAGACAGAGGGGAAATACCCACAGCAAACCTGGGGTTGACACCAAGATGGGAGAAGTTGTCACTGTCCTGAGGAGCAGGGCCACGGTTCAGAGGCTCTCAATAAAGTTGAGAGATGAGCTGACAGAAAACTCATGGAGTTCAGAAATACAAAATGCAGGAACTTGCTCTTGGGACACAAAGTGTCTGAATTTAACAGTTCCCAGCAGAAGAGACATGATAACAAACTGGATATGTGTATTTAGAGCAAGGAGCTCTTAATATGAGTAGGGTTTAGAGCAAAATGGGTACCAGGAGTTGGTTTAAGCTGGAAAAGTTTCCTCTAAAGGCATTTAACAGTTCTCTGCAACCACTAACTGAGCAAGACTTTGCTCAAAACTATACAATGAAAGGAGAAAAGGCAAGAGTCAAAATGCAGGACAGCAAGGGGAGCAGTTACCAATAGAACAGGCTCTCCAGAAGGGTTGTGAAGACTCTCCTTGAAGACATTCAAAACTCAGTATGTCACAGACCTGAACATGATCTAGCTTTAAATATATACAAGCATAGAACAAGTGGAACCTTTAGAGGGTTTTCCTGACTTTTTTTTTTTTTCCTGTTTATATACATATATATATATATATATATACACACACACAAAATTTAGTGTCAAATTCTGAATTTCCTTGGATTCCAGATAACAATTAAGTAGCAGCCTTGTGGGTCATAATGCTGTTATTTTACTCATGCAGTCCTACCTTAAATCCATATCCTATGACTCTCAGGTCACTTTTCCATCTACCCTGATTCTAGAAATTGCAAATCACATCAGCAAACTTGCTGAGGAACAACCTAAATAAATGAGTACCAATATGCTTCATATTGGTGCCAATATGCTGATATATTCTGGTCTGTGGGCTTCCTCATTTGTAGGCCAGGAGGGACTGTCAACTTCTTTGTATCAGAAGCCAAGAAACAGTTTAGACTCTCAGAATTTTGCCATTTTTCTTTCTCCCTAGAAAGAAACTTGTGCTAAAAATTCAAGGTGTTTTTAAAAACAAGAAAAAAAAAATAACAACAATAAAAACTGAGGGCATATATTAGGTCTTGATGGGTATGTGAAGAAGAAAGTTTTGAAACAATTTTCAAGGATAATTCAGTTCCAAAATTTGATTTTGGATCACAATCTGTTATCTGAGGTTAGTATTTATTCCTTAAGGTGTTTGAATTTAGTGCTGAACTAAATGCTGGGACATGGTACAACTGTCTCAGTATCTAAGCTTTAATGTCCATGTTGCTAATCATGAGCCCAAAGGGCTTAAATCTTTAAGTTCTTGTTCAGCAAGGACAGCAGGTGGAAAGGGAAATGGTACTTGAATACAAGATCAAGCACTAGATACATTTCTCTGCACAGAAGAAGTGAAGTGAAATGTCAGTCTTCAAAAAAAAGCCTTATTATTTTTGAGAATGGGAAGGAAGAAAAGATTATTGTTCACCAAAGAATGCAGGGTCTGAAAAATTATTGTGCCACATCCACAGCCAGTTTATGCTGATTTATACTCACTAAGGGTTCTGGACAAGGTGCTGAAATGTAAAACTCAGCTCAGTAATGAGACATTTACTATTGCAGCTCTTCAGGAGTCAGTCAGTGGCGGCACAACCCAGGTTGCTTCCCAAACTCTGTCCTGCATTTTTACCTCATGAGGTAAAAATGCATTACCTCATTACTCAACAACTGCCATCTGCCCAGAATGAAGGATCAGCTTGCTAAGTTAATGATGCATGCTTTTGTACACTTGCCAAAAAAAAAAAAAAAACCTTCCTTATTTTCAGCATTGATTGGGACATCCAGAACTTCATTTGTTAAAGGCAAACAAAGGAAAAAATTGCAAGTGTTAGCTGGCTGCTGTAGCAGGGAGCACTCCAAGGATTTAGAAAATTCAGCTCTGTTTTTTTTTATGCAGTTTTTGATTTTGTTCATTGCATTTTGGATGTTTCAGGGGTACCAAGTGTTGTTTCCTTTGTGGTTTCAGTGAATTTCATGGAAAGTTGAGCTGGCACTTGGTTGACTTTGGCACCTACTCCTTAAGTTTATTTGAGCTCTTGTCATCAATTATATTTGACTCCAAATAAGCATTTAAATAACTCAGTGATATGTAACAAGGCATGCATACAACTCTTCCTGGGAGGGGCAGTTTTTGTTTGTGATAAAAATATTCCTAGGTGAGGCTGCACAAAGAAATCATAAAAGAAACCTAAGAATTGTTCTAAAAATCTTATGTCAAGAAGAAGAGATGAATCCTGAGACTGGATACGAGCACAATTATTCAGTTAATTAGCCATGGAAAGCATATTGTTTCATACTATGGTAACTTTTATGGAATTTGACAGTTTGCCTCAGAACTTACTGAAACAGAAGTCTAGGAAAATAAAATTTGCTAAGATTATACTGTAACCTGAGGCCCTTCCAATCAAACTCCCCAAAGTGAATTAGGAACAATATTTTTAATAGCATTTTTTATACAGCAAGATGTATTATTTCACCCTGGTGCTTCAGTGGGCTGGAGGAAATAGCCAAAGGCTCTCATTTGATTGTGATATGTCAATAAAAATTCCAGTTTTTTCACCTCTCTGTTGAAGAAGTTTTCTTAGTGGTGATGAAAAATCAATGTCCTTCCTGTAAGGCAGGATTTAATTTCAGAACTTTGGAAACAAAACAAAACAAAAACATATTTAGGAGGGAAGAAGATCTTCACAGCCAAACATCGTTGATGACTTCCCATGGTTGGACTTCCTACAAACTTAATTTTACAGAACACTCTAGCCTAGTGCTGCATCCATCTTTTCTCACATCTGGAGTGTTTTCTGGTGCTATTCTGCTGCTTTCTTCCATCAGGGAAGCACAAGTGGAGTGAAAAGGCATGGATTAATATGTGGAGGAGAGAAAATGGAAGGAAGAAGGGATTATAAGGGAAGGGGAAGATAGGAAGGACAGAGTGAAGGAAGCAAGAAGGAAGGAAGGAAGCAAGCCTTTTTTTTTTTTTGAAAGAAACAATCTTCTTTCTGTTTTTACTATCACAACATTTTTTTAAAAAAAAAAACATTATTGAGCCCAAAAAAGAAATTTGTCTTTCCACTCAATGCATTAGTTTTGACTTCTTGATATTTTTATTTTCTTTTTATAGTCTATGGCCTTGCATGGTCTTAAAAGGACTTTTCTTGAATGATTCAAAGACAAATCCTTCCCCTTTGGGTCTAATTGAAATTTGGGTTCCTCATTCTCTTGAAGAGTTTGTATAAGCACCTCAAGAAAATTTAGCAAGGATTTTTATGTCTCTGAGATGTGGGGATGATATGTTTAAAATCAATTTTTGATTTGCGAAACACCCTCATTTTATATCCCATATCTTCTTGTGGCAGAGAAAGAATTAATTGAAGAATGTGACATTTTTTCCCCTTTGTAAACCTTAATATTTTATGTGTAGAAATACCTAGACAATTACACTGCTATTTCACCAGCAGCAAAAAAAAAGCACAATTTGTGTAAGCTTGGTGATGTACTCCAGTGGCAGGGAAAATGAAAATGAGTCCTTTCTCTATATAGCATTTCTTTCAGGATAATAAGAAAAAGGCACATATAGAGATTGCCCATTAAGTAAGGGAGCTGGAAGAAAGCAAGACAAGTAGGGTCAGTACTGACAATCTTCTATTTCTCAAATGAAAGTTTTGAAAACTGGATTTTGCAGTACTTTGAGACTGTTTTCTCTCCTTCTTTTTGTCTAATCCTTTCCAAAGAGTTTAAGAACATTTTTTTGGGAGTACTGTATTCCCACATAATGCTTTGGATTCTTCTAAAAAAGAGAAATTTAAAAAAAAACAGTTTCAGCAACATGTATGAAATTAGCTCTACCTATGAGGGTGAATCCATTTTTAATCACTGCTCAGCAGTAACTAAATTCTATTTGCTATTATCATAAAGCCATAATACTTTGCATTTTCTTACTGCCACTGTTAAACCTGCCAGTAACCCCTGTAATTCAGTGTTGACTTCAGTAGTAAAACATTTTTGTCATCACTCTTTTTCCTTTTTGTCAACAAATTAGTATCTAACAGGTATTCTTCAAAATTTGGGATCCTACCCACTGCAGATAGAGACCACAGTCCATTTTTCTTGGTGACTGTCATAAGTTAGTCATTTATGAATGATAGGCTTAAGATTTTTGACTTCCGAATTTAAAAAGAAAGTACAAAGACTCTAGACCTTACAACACTGTGGTATAAGTTCCATTAGGTCACCTGATATATTATTTCAAGCTGTTGCTCTTACCACAATACTCAGAAAATTTTATGTTTGTCTAACTCATGATTTTCAAAATGGCATCTCTGACATTGAGTTTTTGATGTTTAATAAGCCTTTTAAGAACCATTGATTTTGAGAGGAGAAACACTTATTCTTCATTCTTTAAGGCTGCATGACCCTCACAGAGTTTTCCTCAGATCCCTTGTTTTTCATTAGGCTCTATACACTAGGTTAGACTTTTTCATTAGGCTCTATACACTAGGTCAATTTTTGTTTTTGTCTTTATTACACCTCTTTTTGAGTTATCCAGTAATTTTACATTTATTTCAGATCTTGAATTTTGCTGTTGAATAACTTCCTACACAAGTTTTGATCTTTATAGAGTCATGCTAACATGAAATTCAGCATGACCTGCATGTTGACTTACGAAAATGTCAGATGGATATTCTTAGTCTTTTTAATAGACACATTATGATGTGTATGATCATATTGTCAGTTAAAATACCATGTTGGGTTAAGTGAAATGTCTGTGTATATTAAATTGAAGCATATACCTTTACCATTAAGGCTTGCTGCCAGGGCTGGATTTGGGGCAAGGAAGGAGAAATAATTTGTTTACTTGTATTTGTGCTTTATGGTAAGAATAAAATACATGAGAATCTGGAAAACTAGCATATACTGCTCTTTGATTGCAAACTTTCAGTTTCATCAGCATCCCTTGATAACTTTTTCTACAGAACTCCCAATTATCATTGAAGTCCTTCATTATAAATGCATTCTACCTCTCAGTTATACTCCCAAGACTACTTCCTTGGCATAAGCTATCCCCTTCATGATTTTAGACCATCTTCTGTTCTGAACACATTTTAAATATGAGCTCTTGATCACTAAATCCTAGTTAGCTATCAACTTCCATTCTAGTGTATCCATCTTCATCAATGATAGTGGTAAAAAAGTGAGAAATAATCATTAAGATTATTTTAGTGACAGAGGAGGAAGGATGAGATTGACTCACTCAAGACTATTCAGAAACTGTCAGAGACAGAACAGCACAGACCCTCTCAATTCCAAATTAGGGCCTTCAACACAAGGTCATCCTGCCAAACATGTGCTGATAACCCTTCATCTCTCTGAGGCCCCCATCTCATTTCATGCACAAACAGATGGTAAATAGAACTTTTTCACAAGAAACTTCATTCCCCAGGTGCTACAGCTTCAAAAATTATATTACAAAAATCATAGTAATTGGAAGAGAATATCAAGCTATAACAAATTCTCACATTGTAAATCCCACTACAGAATGCAATTTTTTTACGAGTGACTTGGTCTATTATCCCAAAACAGTACAGGAAATTTTAATTACTGATTGCAAAGACAGAGCAAACATTTAGCTATTCACTAATATTTTATTTAATACAAATTCATGAAAGGTCTGACTGCAATTAAATGAGGTGCACATGATAATATGCTCAGTGATTTAGTTGGTGCTAATATATTAGTAAACAGATATTTGTGTAAACATCATTAATGTTTAAAGTGCTGCTCAGGGAGCACATGACATCTTTTTGCAGGTTAAAATATCCAGTATATTTCAGTATTTTGTCAGTTAGCAAGAAGGATGAGGGTTTAATGGGGGTTTTGTGGAACACAAGAATTGAAGGAATCAATTTTTTTGAGCAAACACTGACAGCCATGGTGGGCCTTGTCCTAAGGCTTGAGATTCTCACAGACCAGCCTGAGGGACCACAGGATAACACTAGACATTAAAAAAAGGTGGACATACTGGAAGGCTCTAGACACATATAGCAAGGTATGTTCTGGTAAAAACATTTGATTAAAAAGTTCCTGCCTAAACAAATGTGTAGTTTTGCTTTCATATAGATATGCAGAGCCACATTAAGGAGGGGTGGTGAACCTCTCCATGGGTGGGATCTCTGCAGCTCCCTAGGGCTGTTCACCGTGGTTCTCCATGAGAGTGGAATTCCCAACAGCAGAAGGAACAGAAAACTATCTCTATCTCTTTCCCCAATTCTTATCATGTTGTCATTACTGTTGTTATTACAGTAAATTATAAGTTTTGCTGCAATACTGGCTGCTTTGGGTCCTTTCATTGGGATTTGAACCCTGCACCCTTCCTGAAAGAGAATGTAAAGCTGAGGAGAGACAGTAATGCTTGCACAATATCTACAAATTGAAATTCACATTTTTCTGCTTTACTTTTTGTAAGAAAAGTGTAAGTGTACTGCAGAAATGGACCATGTTGGATCTGTGTTTGACATCTTGCCCGATACTAACATCTTAATTCGTTAGAAAGTGCTGCAGGCTCACTGTTTCAGTTCTTTGGCTCTGCAATACTACGAACACTCAAGCGCATTATTTTAGTTATGAGCTGTGCCTCCTAGCAGATCTCCACTGCACAATGGAAAGAGACTGCAGTGTGAGGAACAGCTGTAGTAAAAACATTCCAGTATCCTGTTGGCCATCAAATTAGAATTTTGAAACGCCAGATGACGCAGTACATGATCTTACAAAATGTGGGGAAAATCGCTTTAGCCTGGACAGATGTATTTTATGTAGTGACTAAATAAGCCAGTTTTAGGACAGTTTTAGCTTGTGGCAAGCTATAAGCATCAGCAAGAGTTGTTTGTCTAGGAAAGCATATAACTTTCACTTTTATGAAAGAGAAAATGATGCTGTTGTTTACAAAGTCTCAAGTCTAGTGTGACTAATTTAGCATTTTAACTTATGCATGGATAAGCCTCAGACATAGTGTTCTAAGTATGTGTGGTGGAGAGAGAAGGGAGGGTGGTGTTAAGAATGGAAGAAATTGGTGGGAAATGAACCAGTACCCCTGGATGAAATATTTTCATCCCATAACTAGTCAGTGGAGAGCAATACAATGTCTCTGACAACCTGCTCAGAGCATCTACTTTGACTAAATTAGCTCCCTGGACTAAAAAGGCTTGTGACTATAGTTGGAGGTTTACCAGTCTGCAGGGGATTTAAGCAAATAGTGGTGAACTCAAGACTGTCACAGTGCGAGCTGCACTATCAGCAGGTCAATATAGATAAATGGCTGTAAAATAACAGAGGAAATAAAAAGTAGCACGGTGGTGAAATTAAAATAAAAAAAGGAAATAAAAGGAGCAGAATAGCAAAAAATACTTCAAAAAAATATATGTATCAATAAAAAAGAAACATTTTTTGAACCCTCAAGCATGTTGGGAACTGTTGTCTGTGGCATTTTGTTTACTGTAGACATCACAGAAATGTACAGTAATTTAAATATATATATACATATATATACACATATATTGCAGGCATTTTTTTCTAATCTAAAATTTGGTTACATTTTTTCATCAGTAAAAATGTTAATATAAAATACTTGACTGTAAGTTTCTATGTAGGGAACTCACTTGGGTTCCTGTCAATGGACTAGTTTGCATTGAAAAATCACTACATAAAATCCTATTAAGGGCCATCTTAATAACTGGTCTTGATATTTATCTCCACACTTTTTCTTTTTATTAGAACACAGAAATGCTTGTTAATTAAAATTAAAGAAATCATAGATAAGAATTAAGTGCATGAAAATGAAAATTAAAAGAAATATATTCTTCTGCTTAACGAAACAGCTTCCACAATGGGAACTCCTGTCATGGATCTGAATGTACAATTAAGGACCTCTGATTTTCTATATTCAAAAACTTTTCTAAATTGTCTGTTCTGTTAGGAGATACGAGGCACTTCTTCCTTCTGTTTATATTTCATTCTTTCTCTAACTTCTGATGAAAACCTTCTTTCTAATGCTGAATGTGTTATAAGTCTTGGGAAGTGCTTAAAGATTACTTCTTGGTCAAAGTCCCTCTGCAAATGCAGACAAATATTTAGATTGTGCCTCCATTTCTTGGCATGAAAGTCCTCTGATCTGTCAAGATAAGCGTCCCTGGCCACATGTCACAGCTCAGAGGAAGACCCAGGCCAGGGACAGACCCACCTATGGGTTCACAACTGCACTGTGTGAAACAGAAGGGCACAACAATCCAGTGCTTTTAGACTTCACTGCCTCTCTGCCCACATCACCCGGTGCTGCTGTTCCCTAAACTGCATTAAGATCCAGTGAGCTAAAGTTTCTTGCATAGAAAGTGCTTCCACACAGAAAATAAATAGGAGAGCACATGAGAATTCAGAGCAATTCAGAGCAGAGCATTTGTGGGTTTGTCTCTCTCCTAAGCCTTCTGAAATCCTTCAAACTGCTTGGAGTTTGTTCTGTCCTGTGCTGCTGTAAATCTCCTGAGCATAGAAACTCCACTCAGATCATGGACATCCACACTACAAAATACAACACCTAAAATTTCTAGTCTTATTTCAAAATTCATCCAAAAATACTGGGATAATGCTTAGCAGTTTCTGAGAGTCAGAAATGGTCCACACTGTGTAGCTGACCAACCTTGTTGATTCAAAGCCTGCATATTCACTACAATTTCCAAGAGCAGGATATCTCCCAGGTCTGCCTGTACAGCCAAGCCTCCTGTTTATCCTGACTGGACATTCCTCTCTTCTATCCCCTACGGTTGGTCAAAGAGATATCAGCTCATCTTTTAGGTTTAAAAAAGGCAAAAAAAGGCAAAGACAGAAAGGAAAATGCTAATACAATGAATAAGATACCTTGGATAGGAAGGTTTATGTTACCTGAGCAATCATGACAGGAAAAAAAGATTAAGGCATTTAACAAGGCAGTAGTTAAAAGAAACAAGCCAAAACCTAAAAATACACAGTTATGCATCTTAGTTGACTTTAAGCAAATAATTTGAGCTGCTGGACATGGCTTCCTCAATTTAATAAAATATATTAAATAAACAAAATGTCTGTAAGTAATTCCTTTCTTTTTTTTCGTGGGTTTGTGTTAATATTTTTCCCACAGCACTGAATTTATCTAAGACAGCTGTACCTTTAAATATGTAATTACTTTCCTTTGCCTACTGCTACAGAGCTTTCCTTGGGGGAAAGGTATCAGAAGAACAGTTATCCGCATCTCGGATGAAGTGGAAAATTTAGTTGTAAGTGGCATTTACTGCTCTCTTCAGTTGCAATAATCCAACCATTGAAATGTTACTAAGATTGCTTCTTTTGACCCTTTTTAACAAGATCACAGCTGTCAGCATTTCAAGTACCCTTATCAACCAGACCCAGCAGTGGCTTCAGGAAAGGCATTACCTGATGCGGGAAGCTTTAAGGTGTCGGAAAGAGTCAATCAGCACCAGTACAAAGCAATTCTTATCTTAGAAATCCCTTGCTCTTTACTTTGTATGATTGTTCCCTTCCATATTGAGGTGGGGGCTGCAAGAATGATTGAAGAAAGAGCTTTGTGAGTAATGTAGCCGTTTTCTCTACATAAGTGTCTTTTATGAAATATCAACTTATTAAGGCAGCTGTTACTGTGTGTGCACTGGAGGTCATAGGAGTGAAAAGCTTTCAAAGCAAGGTCTGCAAAACACTGGGCAACCTTTAAGGTGGTTAGAGTAAAAAATCAGCAGGTCCCATCAGTATGGTCTGTACAAAATTTCTACTGTAACACCAAAATCATGGAAAATTTCCCATTTTCTCATCTACTCAATTTCAGTGTCTCTCTATAATCAGGGGAAAGATAAATTGATACTACAGAAGAAGGTGAAAGTACTCCATGGTAGAAAATAAGCTTTGTCAACATCAAAAATTAAGGACTGGAGAAGAAGCAGGTGTTGAGCACAATTAGCTCTCTAAGAACTCTTTCAAAGTTGAAAATTATAGCTTTTATAGAGTTCCAAAGTTAGTAAGAGATAAAGGACTTACGAAATGTAATTTGACTTTTCTATTTTATTGCAGAACCAAAAAATATCCGGAGTTGAAAGAGACCCATCAAGATGTTCAAGTCTAACTCCTTGCCCTGCACAGGACACACCAAGAATCCCACCATGTGCCTGAGAGCATTGTCAAAAATGCTTCTTGAACTCTGTCAGGCTTGGTGCTATGACCACTTCCCTAGGGCACCTGTTTCAGTGTCTAAACACCATTTGTGTTGAAAACCTTTTCCTGATATCCAACCTACTGATATCCTCCCCTGACTCAGCATCAGGCCATTTCCTTGAGTTCTCTCACTGATCAAAAGGTGAAAGATCAATACCTGCTTCTCTGCTGCCCCTCATAAGCAAGTTGAAGAACACAACATCCTCCCTCAGACTCCTCTTCCCCAGGGTGAACAGACCAAGTGACCTCAGCTGTTCCTCCTAAGATTTCCTCTCTTTCCTTCTCAATCCTTGTTTCCCTCCTTTTGTGGAGGTTCTGGAGCCAAGAGCAGTGATTGTGTGGAAGGAGACCTCTAATGTATGAAATTAAAGTATAAAAGGAAGGTTTTCCTCATATAAGAATAGAAGGAAGAAATCTTTTGCCATAGCTCTTTGCACTACCATTTCACTGTACCCCGGTTGTATATACCCAGGTGGCCTGTGGGCCATCCCACCCCTTTTACCTTCTATGTCCTTCCCCTAGAAAGTTCTCCCTTCTCTGTTTCCCCATTGGCCCAAATTAGCTGCAGTCCTTTGCCTCTGTTATCCCATTGGCTCTCCCTCCCCTGACCCCGCCTATGAACCACTTTACCCTGTTCCTATTGAACCTTGGATCCACCCCCTCAAGCCCATATATAATCCTGGACCCTGGCTTGTTCTCTGTCTTTGTTCTTGGGTCCCTTCGGTGTGTGGATGCAAGGAGCCCCACTGGAGCTCCATACAAAGAGCTTTCTTGGCTCTCTGCTGTTCCTCTGCTATCTATGGCGTGCTTGTAAGTGTGGGTCTGTGTGAGTGTGCATGTGTGTCTGTCTATGTGTATGATTGCAATTGAAGCCTGCCCAGACGCCTTCCTCTCTGGAGGCACTTTCGGGAAGGTAGCATCACCTTACCATCACCACCCAATGCTGCATCCTTTGGATGCTCGTCAGTGACTTAAAATCTTTCTTCTATTGCGGTGCCCAAACCTCAGAGAATACTCCGGGTGAGGCCACCCCAGTGCAGAGCAGAGCAGAGCAATCCCCTCCCATCCCCTGCCTAGTTGGCAATGCTGTGCCTGATGCCCCAGGACAGGGCTGGCCCTCCTGGCTGTCAGGGCACTGCTGACTCATGTTCAACTTGCCACTGACCAGGACCCTCAGGTCCCTTTCCACAGAGCTGCTCTTCAGCCTCTTGTTCCCCAGTCTATCCACACAACCCAGGTTGTCCCATCCCAGGTGCAGTCTGGTACTTGATGTTGTTAAAGTTCACATGGGTGATCAGGGTCTATCCGCAGGGCCTCTTTGCCTTTAAGGAACTTGACAGCTCTATCCAGTTTGGTGTCATCAGCACCATCCAATGATGGAGTAATCCTTGGAGCCATTAATAAAGATGCATTAATAAAGAGCACAAGGTCAAGGATGGAGCTTGGTGGAACCCCACTGATGACAGGTGTTCAGTCTGATGTCACCCTACGCATTGTTTAACCCTTTGTGCCTGACCTGTGAGCCTGTTGCTCACCCATCCCATAACACAGTTACCCAGCTGAATGCTGGATACTTTGTCCATAAGGATACTAGTTAAAGTCTGGAATAATTTCCTCTGCTGGCTTTACTCAGTCAACTCTGTGGGTCACCTTTTTGTAAAATGAAATCAGATTTGACAAGAAGGATTTTCCCCTAATTAAGCTGAGCTGGCTGCGACTGAGGACTGCTTTGTCCTCCAGGTGTTTTTCAGTATTTTCCAGAATAATCTATTCCGTGATTTCATAAGATATCAAAGATAATTCTCTATTTTTTTGCATCTTAAGGGAAGAATGGAAGCAGAAGTGTTAGTATTCATATGTCTTCATCTTTTTCTAGATGTCACCATAGTATTTGCTTTCTCTGTTGTATATCTTGCAATTTTTATATGAATTAAATGATGTTAGGCTCCACTGAAAATACTGCTAAGATCTACCTTTTTCATGATAAAGTGATAATGATTGATCATTACATTACTGATTGCTAAGAAACATATTTTAATCTATTACTATTATTATTTTCATTACTACTACTATTATTATTCAGAATATTTAAAATATTTAAACAAAGAAAAATAAATTCATATCTAATGGAAATATTGTTTGTGTTATATTCATAGTCCGCTCATATGTTTCTTATAAAAAATAAAAAAACTGAAGAGTAAGTTTTGTAGCATGAAAATATGTTAATATTGAAGTCTGTTAATAAGTGCAAAAAATTGTTTCAGATTGGATATATTCTTGAAGCTTCTTGATGCATTGGGAATGCCATTCTACATAATTTGAAAATAGTAATCAAAGGAATTGATGCAGAAATCATGTAGTATTAGTTGAAAAGCCTGGAGATGTCAACCTTAAGGCATGTGTTAACTTACAACACACAATGTTGTGAATATCCACTAGAAAATAATGCTTCAAATATCACATTGAACTCCCTCTGATTTCTGAGATTGACTGACTATACTATATGTACCAACTTTTACAGAAAATAGATCTATGGGTCCTGGTAGACATCAAGTTAAAAAAGAGCCAGCAATGTGCCCTTGTGACAAAGAAATGTGTTCAGCAAGGTAAACCTGGCATTGTCTGATATTGCCTCTGTGCTAAAGTTTTGTATTATTCTCTCTATTTTCCTCAATCTATCTCTAGGTTCATGCCTGACCAATACAGCAACATTCAAAGGATTTGTTTACACATTTAGTGAAGATCAATATGTTTTCAATATGCTTGGAATTGCTTAATGAGTGTCCTGAAAATATGATGCAAGATGAAAAATTGATTTGATGTGATTCTTGTGTGAGACCACCTATGAACCCATCGATTTTTTTGTTGGATGTCAACTTTGCAAAACACTTCTTAGAAGTTTTCAATTCTGAAACATCTGTGGTGAAATGAAAAGCCCATCTGAGTCAATAAAAAAGCTTTGATACCTTTCTGGTGTTGAAAACTTTCCGGAAGTGTACACATTTTATGAAAGGTATAAATACAGTAGCATCCATTGCTCTCCTCCTTTACAGTGCATATTTCCTATTGAATGTTTTGTAGGTTCCTTGCACCATTCAAAGAAAAAGCAAAGGAAATGGGGACACTTCATGTTTCCCTTAGAGGAATTAAAGCATTTTCTTGGGAAGGAAATTAGTGATTCCTACCCAGGCTCTTCTATACAGTGGCAGAGGAAAGGTCTGATTCCAACTCATGCTTTACAGCAGACGGAAATTTTAGTAATTCTTTCAAAAGGAAGAAGGCTTTTAACTTCCAAATAGTTTAGTCCTCTCAAGAACCATAAACTGATCCTTCTGAAATTGAATAGCTAAAAAGAGAGGAAAGAAGTTAGAATTTCTGACAGAAGATACCTAGATGAGAAAATAACTTTTTGCCTTTTAGTCAAGAAGTGTGTCGGGTTTGCACAGAAAGGTTTTGGTATTCTTGTGTCTTCATCTTTTTCTAGGTGTCACCATAGTATTTGCTTTCTCTGCTGTATATCTTGCAACTTTTACATGGATTAAATAATGTTAGGCTCCACTGCAAATCCTTTCAAGATCCATCTTTTTCATGGTAAAGTGATAATGATTGATCATTCCATTATTGATTGCTAAGAAGCATATATTAATATATAATAATAATAGTAATAATGTTATTGTTCAGAAGGTTTAAAAAGTTTAAGCAAAGCATAATAAACAAATTCTATTTGTTTATATATGGGGGGGCCCTGAAGGGGTGGCTTCTTTGTGGAGCTGTCAGAAGCTTCCATTATGTTTAGCAGAGCCAGTTCTTGGTGGCTCCAAGACAGACTCACCACTAGCCAGGGCCATCAGTGGCACTGGTAGTGACTCTGGCATAATGTATTTAAGAAGTGGGGAAAAGAAGGGGGGTGCAGAGATCCACCTGCAGCACCCCACACTGAGCTGGGCTATGCTGAAGGAGGCTGTGACCCCATGAGAGCCCCACGCTGAGGCACCAGTTGGCACATTAAGTCAATGCATGAACATTTATAATAGTATGAGGTATTTGAGGGTATACTATTCCCATTTTTCTTCTGTTGAAAACACTCTACCTTGTAAAAATACATAGGTGAATTAATAAATCAACAAGTAATAATCTTCAGCAGCTCACAAATTTAAGAACAGAGAGCCAGTCTTCTGTGCTAAATGGTTACTCTTATGGTTTCCTACAGTCTCAGCTGATGAATATTTATTAACTTACAAAAACAGAAACAGCTTCAGCAAAAAAATCATTGGACAGTCTGGTATCTGAATGACTATGTCTGGTCTCAAGTGACTTTTCATAGGCTATTTGAGTGCAAATACTTCCAGGCAATGCACAAGATTGTATTTGTATTTTCTTTATGGGTTTCAATGCCATTAAATTAGAGACTCAGTCTCCTTTTGTTTTGCACATAGTTAAATTTATGCTTCACGCTTTAAACATGGCTAGATATTCTGAAAGAAATACCTGAGCATAGTCATTGATTAAATTGTGTGTTCAGCTGAGATGCTAGAGGTTATGTTTAAACATCCCTGCTTTAAATCAGAGGGCAGAGTTGATTCAGGGTTTCGTTCATTGCAGATGAGTATTTTTAATTACCGGCTACCCTGTGAAAAAGGACTCTCAGTTCTATCTTGATCAAAAAGTGGACTGTCTACTTCCACAGGATGGCAAATTGAAATGGGAAAGATGCACCAAAATACCTGGGAAGCATCATCCAGATAGTATCAGCAATTAACTGGAAGATTTCCAGGGGCAGTACCATGGATTTATAGATTTTACTCCTGAAAACCTAGGTGATAACACCAGGCTGCAGATGCTGTCCTCTGGCAAACCACTGAAATTAAGCATTACAGTACTGACCTTAAGCCCCCTTGAATTTACCTCAGAGGTCCCAACTGTGGACGTAGATGCTCTCTCTCTTCCATCATTATTATTAATTTTGGAATAATGGAACAATGCAACTAAGAGTTAGGATGAAGATCAGCTGAGAAAGGAAGAGAAAAGGGTGTGACCATGAGAATAACTAGATTAGGACACATTTAAATATACCTCCTAAATCTCTCAGCTGCTTTTTCTTCCAGGTAATAGAAATCAGCCTGACACCAAAATCTGGTTTGAATGGGCTGAAAGGTTTCTGCAGTTAAATGTGGTGACTCCAAATCAGTTATTCTGATTTATACATGGGGTAAAGCCACTTGTCTGTAATAACCTGCCATGAGAATGGTCAGGATAGATACATGAGCACAAACTGCCTGTGTATATCTGGGCTACATGTGGGAGTATTAAACTGCTTTTGCTGTCAGATTCTGTCCTTTGCTATAGCTTCCTCACTACCTCAACTGCTTAGAGCATTGTGTCTTAGGTTCAGTTTAGTGGGAAGGATTCTTCCTTCCCATCATCACAGTGTCTAGAGAATAAGAATGGTTGGAAGCATCTTTAGATTAAGAAGGTTTTAGAAAAACGACAAAGTACATATGGAGTTTTGTTTGAAATATATTTCAGAATACATAGATATAGCTAAAGATAATGATATATAAGATATAAAGATATAGCTAAGATATAACTAAAATAAAATATAAGAACAAAGCAACCACAAAAAACAAACAAAGATTTCAGAAGAGCACGAAACGTTCATTATGTCAAATTTGACACCCCAGCTCCATTACCATTTATGAATGTTGGAATGGAACATTTTTATATGAATGTCTAATATAAAGAACATAGATATCATCGTGTTTTCCACTTTATTTTTGTCTGCAAGTAAGGAAGAACCTGGAGGGAACTTAAAAAAATGAAATACTATGAACTGATCATATGCCCCAGGTGTTCAACTAGAGTCAATTAACTCCAAGTGATTATTTTCCTTAGTTGGTACACATTTAAAAGCTGTCTTCATTTTTCCAGCACTAGTAATAAAATTCTCCGAATTTGATTTATGTTTTGCACAACCTGTTGCTGCTTTTCCTTGAACTGCATAAAGCAAATGTCCATATTCCACATGCTCTGCTCCCCAACAGGATGTACTGTGAGCATATCAGCTCTGTAAATATGGTTAGCAATGCATGGTTGGTCTATGCAGCAGCACTTATTCAGAGAAAAAAGAAAAATTTAGTCTTCTTCATTGTTGCCTGTGAGTATTCAAGCCCAGTGGATTCATTTGCTTTCCATCTGCATCACTAGTTTAATTTTTTAGGATAGGAAACATTTCAAATTACATAGATGTGCAGGTTGTGGATGTGTTCATCTGTGATTCAGCCTCATCTTTTGTTTGTTTGTTTTCCTCTAGCCTGTTTTAAAATAAATAGCTGCTTGTGATTGTCTCACTAATAAGGAGAAAAGGCTTTAAGAAAGAGGAAAATCATATAATCTTATTTAAATCAAAAGTGAGATACAATTGCCCGTCAATGAGCAAAAAAATAGGAATGTTTATTTTGACCAGCAAGTTCTTCCTCCCTTTCGTATGCCACATAGTATATAAATCCAAATGCATTTGTTGCACTGAAAAAAAAAGAGATATCAGGAGTGTGTTTAAAGAGGCACAGGATGAGGGTACTTTTGCCTCTCTTGATGGTACTTTTGCCTTTACTGACGACATGGATTAACTGCATGGTTTAAACTCCAGGTGAGAGTGTGGATTTGACTGTAGGTAAACACTGACTCTGCATCCTCCTGTTTTCTGTGTAATGAGTGAAGTCTCTGATGGATTCATAGAATATCCTGAGTCAAAAGGGACCCACAAGCATCTTCAAGTCCAACTCCTGGTCCTGTGCACATCCAGCAATCCCACCATGTAGGTGAGAGCATTATCCAAATGCTTCCTGAGCTGTGTCAGGCTTGGTGCTGTGACCACTCCCCTGGGGAGCCGGTTCCAGTGCCCAATCACCCTCTGGGGGAAACACCTTTCCCTAAAATGCCACCTAAACCTCCCTGGACACAGTTTTAGGCCATTGCCTTGGCTGCTGTCACTGGTCACAACAGATACGATATCAGTGTCTTCCCCTCCTCTCCCCCTCATGAGAAAGTTGTAACTGCAGAGAGGTCCCTCAGTCTCCTTCTCTCCAGGCTGAACAAGCCAAATGACCTCAGCCCCTCCTTGCAGTGAAACCCAATGTTTTACTGAATTTGCCCTTAGCTGATGTAAATCACCAGAGCTGGGAAGGTGTGAAACTGTTCTGGACATCCACACTGAAATCCTGAGCTTGATCAATGATTCTGAAAATGTAAGTTTGCTGGACAAAGTGAATAGAAACGATAACTTCTCTCTTTGTCTAGCAGAATGACAAAGGGATTTGGAAATGTCCAGGATTCTATGGGCTGCAGATCTTCCATAGCTGTCCAGTAAATTAAGTGTTTATTTAAAAATAAGTGTTAATCTTTCACCTGAACTATAAAGCCCAGGGCATCCAGGGTGTGCTGATCTCCAGTACCTAAAGAAGCATCAGTTCTGAACTAACATCAAGAGATACAGGCCATGACACATCATCCATTCTTCACAGTATACAGAGACTTTTTCATGAGCTCAAAGGCTGCCTTGGACTCATTTCTAAGAAAATTTGCTGAGCATTCATAGCCAGTTCTGATTAGCAGAATCCAAATACATGATTAATTTATTTGCACATGGTGATTTGAAATAACTCACCTCACAGAATAACTTTTCAGATTCTTGTTGGATTTTAATGTGTTTACTTTCTCTGTTTTCTTTTAGTGTAATCATGGGCTGTTTCCATGGCTTTTTTGTTCATTTTCCACACATTTTGTACTTTCTTGACTGCCATTCAGTTCAAGATTTGGTAGAAAAAATACCTGAGAGTTGGTCTAGGTCCAGGTCTCTCCAAGGACATTTTCTGAAAAAGGATGAAATCATTATCATATAGTAATTTTTTTAAATTATCCATGATGGAAGAGTGTCACATCCAGATTAACCACTAGCAAACACACTGTAATGAAAATATAAAGGCTTTATTTTGTAACCAAGTCTATGTCAGCCCAGATTAACCTTAAGTCTTGAAAACATGTCAAGTAAGAATGCAGCTGAAAATGTGATCTAAGGTCAGCGTCTTTCCAAAGTAAATATTTTTCCCCATGCAAGTACTTCACTAAGATAAAGAAATAAATGAAATTAAACCTGACATTGAGAAGATCCCAAAACACTTGAACTATTTCATGGAGAGGAAAAAAGTCTCCCCACAACTTCTGTCTAAAAGCTGATTGATCAAAGAGCCCTATTCCAATCTCTCCCGATTATACTGCTTAGCAGACTTTGAATGAAAGCAGGAGAAATGGAAACATGACACCAAGGGAGAAACAAAACAAAAGGAAAACCCTCTTGATACTTAGTCAGTGTGTCACTTTGAAGGAATTATTTATCCATTTTAGTAAGCTATTCTACTTACCAAAATGAAAAGGTTTAATATGAACAAGAATGTTCTGAGGGCAAATTAATTTCAAGATAGAAACTTTAGCAGGTGTAAATTAGTGTAATTTGATGCAATTCATAGCCTGACCTCGAGCTTCCCCAGATGAGCATCTGGTCTGTTGCGTGTTGTGTGTTTTAACAGGCTGAGTATTATATTCAGCCATTCTAAGGAGCTTTATTTTTTTGTGATTTTTCTGTTCTCAAATCATGCCTGAGAGCTTGTTAATAGCCCCAGAAACTTCAATTGATTTGTTACAAAGTCTCTTTTTATATTTATAGAACTAAACTAAACTTCTCTAACCTTTCTCTATGACACATCTCCAAGGATATTTTTCTTGCTGCTCTGCTTCTCCCTAGCTCAAGGGCGATTACGTTCTTGCTGAGGTATTGCAGCAAAGCTGCAGAAAGTGCTCTGGGTGAGGTAAACCAAGCGCCTTTCACAGCAATAATGCCACCTCCTAAGAGTTATACTACCCTCCCACATCACACTGAGATGGCATTTTCTTCATTTTCTCTTTGGGAGCTGTATATTTCATGGCATGTTTAAAGGACATTTTTAGTATTTTTCAAATTTTTTTCCTTTTTTTATTTGTGTTTGACCTCTTCTAGCAATTTTAATTCAAAAGACAATTTCCTACCTACCTTCCTGATTCAGCCTCTCTTTCTCATTAACTTTTTGGATATCATTTTACTGTGATTAATTATTTGAATTCAGTAGCATCCAGGAAAACTGTAGCTAACTGCTATGATGTTTTGCATAGCAACAGGGAATCCACGTTCTAAGAAGCATAATGCAAAAGGAAGGAAAAGAATTAGTGCAGAAACTGAAGCCTCTAAACTCACTATCAAGACATGGCTAAACACCAGTCAGGTCAAAGTCTCTCACAGAGCCATTAAATCACATGTTCCTCAGCAACTCAGCACTTTATCCAGTAGCTGCTGAGTACAGAGCCCAGTGCTCCCTTCTCATCACAAAAATAAAATATATTAAAAATATATAAATACCTTGCCACCTAATAAATGTTAGGTAAATTCATCCTGTTGTTAATCAAGAACATTGACTGGTCATGCCAGTCAACCAGTGTTATGTTTTTAAACAGTGTTCTACATAATTTCTGACATAATCTCCATGAGGATAAACAAAGTCTCTCCTCTTGAATTCCCACCATAAGTCAGTTTAAATAGATGACTAATTCCATAGATTTTTGAAATTTACCATGTGATTCTCACTTTAAACCAGTATTCAATTTTTTTTTTAAATTTTATGTTCTTTAAGTTGTTTTTTATTCACTCCATGATTTGTCATTTTACCATTCTCAAAGGATCTTACCTTTCCACAACTGTAAAAGTGACTAACCAGTTCTTCACCCCTCTCCAAAGTTATGTTGGCTGATGGTAATTATTTAATATATTTGCTTTTCTCTTTGTTCTCTGTCTCTAATTCTTTATAATCATTCTTAAGATAACTCATCTTTCATTTTATGATTATTTCTCTGCCATAAAATCACATTATTTTTCTTCAGCATCTTGCCACTTAAAGATCGCTGTATTTTTCTTGTTTTTGTTTGGTTTGGGTTTTTTTTGTTTTGCTTTTGTTTTGGTTTTGGTTTTATTTTTTTTTTCTGGTATTTTCACTTCCTCCTGGAGCAAGCTGCATCCACAGATTATTATTCTGGGTAGCTTTTAAATATTTTTGATCAATCTTTTATATTCTTGTTTACATCTTGGTCTAATCACATTGGGTTTTGCCTCATGCTGTCTTTCTGACAATTAGAACAATACTTATGAAACAAATGGATTATTTACATGATAGTGACTTGTAGCTGGTGGGGTTTTTTGATATTCATTAGGTTTCATGATTTATCAGAACACTTCCTTGACAGCTGTCTCCTCTACAGGATAGAGAAAATGAATGCTTAATATGTGCTGTGATTATTTCCTTTTAGCATCCTTTACAGACTAATGAGGCCGTTATGAAATTACTATTTATGATATTACATGAAATAGGGATGGGTCAGGCATGAATTATTTTGAAAAGGGACAGGGTGTTAAGTCACAAGAATGATGCCTTAACTGCTAATGAAGTGACTTCATCCATGTCATCCCTCTTCCTGCATTAGCACAATAAAGAGGGCCACAATTTGATCAGCAGCATGGAGAGCCTCTCTTATGAGGAAAGGTTGAGAGAATTGGGACTGTTCAGCCTGGAAAAGTGAAAGCTTTGGAGAGACCTAATTGTGGCCTTCCAGCACCTGAAAAGAGCCTTCAGGAAAGATTGAGAGACTATTTAAAAAGGCAGAAAAAGAGTAAGTTTAGATTAGAAATTAAGAAGAAATGCTTTATTTTGAGAGTGATAAATTCTTTATTTTGAGTGTTCCAGTGAGGCCCTGGAACAGGTTTCCCAGAGCAGCTGTGGATGCCTCATTCCTGGAAGTGTTCAAGGCCAGGCTGGATGGGGCTTTGAGCAACCTGATCTAGTGGAAGGTGCCCTTGTCTGTGGGGTGGAACTAGATAACACTTAAGATCCCTTCCAATGCATGATTCTATTATTCTAAGATAAACCTGGATTCTTCTTCAAGGAGCTTTAGGATTCAAGGATCAAAAATATCAGAATTTAAGTATAATCACTGGGGGGAAAAAAAAAAAAAGCTTTATGGGATGTAAATTAACTGAAGTTGTTTGGATTTGCTGGCCCCAAGTGACACCATATCCCATTCCATTTGGCATATCCAACACATAAACTGAAGACAGAGGAATGGGGTGACATTTGGTTTTAGAGTGTNAAAAAAAAAAAAAAAAAAAAAAGCTTTATGGGATGTAAATTAACTCAAGTTGTTTGGATAGGTACTTGTTTTAAGAACAGTATTTATATATAGATTCAAATAAGCTTTCTCTGAAACATCCTGTAATAGTCACTGCTTCTGTCATGGGATCATTGTGACCATCAGCTGGTAATGACAAGCACAGAAAGGTTTATACATGTCCTGTTCTTCTTTTCAGTGTAACACCCTGGACGACTGCAATGACAGGGCCTCTCATTGCTGTGCCTCCACACCTCACAGCATGGGTGAGACTGTAGGTTTTGAGATCTGACCATAGCAGGAAGAGTTTTCATCACAGTCCTTAAAAATCACAGCCACTACCTGCAAAGCACTGCCCTGCCCCAGGTGCTGGGGGTGCAAAAGGAATTGGGAGGGGACACAGGCAGGACAGCTGGCCCCAAGTGACACCATATCCCATTCCATTTGGCATATCCAACACATAAACTGAAGACAGAGGAATGGGGTGACATTTGGTTTTAGAGTGTCTGTCCCCCTAAGTAACCCTTGTGCATGATGAAGCCTTGCTTTCTTGAAGATGATGAGTAATAAATTAATCCCTTATTTTTCTTAGGTTATACACAGAGCTCTTGCATTTTTATTTCAGCCTTGAGCTAGGTCATGCCTGAATACCTGATCCTGCATCAATGGGTGGAAATCTTTACAATGTGGAAAAATATTGTGCAGGAGGGAATGAAAGAGTGAGATTGGACTCTTCTCAGTGGCGTGCAGTGACAGGTCAAGAGACAGTGGACACAAGATATCTGAACATAGAAAAACCTTTTTTTCTTACTTTGTGGGTGCTCAAGCAGTAACAGGTGGCCCAGGAAGGTTGTGAAGAATCTCTCACTTGAGATATTCATGAACTGTCTGGATGCTCTGGGATGTTTGTGCAGGTAGGGTGGAACAGATTCTGTAATTTTGTAATTCTGTAATGTTGTGAGTTGGTGTGGGGTGTTTTCCACAGAAATCTAATTTGAAATTTTAACTCCTATCATTTAATGATATACTTCCATTAGTGCAGATGGTTTATGTAATCTATCCTACATGACTCCCCTCCTCAGCAGGGACAAGTAGCTCGTTTGGTCACCTTGTCTCTTGTTTTGCTATAATGTATTTCTAGCAGGGGGAGATTCTCAGAGAAACTCTTGGCTTTTTCAGATGAGCTGAAATTTAAGACAATTCAATTTCCAGATTTTTTTTTTCTTCTTAAAAAGTAAAAGTAAATTCTGCAAGCCAAATTAAATATGTAAAAAGTATATTTTATAATAATGTTCAGCTTGTTCTATATATCAATACTTAGAATGAAACAGCCAGAGAGGAGGAATTATTGTGAAGATATTTTATTTATTTTCACAAGTAGACCTTATATTTTTGTATGGAATTGAAAATGTGATGCAAGTCTGCAGGTAGCTAATAATTTAAAATACAAAATTTCTGGTGTCATGGTTTCCAAGTTTTATTTTTTATCTTTTGGAGCTTTTAAAATCCAGTCAAACCAGCAGCCAAATGCAACCAAATCATTATAGAATGGTTAACCACCCTTCATCATTTGTTCCAAGGTGCTCTGAAATTAATGTCTAATGTTTTCTTATCATCACAAGTTAAATATTTAAAATATTTAATATTATTTATCTATTAATTATCTAATTCAGTATTTATTATTGCTAATAACCTATTAATTACAATATTAGTTAAATATTTAATATGAATTATTATATAATATAGTCATCATACATTATTATAGTATCTTATATATTCATAAATAGTATGTTATATATAACAATTTATTGTAATTATATATTATATATTGTTTTAATATTAAATTTATTTATTTAATATTTAATTAATATAAGATAATGATATTTTGAATCTTTTCCCTTTCCATTTAAATTAGTCCCATGCATCTGATGTTGAAATATCTTGAACTCTTAGTTAAAAAATAAAAAAAAATTTTCAACTGAATGAACACAAGGCTTGTTATTGCAAAAAACCCAGAGATTCAGGAATAAAATAAATAAATAAAAATCTAGGATGAAGCAAAAAACCTAAACATAATTTGGAAAAAAAACATTAATTAGGAGTTTTAAAAAGAAAAAAGTCATTCAGATGGATGAATAATGAAGAAAAAGGAAAAAAAAAGAAAGCTGGTGATGGTTAAAATCAAATTGATATGCAACCTGGCCTTCTTTGATGCAAACCTATAGAGCTAAAACTGCAACACAACTAAAAATAAAGTGGAGAGGTCTCCTGCCAAATGACTGCACATATACAATGTATGCACATACATAGATATACTATAACCAGAAAGCTAAAAATTCCATTCCAGAAATCAGCAAAAGTGTTGATGGGGGAATTTATACACTGGTGCTAATAATGCTGAGACAGTGTTATGACGAAAAATAGCAAAAGATCTCCGGATATCAGTGGTGCCCTCTAATGAAGAGCACACACCTCTAGAGAATTCCTTTATGGGAAAGAATTCTTTAGAGTCATGGTGGTTTTGGTTGGAAGGGACCTTATACATCATCAGGTTTGTGTGATCTATTACACAAATTTATTTCAGCAGCGGTGTTTATTCCAGAATGAACCATTCCAGTGCCATGCAATATAGATAAATACAGAAATAAATAAATAAGTAAATAAACAAACTCCCTCAAATACCATCGCCACAAAATCTGTGTGTGGTACAAACCTTCAATTCCTCATTGTCGAGAACACAAACAGCTCTGTGGGTTTGGACAGGTTTTAACTGTGACCACAGCCTCAGTTCCAACCACAAACTCTGGTTTGTTGCTGTTTGAGTCTCAGCTCTAATTGCTCTGCTACATTTTGAGGGCAGCCAGCTTAAAACAAGGCATATTTATCCTTTCCCTCTCCCCCTGCATGCAGCCACCCTATTTGCAATGCGTAGAAGATTCTATGAGGCACCTTTTGGCAGTCAGTAGTGCTAAGATGGGCTCCCTCATCCTGTCTTTGATGTATTTTTATTGGCACCTTAAGGGGAGTGATTTTCCAAACCGTTGTTCGAAAACCATGATGGAGCTAAATGTTCTTTCTTTTTTTTTTTTTTCTTTTTTTGCAGTCTGATGATATTCCCTGTGCCATCATTGTATCAAAGAGCCTTTTTGTTTCCTGGGGAAGAAAGCAGCAGCTGAGCATGAATGAGCTGTTTGTGTGTGAATCTAAGTGGGTGATCATCATATGGCTGCAATAATCTGGCGGCTGGCAGCTGCTGGGTGATGTCACTCCCAGCCCTGGCTGACATCACACAGCCAGCTCGGAGCAATCACCTTTCCAGGCAGTCATTGCTATTCAGAGTCTTGTGTAGCCAAGAGAAACACAATTTCTCGTTGCCCTCCAGAAAGGCTTCGCTTTAAAACGCCAGCGCTACTGACTGAGCAGCGGGTCTGACTTGAGCCTGAAGATGAAAAATAACCTCCCACCTGAATTTTGTGCTCACAACGTTTGCCAAATAGCTGAGGCAAATTATTGTGAGCAAAGCTACTTTGTTAAATTCCTTCTCTAGCTCGTTTTGGTCACTGGAGTCCCATAGGCCATTCCCCTGATGCAGTTCATGTGCACAGAGCTGGTTTGATCTGCCAGTCAAATCCTGGTTCAGTTTGAAAAGTGAGCCAGCTGCAGCCCACCTGCTCTGGATCACTTTCATTCCCTCCCTGCTCTGAAAGTGAGATCTGCAGGGATGCTTTAGTGGCCACTGCTCCCATTGAGCTTGAAAGGGTTAAGACTCCAGCTTTGCTAATAAAAAAGCTTTAATTTGTGGACCAGGCTTCTGCAGTTCAGGGTAGCCTGGGCATCCATGCCTTCACAGCCAAGTGCGAGTGTTTGATCTTGCCAGGATTTTCACTCACCCCTCACAACTGTTGATGGCAGTGAAAGGCAGCAGCAAGTCAGTAGAAGGCTTCCTGGGAGAAAAAAAGAAAACAGGTTTTCACCAGAATGAGGTATGGGCATGGGGCCTGCAACATCACCTCCTCTGTGAGAGAAGAATCTGTTTTGCAGGGTCAGTGTAATGTCTCTTCCAATCCAGTAATTAGTCAACTTAAGTGGGGTGAAACACCTTAATTGAATGGGGTGAATAGCTTTGCACTGAGTTAGAAAAACCTCTTTAATAATGTTAGAAAAAAGCCACTCCATAGCAAGTGTAACAAAAACTAATGTTGGATTGCGTCATTCAGTCAGACTCTTTACGCTGTTAGGATAAGAAGTAACATAGTTGTTCTTTATCTCCCTAAAACTGCAAAAAATTCCCTGTTTTCTACTCTGAGAAAATTCATTAGAGATCTGCCAAAAGATTTTTGCAAAAGGAAAATTTTACTTGCCCTGACTGTTTCAGCTTTTTAGGCTTGACCCTCAACAGGGAGCTGAGGAATCTTCAGGAAGTTCCAATCCATTAACCGTGAGTAGGATTCTGCTTGAGATTAAGACTTCAATTCTGGTGTTAGTACATTGCTGTCTACATATGAACAAGCTGTTCATTCTTCCATTGTGGACAGGGAAGACTCAGAGCTCTCCTCTGTTGCCCATCACAGGCAATAATGCCTATTTGAAGTTTGGTCATACTCAATTTGTTTATGTTATGTTGTTAGGTACACATTTTTTTCTCAAATGAGAGATAGAGGCTGGGCAAGATGAAGAGAAGCTAAAGTAGCAGCTATGTTTGGACAGCTGAATCCAGACATGTCCAGTAGCTCAAAAACATCAATCACCAGCAAGAATAGATGATCCCACAGGAAAATAATAGCTTAAAGCATTGTAATCTCCAGCTTTCACTTCAGCAGAAGGTGTCAGCTCCCTTGATATAAGGCAATCCAGGGATTGTTAAAAAATCCCCACAATGCAGAAAAGCTGTGATCTTTCTACTGCCCACTCTTCCTAATCAGGAGCATCAAAGTCACAGTTAAATATGCTGTGAACCTCATATTATGTTAATGTATTAATGACATGTAAATGTTTTCAGAAAAAAAACTACACTCATGCAAATTTGTTGGCTCTGAACTTATTTTATTCTGACAGAGTAGTGTATTTGATCTGGGCACAAAGCAAATTAACATTTTCAGAACTCATTAGTATGTGTGAACATCATGCAAAGTTGACAAATCAGTTTGGTAGACTTCCATCATTTTAGGCCAAAAAGCCAGACATTTGGGTGACTTGGGATACCTGATGCAAAGCACATTGTAGCCTGTGCAAGTTTTGCTGGTAACTAAAAGGGAATAAAAAGGTCAGATCCTTGGATGTGATAGCTCATGCAGTAATAAAATAGAGAATGAAGTTTAGATTCCAGCTCTCCTAACAGATATGTGGAATTATCAGGTGGAACAGGCTCAGTGGTATTAGGTAGCTTTAATTTGCTTTCTTGTAACATTCACTGTAGGATTGTTCCCTTTGGTATTACAAGCCTCTAGTGCTTTATTCTAATTGTTCAATAAATTTCAGAGATGCAGTAATTAACATGGTCAATTAAATATAATCAACTACTTACTTATAACTGATTGAAAAAAAAAAAGAAAGTTTAGTCAAGTGCATCATTAGTCAGTACCTGCTACTAATCTGCCATTTGCTAAATTTTTATCTTCTCTCTTCACAAATATTTGGTCTATGCAGACAGATTTGGTTTCTTCATGATTCTGGGAAAATATCTGGATTTGTATAGAATTTTAAAAAGAAATCCCTCAATATTTGGTACCAAATACAGGACTTAAAGGATTTGAGGAATGAATTATATAACGCAATTTTATATTGTCAGGAAAAACTCTTTTATTTACTTTTGTAGTTGATGCATAGACACTGATACTTGTTTAAAGTTCCTTATGTGTGAAAAAACAGATAAGAAGAGGGCTAGGGGCAATAATACATAACTTGCCAGAAATTTCTACCACTCAATGGAAGATATCTGCAATAATTGGAGGAGTAAGATCTTATCAAGTGGCCTTATGTGTTTAAGAACAATGAAAATAGTCTTTGAGCAATGTTTGGGAGAAAATAAGCAAACCAAAGTCAGAGAACAGAATACCTTTGGGGCATTCTGAGCCAGTGAAAGAGCTCATGTAAACAGCTCAGCAGTCCCTGAGTTACCAGGGATGTGAAACAGCCTACCCCAAAGAAGTAACGCAATATATCTTGTGGAAATATTTACTTTACCCAGTACTTCTGGACTCTAGAAGGGATGTTTCTTTGGGATATGATGTTCTGAGCCAAACTTTCCTTCAGGTACGGAGTCAGGCCAGATGTCCCCATGTCATCCTCTACACCAAGGTATCAACAGGTCTAGAGTCAAACTACCTTACAGTGTTGTTACTCTTAACTGTTTTATATCCTTCCTTCACCACCAAGTCTGACAGCATTCAAGAAGTATTTGGACAATATTCTCAGTCACATGGCTTGATTCTGTGGGTGTCCTGTGCAGAGTTTGAGTTTAATGATGCTTCTGATCCCTTCCAACTCAGGATATTTTGTGATACCCTGAGAGATCGCTTGCACACAAAGATATGTAATCCATACTTTGGTCCAAGTGAATGAGTAATGCTATTAATTCTTGTAGGACTTCAGATGTATTTTTAAGATCCATGATCAAAACTTATCTCCTTCTTGTATCCTGTTTTTAGATAAATTTCAAGCTGTTTTGGGCACATACCTTCTTCTATCAAGGTAGCATGTCCCACAGAGCAACATGTTTGTTGAAGAATGTTTGCCAACAATTCTGTGACCAATAAAAATAAGAGAAGAATTATGACAGGAATCATATCTCTGTCTCTGCCAATTCCTTCAGCTCTTCCAGCTCTTTACAAGTTGTAATTTCTGTTTTCAGATGAAGTAAATATAGACAAAGAATGTGAGACTAATGAAACCTTGTTTCAGTTGCTCAAGGAAGTTTTGGACAAAGAGAAATTGATCCTCGTGTGTGACTCCAATCACCCAGATGTTTGTTGGGAAAACAACACTGTGACTATCTTAAATCCTGCCAACTAGACCAATTTGTCACAAAGAAGTGATTTAGATCACTTAAAGAATAACTGTCAGAGGTAGTTTTAATAAGATGTTGAAAAAGTGTGACTTAGCAAAGATTGATGGCAAGGTTCACTCTATTATTTGCTGCATGGATTAAACATACAAAATTTTTTTAGAATCAAGCTAGAATGTTTTCTACAGAGATGAGAGATGCAAACAGGTGAAGAAGAGTTTTTTATTGAATTATGGGGTCCAGAAAGGACCACCTGGCTTTCTAAATTCCTCCTTAGGGGGAGCATAGGTGTGGCTTGAACCAGACTTAATCCTAGGCTCAGTCAATGGTTTATGTCTAAAGGTTTACATATATGGAAACTTTATAATAATTAATATTAAACATAAGTTTAATTTGTATGAATTTGTCATGCTATTAGTGACTTACTTGAACAGCAATGACATGTATTAAATCCATTAATTAATATCAAGGCAGATTTAAATAAAAACCTTGAAAAAATAGGTTGTAAGGACCCCACTTTATCTTCACAAGTTTTTGCACGTTTTATTTCTCTGTGTTGCACCACACTACTTGTTAACATGGACTCAGCCCTTGGAAAAAAGAGGACAATATACAGGAGATTGTTATCTCACACTCGTTCCCTCTTGAAAGTCAATGGGCATTTTGCCATTTCATATCATGCTGTTTGATTTTATCAGTTTTAGGGATACTGTTACAATATGCTGAACTCCCTAAATAGAAAAGAGTTAAGACCTTATCTTACTAGATCAATACATATAAAGGACCAGATACTGTTCCATTTAATTCAATAAACACTTTACCTTTGATTTCCATGCATACAAAACAGGCCTTCAGTATGAGATTATTGTTGATTTCTCATTTAAATTTTAATGAATGATTAAAAATAGAGAAACTGTACTGAACTGAAAGAAAAGCAACTGAAACTATAGTGTCCTGTTTCGTGTAAAGAATCAATTGAACTGGGTCACAGGGAATCTAGATAATCTGAACATTAAAAATGTATTACAATTATGCTTTGTTAGAATATGACCATGAGATAAAGTTGTTTGTTGGGAGAATAAAAGCAGAACAGCTGAGGATTGCATAAAGGCTTCCTTTGGAAAGTACTAAACCAACAGCTCTATTTTCAGGCCGTGCTTAATCCTTTTGAGTTCAGTGGCTTAAATCTTTCCCTCAGTAAAGAACAAATTATGAATTGTGGCCTAACAGCCTCAATTCTGTGAATAGCTATGGCTTAGGCCAAAGCCCACAGCACACAGCACAACAGTTTTTCAGCAGAATAAGCACAATTTGGACAGGACAGATAGACTTAATCTGCATATTTTGTTTCTATGGTTGTTTTCACTCCTTTAAACACAGAAACATAGGATGGAGGCAGATTTATTCCACACTAGAGTGTCTAATATGTAGAATGGACTTGATGATTCTGATGGGTCCTTTCCAACTCAGCATATTCCATGATTCTATCACAGACACTAACTATTACCTGTTTTGTCACCTGTAAAACACAGTACATTTCAGTGGCCAAGCTCTCTGACTGAAATTTAGAACACGGGAAGAGCTATAGCTGTTAAAAGACATATGAGAAGGTCAGGAGATGGCAGTATATTTGCTTTCATTCCTTGGAATCACTTGCAGTTGCCTGGTTTGTGCCTTGGGAAAGCTTTCAGATGCTTAATTTTTTGAGAGTGAACAGTTAGATATTTTAGCACATAAGAGGGGATTTCTGGAGGATTCTGTATTTAAAAGCAATGTATTATAAGGTCAGGTGACTGACAAGAGTGAGTAGTGTACATAGCCAGATATGAAGCAGCACAACTGGTTATAAACATTCTCCTGCAGAATTCCAGAAAATTAACTGAACCCTTCTATGGCAAATAGAGGAAAATGATCTGCCTGTGCTGTTCAGAAGCTCCATGCTCATGAGCTGATAGCAGGCACTCGAGCAGGCATTGCTCTGTTTGCAAGTCATGGGTCTGATGTGGTATTGAGGACATTTCCTTGTCCCTCTCACTGAGCACATGCAAGTAATACTTCACAGTGGTTTCTCTTCAAACTACATGTCTGGCAACATTTAGTTGTTTATGTTGAAGGATTATCCATGTACTTCTAACCAAGCAAAATTCTCCCTATATTTCTTTAGGGCAAATGTCTCAGGTGTTGACAAAAACCTTTATTTGGCTAAGTAGTACTTTTGTGTTTTGCTGACTTGTGCTATGTCCTGTTAGGACTGTGTTGGCAAAATATATCTCATAGAAGAACCTGATGCAAGGAATGAAGAATATGTTTTACAAAATGAGAATTAATGAAATACTTTTGTACATGGCACAGACTTCTACTAGAACATTCAAAAAAAAGGTGTGTAGCCATTCGGCAATTTTCTTTTGTTCTGTTGGTGTTTTTTAATACTCTTTTGTAAATTCTTATGAAAACTACTTCTAAACAATTCTACAGGACATTCATTAAGTGATCAGTTTTCACTTATTCCAAGAGAACCAGAGGTGTATTGATTGCCCTTGAAATTATGGAAAAATAAAGGAGATGAATGCTGTTATAATTGTTATAAAGAGACAATTCACATTAATATGTTGGAAATCCCATCCACTCTTCACTGAAATATGTGTTAAAAATGTGAAACCTCCAAAACCCTACAAATGTAGAAATCTTTAGTATAGAACACCAGCTGAAAGAGTGGTCAAGACAATTTAACTCCTCCACAGTGACAGATGTAGAGAAATAAAAAAAAAAAAACAAAAAACCCAAAAAGACATCAAAACTCCTTGTAATTAGGAAGAAAAAGTGAGAAAAGTGAGAAAAAAGAAAAGAAAAGAAAAAAGAAAAGAAAAAAG
>NC_031769.1:144845837-144872208 GCF_001522545.3 Parus major
AGAAAAGAAAAGAAAAGAAAAGAAAAGAAAAGAAAAGAAAAGAAAAGAAAAGAAAAGAAAAGAAAAGAAAAGAAAAGAAAAGAAAAGAAAAGAAAAGACCGAAATACAAATTGGTATTATGTGAGCAGGAGAGGAGGTGTTAGTAGCTGAAACAATGCCTCAGTGACAGACAGAGGTGTTTTAGAGATGCTTCACACCTCTGAGGCCACCTTGCAAGGTAAAAAATATTTCCACACAAAACATTTCATCAGAAGGAATAACAGATGGTCTCTTTCTTAGCCTGCCCAGAATTGTGTCATTTGCTTGGTGAAAGGATGACTGAAGACATATTACTACCTGGTTCCTGGAGGTTGCTCTGGAGACAGCTGTTGCAGTTTTCCTAAGAGAAGAAAATGGGCATGCTGGAGGATACTCAATCATCTTGGGTTACAAAATCACAAAGACAGAGTTGGGATTGTACATTTTGCACCATGATTGCAGCATGAGCAACCACTGCTCTGTTCCTTTTTGGATGCACTGATGTTGCTCAGGGCAGATTTATCAGATATCTTGCCTGCCAGATCCTCTTCATCCCTCTATGACTCCTAGTGCCTCATGCATGCAGTGATATATGATGTACTACCCCTGGATGATGATAGATTCAAACAGAAGTGTTAAAATAGTTTTTCTTCCTTCAGCTGAGGACAGGGATCTACCTCTGTATTTAGTATTAATCAGAGGGAGCATCAGTCAAACAGTGGCTGCAGAGACTTAAGCTCTAAAACTCAATATATAGTGTAAAAAAATCATGTAGGAAGGAGAAATAAAACAGTGAACACTTTTTCTGGCATTCATGCACACACAGACCACTAGCACCATTCTCCCTATTTTTTTTTCAGTTTTTCTATTCAGAGCACTTACTGGTGTCATCTACCTGGACTTCTGCAAAGCATTTGACCCTGCCCTGCACAAGCACCTTGTCTCTAAACTGGACACACGTGGACATGACAGATGGACCCCTTGGTGAATAAGGAATTGTCTGGATGGTCACACTCAAGGAGTCGTGGTCAATGGCTCAGTGTCCAAATGAACAAGTGCAGTTCTCTTGGGGTCAGTGCTGGGACCAGCACAGTTTGGTGTCTTTGTCAGTAACATGGACAGTGGGATTGAGGGCACCTTCAGCAAGATGTTTTTGGGGCACAGTAATGTTAATTCAGCAACAGAGGATGGTGAAATGTGACCTAAGCCACCTTCTGGGTGATTATTCCTGCCATTTACTGGAAAGGCAAGCTGCAGTCACTGACCTTTTAATTCAGATGTCTACACTGTGTCTAAATTATACAGATTAGTCTTGGCAACAGAGATAAAAACATGAGAATGCTGCTTGTCTGTATGTGCATCTGAAGGTAAGGAGAAAGGTTTTACAGTATTGCCTTCTTGACCTTATTCCTCCACAAAGGAAGAGGTGGAATAGAGTTCCCAAAGATTTTAATCGCTTGAGATGTTGTTCAAACATCAGGATTTCCAGGAATGCATACCCTGACATGACACTTTAAGGACTGGTAATCAAAGTCCATCCGTTTTACTTTATTGTCTTTTCTAGATTGGTATCAGGATTACAAAAGTAAGATGTTTAATGAAAAATAATTCTGTGGAAGCAGCTATAAATTTTACAGCTTTGAAGCTACATGGAAGTTGCCATATTGTTAGTTACATCTAATTGACAGAATCATGGAACCAAAGAACCATCAGTGTTGGAAGGGACCTCTTGAGGTCAAGAATCCCAAAGTCCTCCCCAAGTAGGGTCAGCTAAAGCAGATTGTGCAGGACAGTGCCCTGATGAAAAATCTGCAGTGACCAGTCAGCCCTGTCACAGTACTGTCACATTTAAAAAGTGTTTTCTTGTGCTCAGCTGGAATTTGTTGTGGGTTTAATTTTTTGGTTGGTTTTATTTTGGGTGTGTTGTTTTTGGGTTTTTTTCATCAATTACTTTGTGTTGCATCATTTGGTTTCCTCTGGAAGTCTGTCTCCCCAGTCTTAATTTTCTCCATTTAGGTGTTTATAAGCAGAGGGATAAAATCCTCCTGAGCCTTTCATATTCCAAGCTGAACAGTCAAAGCTCTCTCAGCTTCTACTCATATGAAGATGTTCCAATCCCTTAATCATCTAAACTCTAGGAGACTTTGTTTTGGTTTTGAGGTTTGCTTCTTTGGGTTTTTGTTTTCTTTTCTAAGACACACAATCAACCATGAAACGCCATCAGTGGAAACAGATGGTTTCTATCTTCTTCTGGGTAAGGCATGCAACACTGCTGTCTGTTGGTGTTTTATTTGCTATATGGCTTCACTAAGAATTCAGACTTGGCATCTAGGTGGAAAAAACCTGTATACATTTTTTTCCCCATTTGAAACCAAAGGATCAGTTCATTTCATTGTTTTCAGTTTATTTTTTTTACTGTTAAAGTTTGGCCAGTAGAATTTAGCCATGCCTCTGCTCACTTGTTTTTCCGACCTTCCCAGTTTTCTGGCAGTTTGCCTAGATAAAAGCTGTAGTTGTACTCAAAGAAACTATCACTTTTCAAGATCATTTTATTTCAGGTAAGACCTGATTGACTGCACAGATCTCAGGGAAAAGCTTTAGCTGGAACAGATGATCAGCTGAATAGTGGGAATCTCTGCCAAAAATGTCTTTTCATTTGTGATTGTCTAAATATATGCAGAGTTCTTCATAGTGAGGGGTTTTTATTTATTCAGCAAGTTTTCTAGATGACCTTTATCTACTGAGAAAGTAGTGTTTCTCTGTGGAATGGAACTTCCATTTCTCTTCCCTTCCCTCAGCCCCTAAAATTTATACTAAGTGCTCTCCAAATGGATTTTGAGTAAAAATCAAATATATTCAGAAGAAAAGCCATTCCACCATTAGCATTACATGTGATCATTCTGGAACAGGGATCTTAATTCAGGAAATCATCTTAGGCCTTGAATTACCATTTATGTATGATATGTTCTAATCATGTACAGATTTGTAATGTACCTGTGCACTTTCAGGAATAAATATTGTCTTGAAAGTGATACAGAATTGTAACTTCTAATGCATGAATGCTCACAGTACTGAATGCATGCATTAGGGGAAACTCAGATTAAGTTTATTATTTAATTAAATTAGTTAATTTAATTAGTATTATTAATTATCATTAGTTCATTTACTCTGAGAGTTAATTTATCTATGCAAAAACCGCCTTAAAAGAAAAGTAATTCTTTGGAGAAAAAAAAGTAAATTATGCTTTTGCTAATAGAGTTTGCCATATTGTCTCAAGCAAGGCTAAATTACAGCAAGAGGGTAAGCCCAAGAGTAAATATGATTTGTGGTTTATTTTATTAGTGTTCAAACATTATCCTGTTAGGTGGAGAATATTTGCTATGGAAAATTGATCCTGTTGATTTATCTTTGTTTAGAAAACATTAGAGGTGATGTTTAGATCATATATTAACATTTTATCCATAATATGGAAGATCCAGATGCTCATGTTGTGCTTTTAACTGTGATTGCTTGCTCTTAAACTTCTTATGGATTTTTATATTTATGTGAAGTGACAATTAAGCTTCAATTATAAGTTCATTCTGGATTGCCTTTATTTTCTTTGTTTTAAATTAAAGGCATTTTTTCTCTTATAAAAAACTGTAAGTTGCTTTCTTTATTAGCTCTGCCATCTGTATCACTGCACATTGGTCTCTTAATTTGCATTCTTTAGGGATGGTGTCTGAGCCCTGCTGGAGCCAGTGGTCATTTGTCAAATCACGGTGTGATTGTGGAGTGTAGGGGCACCAGGCACATCTCAGTGGCATGAAGCTGGGTCAGGGCAGGTTCAGGTTGGAAATAAGGAAGAAGTTCTTCCCCCAGAGGCTGGTTGGGCACTGGAACAGGCTCCTCAGGGAAGTGGTCACAGAACCAAGACTGACACAGCTTAAGAAGCTTTTGGACAATGCTCTCAGGACATGGTGGGATGCTTGCAGCTGTCCTGTGCAGGGCCAGGAGCTGTGGGTCCCTTCCAACTCAGGATATTCTATGGTTCTGTGATCTCCCAAAGGAATGGGAATAAATACATGCATGAGACAAGGTCAGTTGCGTCAGCACCTACTTAAAAATTACAGCAGCAAATTTTCTAGTCCAGCACAACACATCCTGTGGTTACATTTCTTGTTTCAACCTCACTGTGTTTGACTGCAAAATCCAAGTGGGTGAACCACACGCTCAGACTGGCAGAGCACCGCCTCCAACAGCCACACATTAACAATGCTACTCCTAGAATAAAACCTGAAGGAGTAAACTTGGTGATATTCAAGCAAATTAATTCCCCAAATAACTGTACTCTTGGCAGGTAAGCTGGGGATCAGTTGGAAAAATAAAATCAAAAACACAGGCAGAAAGAGGTGAAATGAGTGATACAGAAGAGCTTTCACTGGACAGCTCCAAACCCTTCAGCTTGAAATCAAGCACACAAAGGAGTGATTGAGCTGAGGCCAGGAGAGCCTGTGGCAGACAGCAGGGCTGTGGTGCTGGATCAGGAATGGACGTAGGAGGTGTCTCTTCTGTCAAATGGTGATGCAGCTTGAGACATTCTTGATTCCCCAGGCTCTGCAAATGTTGTGTCATCTGTTTTGTGTGGCAAATGTCAACTAAGGGTTCAAAACCTTTAAAGAAATTGAAATAAGGAGCATCCAGGAAGAAGAGGATGGGAACATTTTCAACACGTCAGAAAGAAGTAATCTGATATTTTTCATTTTTCACAACTAAAATAGGTTGTGTTAAGAGTAGAAGCACATTGAAGATTGGATAGCTCTGTAAGTGGATGGGAGGTACATTTTTAGTCATTGTACCATTAAAGGGGCAGGTTATCTCATGGTTATAGCTACTTGTTAAAACTAATAGCAAAAAAAATTCCAATCTGTTTCTGCTGTATCAAAGCAACAAATCATTGTTTTGATTTCTTGCCATTTACTAGACCCTTCTAGATCTTACTGCAGTTGAAAGTAGATGTGAAAGTCCATGCTAGACCTGAAACTCCTCTTGACATGCAGGAGAGCCAGGGAAATTGTCTTGGAATATGTTCCACCCTGACTTTTTGTGCCTGGAGCACTGCAGTCACATTGACGAAGCTAGTAAAAGAAAAAGAAATTAGAGCTCGTGTAGACATAGAAATAAAATTAAACAAATGGAATTCTTTAATTTTTTTTTTTCTGGCTCTAAGCACAATTTTTATCTCAAGAGAAAAAAATTCAATTTATCTTAGATTTGGTTTTAGCTGTTCTGAGTGTTCAGTTTTTACTTAAAATGCTCAGTTCTGTTAATTTGTGCACAAATGCACTTTAGTTCATTTTAATTAAAAACAGCTTTAACAACTGGTTTATGCTGTTGAATTTTATTTTTTTTTTCTGTAGGATATTCATGTATTAAATTTGCTGTTTTATTAAAGTGAGTATATCAATCCAGAAACTACTTTTGTCCAATTCTCTGAGATATTTTAAGGTCAGATCTTCTGACTGCTTAAGTTTCTAAATCCATTCTGTTTCAAGGAAATGTTTGTGATAATTTCACATAATAGAGAATAAAGCCAGTTTATCATCTATTTAATATACATAATTTGATTTTTTTCAGACAAAAAGGTGTTATTTACATTGCTCCAATAATCAAAGCTATAACATTTGAGCACTAAGTCTTTCTCAAGATTGAACATAAGCACTTCTTCAAAGCACTTCTCTTTACTTTTATTTGTTTTATGAAGAAGCAAAAAATAGTGGCATGATGGATTTATTCAGAGAAAGATCATCCCAGGAACTGAAGCCAGTGATCCAAAGAAGCAAGAAGGCTGACAGGGTGAAAGAAGAGAGAAGACAGTCCTGCAAGAAAGACCGAGCTCCTGTTCTCCATGTTTGATCCCTCAGGATCTCATTATTTCCCACCTCTCCCACCTTTGTGTCAGCGTGCAGCTCTGAGTCCTGCTCACACCACAGCGCGCTCCCCTCCTCACAACAGAGATGTTTCCCTCAGAAGCACTGTGGGTTTGCAGGGTTCAGAGCAGAAAACAGATGGAGTATCAGCTCTCTAGTGTGGCTGAAAGAATCAGGATGGCTAAACTCTGTGCTTTTGGTGCAGAGGAGAATGGCAAAGAAGAGGGAAGGAGAGGATAGAAACAATAGAATCTCTTACTGTGAGATAAATTAAACCTACTGACTTCTAAGATGCAAAGGACTTTATTATTTCCTAGAACTTCTCTGCAAGTAGATATCTGGGGAATCCTACAGTATGTTTTATTTTGTCAAAGTTTGGTTGACACCAGCTGATATTTTTGAAGCAAATGAGGAAGAAATTATTTGCTGCAAGTGTGGTGAGGTGTTGGAACAGGTTGCCCAGTGGAGCTGTGAATGCTCCATCCCTGGAATTGTTCAAGGATAGCATGAATGGAGTCTGAGCAATCTGGTCTAGGGGAAGATGTCCCTGCCCACAGAGTAGGGGTTAGAACTAGATAATCTTTGATATCCCTTTCAACCCAAACTATTCTTTGTTTCTATGAACTCCTGCAAAGCTCTGAAACAATTCCTTCTCTCTGAAAAGACTCAAGAGGAAGACGTGCATGTTGAGGCTTCACATCTTGAAAAATCAACCTATCATGATTAAGAACATGGACCTTTGCCCTACAGTCTTGAATCTTGAGATTCTCTGGCTACTAAGATAATACATGAAATTATCCTAAAGTTGATGCACACATCTGGTAAGGAAGGTCACTGAAGATTTGCCAAGACCTTTAACAGGCCAAAATAAAATCTCTAAAGTAATAAAGTGCATAAATCACAATAGAAATCTCCTTGGTTCCTGAGACCAACAAAAGTAGTTTCTATTGCTAGGCAATTTTAAGATCTGCTGTGTAAAGTTTCCACTCTCATTAGCCAGAAGTAGGGGAGAAAGTGTGAAACCATAAAGGAGCAGGTATTTTCACTTATTTCTGTTGCTGTCATTCTCTTCAGTGCTATTAAAATCTCACATATGAAATGGTGTTTCTCTGATTTAACACCAAATTTCTTCCAGGCCTTTTTTTTTTGGTGAGTGAAGCTGTTGGGTAGGAAAGGTGTTTGTTTCCTCCATAATCAATGCAGCATTGATTATGTGTGTTGGTGACATACTTAATCTCATTCTGGTTTTCTAGATAATCTTATAAAGCCAAAATAATCCTTGTCATGTTGACATGGTGATTCCTGATTCCCAGTTAATTAAATGAAGAATATGTGACTGTGATATTGAAGGAATAGGGACAATTTTCTTGAAATAGATTAACCGATCCTTCGATTTGTTGAGGCTTAATCAAAATTAACAAATTTCAAGGCTTACATTATACTCAAAATCTGGATCAGGGAGATTTTTTTCACTCATTCTTTCAGAAAGGTGGGTTAGGTATGGGATTTTTCCCTAGAAGACTATATTACCAGACATTGTTTCCAAAAATAAAGCATTTCTCTTGGGCTACTTTGTCCTTCTTTAATTCTGTATCAAAGCAGAGAATTGTTACTTTTTTTTTTCTGTTCTCTAAAAACATGTTACAACTCTTCATGGCATATTTGAGCTGAGTGTTGACTTCTGAAGCTTCTGCCAGAAGATGTTTAATAATACTGTCTCTCCCAGAGAATCCATGCCCTGGCAGGTTTTGACAAGGTGCAAAATATTGGACAGGTGTGAATTTACCATCTGCACTTCCCCTACAACACTGAGCCAGTGTCTGTAGGAATTAACTAAAGGGAAAACCTAGAGAGGGAATGTCACAGTGTACCTTGTCCTTGGAGCTGTTTCCTTGCTGGGTAGAAAAACAACCACAGAGCACTGGTGGAAAACTCTGTATCTTTGTTTCCCTGTCCTTACAAAACCCATATAACAAATAAAATCTTGAGGTTTGTTTGGAGATATTCAGTTCAGACATTGGATAATACAAGCCCACATGACCCTGTGTTGTCCTAAAAGGCAGCAGAAGAACTTCCTCATTTTGGCATTGCCACCTTTAAGAGTAGTGCCAGTTAAACCTGAACCCACTATGGAACTACTAAAAATTAATCTATTCTTGACCAAGGGGATTTCTGGCTAGAAAAATGGTCTGATGGTCTAAATATTTGATTCTTTCTCTCTTTGCTAGTAACTCACCTTAGTAATGAGCTACAGCTCAATTCCTTGAGCTGCCTTATTTTAGATGTTGCTATTCTTAGAAAAAAAAAAATTGCTTGGCCTCTGGAATATAATACAGAGCAGTTAATTTAGGCACATGCAGTCAAGAACTATTGCCAAATACTCATTTATCACTATAAATTATGATAGCTAATTCTGAACAGTGAATTTAAGTGAAAAAATTTATATCATTAAAGGATTTACTCTGTGATAGGGAACAGGAATGATCTGGCAGACAGGAAAGCATCTCAACAAATTAATTCAAGAGAGCTGCATGTCTTTTCACTAGGAATTGAGAGCTTCATGTCTCTCCCTGACAGTTGGTACCTTCCAAGAGAGGTAAATATAACAGTCTTTTACACTAGATCAGTGGCCCAGGAATAGGGAAACAAATCCCAAATATCAGAAAATCCTGAAAAATGAAGCAGTCCTGAACACCATGAAATTTTTAATGTAAAGCTCTCTTAAGTTGTTTTACATTCTTCTGGCCATAAAATAGTTTAAATTTGGAGAAGGCAGGAAAAGGAGAAGATTTTCTATTATCAATGATGAAACTAAACCTGTACATAAGTACTTATTTAGAGCCTAAGACGAAGAGTTTGAAGGATTTCCTCTCATTTTCTTCCTTGGAGACTGGTTCTGTTGATTTGGATATTCTTAGTCTCATCTTTACTTTTGTGGGTAATTCACTGTCCCACAAAAACCCCACAGGACAATTTAGGGTGGAAAAGTCCTTCAAGATCTGTTTTGTCTCTCCACTCAGATAAATTCCATAGCAGATCTGGCTGCACAGGTCCTGTCCAAGAGTATTGAAACATCTCCAGTGATGGATATTCTAAAGCTGCCTCAGTAAACCTGTTCCAGTTTTTGTCCATTGGCAGCAATCACATGGACTGAAGAGGTACAGGAAAAATTCATGTAATTAAGTCTCCTAAGGATTCTCTGTGGGAAGGTGACATCTTGAAAAATTAATGGTCACAATACTTTGCAAAATGACTAGCTCATGCCAAGAGACAATAGAAACAGCTAGATTTTAGAAAACAAACAAGCAAGCAAACAAAAAATAAATAAATCCCAAAAAAATTCCCACAAAAATGCTAATGATCTGGATCTTTGTTTTTGTAATGGCCTCTGGTAGTAACTTTTCCAGGGTTTAAGTAGTTCTTCTCCCACTTTCTGTCCCAGAAGAAGTAGTGAGTTCTTTCCAGATGTATTAACTCTTAGAAATACATCAGACTTTTACAAACCACAGCTTTGAGGTCTTTTTTCCCTGTTGCATTTACTTTTAAGGTTATTATGAAAGAGAAGGAAATGCCAAACCCCTTGCAGGTAGGTAAACCACTGAATTCAGAGTCATGGTGCATCTGTGACAAAGGAGCATCTGACCCCAGCCCACAAGTGGCAGTTCTTCAAATATTTTCCCTGTTTATGGGTCATATGGGAAGTTTCCCATGTCAAGCAATCACAATTCCACATATAATACCTGCAGGAAAAAAAGGTCAGTGTTAGAAACAGGAGTTTAGTATAATACCACAGAACTCTGTGACTTTTAAAGTAAGACCCTCATGAAGAGAATATGTTCCCAGGAGCTCCTTGATGCCAGCTGTGGCATTAAAGATAGTTGTTAAGTGTCATGTGAGAGCTGAACTTTTCCAAAGGTCAGACCTTTCTCTGTGGTGCCCAGTGACAGGAAAAAGGGCGATGGGCACAAGCTGAAACACAGGAGGCTCCATCTGGGTATGGAGAAAATCTGCTTTACTGTGAGGCTGGCAGGGCACTGCAGCAGCTGCCAGAGGGGCTGTGCAGTCTCCTTCTCTGGGGGCACTGAAAACCCACCTGGATGTGACCCTGCTCCAGCAGGGGGTTGGATTAAAGCTTCCCACAGATCCCTTCCAACCCCAGCCGTTCTGCCATGCTGTGAAAATAGTTTCTGTTTCCGCAAAAATAATGTGATTGTCTGTAAAGACCAACTGCATCCCACCTACTTGTGCAGTTTTTGCCATTTGTATCACAGCATAATTCACTATATCAAACAGTAAAAGAAATTAATCAAATTCACATTAAGATTGAAGAGAGATTTTGAATGATTTGTGAACCAAAAATTTTCTGTTTCTTTTTGTAACAATTAAACCAATGTTCAGTTTTTACAGACCATTTTGTAGACAGCTTAACCCTTCCACTGTAAGTATTAAAAAAAAAAATGCAAGTACAAATATATTGTGGTTTTATGATTTATTTTAAGAAAATGCTGAATAAGCTTTTTTTCTCATTAAAAAATATAGATAAAATAGTTTCAGTAAAATACCAAGTTATATCTTTTTGACTTATATCTCACAGATAAAATGTATAAACCCTAATATCTTCTTCAGGCCACATGCAACAGGTTTTTTTCTTAAAACACAAATATACCCTACAGTATTTTCTTCAATAATGGCTTCATAGAGGAAGAGATCTTTAATTTTACTTGTGACATAGAGAGTGAAAAAAACATCCATTATCTGGAGACAGGAACTGAGCCAATTTTTGAATGTGTTTGATATTTTTTGGTGTTCTGCACATGTCCCCATAGCTTTCTGGTAAGAAATTAAGGCATAAATGGGGAATTTATTTACCTGGATATTGTCCAATAACTACTCTTCCAGTTGAACTATTTTGATGATTAGTTGACTAAATTCATCCAGCTGAATCTCACTGTTTTTAATTTCTGTTGCCTTGAAGCTGTGGAAAATATAAAGGAATTATCTCTAATATCACACTGAGGCTGCACATAAGTGTTTTCTAGGGTTCTTTCCATTTTTATTCCATTTACACTAATGCAAACAGAATGACAACAACAAAAAATACCTGATAGTGAGGTGTGTCTAATCAGTTACTGTGACAGAAATTTCTTTGACAGCAGTTAAAAACTCTCCTCATCTTTAGGTTTCAACAGTAACTCACACAGGAAATTAATGTAGAGCCTGATTTATGTACAGTGTGATCATATCTTTTGAAGCTTACAAAGTTACCAGATTGATCAGTAGCATGAAGGACACTGAGGAGAAGCCTCTGGAGAAACTTTACATGGTTTTTTGTGTCTCAGGAATGAAAAACCTGGTACAGCACGATTGGAAGAGAATCTGTAACTCACAGCCCATGGGGTGGAGCCTGCATTGCCCAGCCTTAAATATTAGAATTTAGACATCCAGTTTAAGGTACTCATTCAGGCTCCTTTGGTGAGGAACAGTTACTGCAAGGGGGTGCTAATCAAAACCTATGATATCCAAGATAATTAGGACAAATTAACCTCTAAGGGTCTGTTTCTCTGCATTAGAGAGACTGTGAAGACTAGCTTAGACTAGATGTTTAAATTCTGGAAACGTTCTCTCGTGTTAGATGAATCCTGATTTAAATCTAAAATGAAAATAACCAAAAAAAGAAAAACAAAACAAATAAAACCCCACCCCAAAATAAAAAATTAAAAATCCAAGCCAAACCTAAAATTCAGCAACTTACAAATAAACAAACACAACAAACAACCTCACAACACCCCTCCTCAAAACCTAGAGTTTGCATATTGATAATCTTAAAACAATTTCTTTGATTTTAGACTAACTCAGTACAAATTATTTTCTTTCTTTTAATTAAATATATGGTAAATTTGGCTTTTATGCAATTGAAATAATAGTTGAACTGTTAATCTGACTTCATTCCTTCATCACCAGAAAATCTATCTGATTTTAAAGGGGAATAGCGTACATTGATTTAAAAAAGCCAGTGAATATAAGACAAGGTGGTGTATGTAGGGGCTATTAACTGTTGAGGAAGGTGTATTCCTTTGTTCCTCCTAAAGATAAAAAGGTTTTCTAGTCATCTGAGCTGAATATTGATTGAATTAGTAATTACTTACAAATATTTTTAAGTTGTGGGTAGGGGAGGGAGAGATGCAAACACTTCTTCCCCACCAAAAAAATGACCCAAACTGCAGCAAAAAACCCCAAGAGCTTCAGAAAGTCTATGTCTGACCTCTCAGGATCAATTTTAAAGCATGTAATAAGTTAAGTAATTGGGCATTCTTTCCTATCCTACAGAAAAATGCCTCTTGATGCAATTAAATGGCTCAAGATTCAGAGACCCAGACCTACCAGTCTCTTCAGCTTGTGACAACCAGTCATGTGTGAGAAAGGTCAGTCATGTAAAAGAAATTAAATGAGTTCTGCAAGGATTTAACTGGAATTGATGCAAAGCTCTCCAAACAGAAAAGGTGATGAAAAGTTCAGTCAAAGTCAGATGCAAGGAAAGATGCTCATTAATATCCACATCTCTTGGTCACAAACAGCACACTCATCTGTATGGCAGGACTGTGTGCTTAATGATGTGATCAAAAGTGATATTCATGAGGGAAAAATGTGTTCCATCCCACCCCAGCACTATATATTGCATATCCTGCCAATATTCCTAGAAAGAATAAGAAAAGTTTCATATCTGCAGGTGGATTTTATTGAAGGAACAAATACGTTTATTGAAGCCAACTACATAATGTGTTACATGGTGAATATAATACAGTAACTATTATTTCATTGTTTAAAAAAACCCAAAACATACTCTAGGACATCTCTGAAAATTTTTTGACATCAGAGAAAGCTTTTAACATTAGAAAGGAGAGGAATATTAATGATCACTCACTGATTTGAAGAGGCATTTCAATAGCATTGCATTCTTGTATATGTACTTAGTACAATAAAGCTTCCCACTTGAAGTGCTCAGGAATGAAGAGAGCCAAGTTAATTAGCCTAATTACAAAAGAGATATTTTAGCAAATTCAAAAAAAATTATGAGTAAAAATCTAATAGTTCTTCCTATGCTGCTTTAATAATTTTAAATAATACCCATTTCTGGTCTAATAATTTATTAAACAAACAGGCTGATTTATGTTTATTATTCTCTACTCTGATTTTTTTTCACTTTCTATACACAGGGAGTTGAATCAGAACACACAGAGGTCCAACTTTTCAGAGCAGAGGATATGTCACACTGGCTGGTGAATAACTTGCCAGCATTAAGAATTTAATTTCAGTGTTTCTGATCACGGTACCTGCATTGCTCTGGTAAGTGAAGGACCTGTAGCAACAGCTCTGATGACAATTTGCAGAGAACAAAGGGGGTAAATAGAGAGACTGGTGCCCCAAGAATGCCAATCCATGTTACACCCACCTGACTGCTAAAGACACGAGTTCCTCCTGATCCAGAGCCTCAGACTGGGACAGCTGGTTTTCCCAGAGAAGACCTGACTCCTTCTTATGGACTATACACAAAAAAAATCCAACAACCCCCTCCAGGACCATACAGAATCCTCATTTCAGTTTTGACATTTCACTAAATTCAATAGTTTCACTCCATGAAGAGTAAGATAAAAAAAACTTCCCAGGATCAAAAAATTACTGGAGTCTAGAGCTAATACTGTTATTTCTCAGAACATAATGACTTTCTAATGACTGAGGGATACAACAATAAAGAAGTATTCTTCTTGTGTGGTATTTAATAGAATACACTGCATTATTGATTTTTTTAACCTATTTTTATCTCTTTTTTTCACCTGTGCAGAGATGGTTTAATAAGATACTTTCTTCCCCCTGTGTGAAATAATGACAAAAGAAACAGCCTATGAAGGATAAGATCCAGAATTATTCACAAATATTATTCACTGGGTGCTATCCACCCAGGTATGAACACAGAGGTCTGGAACAGCTCCTCATATCCTGGTGACACAGACAAGTACAGAATTCATCACAGGAGGGCTTCATTAGTTTAGATACCACTAAAGTAAGTGAAAATATAATCTAATTATTATTTTTAACAGGTTTATTTCTTCTGCATTTTTTTTCATTATTATTGTTACTTTCTTTAAGATTCTGCTTATTTCCTCTCAACTTCTCTACCTACGTCTTGATTGGAAGACAAAAACTTGTAATTTGATCACTTTTCATTTCAGCTGATTTAATGAAAAAATAAGTTTTTGCTTGGGTCAAAGGTTATTACAATGCATAATTAATTTTCCAATACCATCATAATCAACAACTTTCCAGTTTCAGCATCTTTGCATCTACCAAGGGAAAGGCAGAGTTAAATAAAGGTATTTAATCAACAGTGCATGATTTGTTGGAATGGATTTCTCTAAAGGAGCGTTCAAGCAGTTATTAGGAAAGGTGCTGAAGTGAAACCACCCTCCTCTAATCCTCCACTGGATTACACTGGTTTGCAGGGAATGAATTTACCTCTTATTGAACAAAACATTTCAGTCACAAGTTCCATCTCCATCTGCTTAATGAATTCAAATGTCAGGAAAATTTGAAGAGGCATCCCAGGAAAACAGAAATGTAATTTAATGCAACAAAAATAATTTGCTGACCAACTGTACAGTATTGATGGGATTCCAGACAAAGCATTTAGGTTATGGCTGCTTTTACTGGAAAAAGCATTTAACTTATCCAGTGAGTCATACATTTAAAAGAAGATTTTCTAAAAAAATATCAGAGGAAGCTAAACTTTTCACAGTCTTCTGGATGACCTAATTGGCAAAGCAGTAAATCTAATTACTTTAAGAAATGGAACTGAAAGGAATCTCTGCATCTTTAATGCAGCCAGGAAAACATATCCTGCATAATTTTCTCAAAAGTCACCTAAAATCTGAAGCTGTCTGATAAGCATGTACCAACTGGTACTGATAAACTGATACTGATGTATCAGTACATGTACATGTGCAAACTCTTCTATCAGCTCCTGTTATTTATCTCATTGTCTCTGTACTTTTGGATGCAATAACTCAATTTACTGCATCTCAAATATCCCCAGACACCACTGAGTGGACACTCACTGTTTTCCTCAGTTTCCCTGACACAGATAATATTTTGTGTGCAACAACATGCAAGCTGGCTGGTGATGTGCCTCCTCTCTCTTTCTCTCTTCTTTCTCTCTTCAGATCACTGCTTAGTAATATAAATGTTTATGTATTGTCTTTTTTCCTGTCTATTAATTGAATTTTACCCCACTCTCAAAATTCAGCTGCAGGAATGCAGAAAGGCAAAGATGTGTCTCTAAACCACAGTCTGATGGAAGTGGGTTGTGTACATGATTATCCAGCATATCCCCTGGCACAGCTTTGACTGTGACAACAAACCTGCTCTCCCAGTGCCCTCACCTTCCTCACAGGGCAGCACAAGCCAACACAACCCAAGCCTGCACAAGCTGCATATTTCCTACCAATGTGCATGAACAACACCATGTGCTCTAGGCAGAAGGAGTTTCCCTCTGGCAATATAAACTATGCCACACAATTTGACCTCTGTGCCACAGACTGCTTTTATTTGCTAACACAGAAGTAAAGAAATAGCAATTTTTAGGGACCTTTAAATATAACAGTAAGTAGTATGATGTGGTGTGTCTGTGAAGATGGCATTTTGATCACACTCTGAAATCTCTCTTTCTTCCTTTACCTCCTTTATCAACACAAAGATAAGCAAATTTATTCAGATCCTTGATTGCCAAGGATGGAATTTTGTAATTAAATGTGCAAAAAAATAGCGTAAGATGTGGACATGAGAGATACTTAGCCACAAAAGACAAGACCTTAAAGTTTAAAAATCTGTGGAGAGAAAAAGAAAAAAAAATTAAAAAGCAATGGAAAAGGTGATGAAGACATCATTCTGATTCGTTCATGACAAGATAATTTAAATACGCAGTTGCAGTTGGACTAGAGTGTCCACTTTTCTGGGTGAAAAAAAAACCAAAAAAAACCTGACTGGATGTCTAGGCCCAGAATTACAGATTATGCTTTATTGGTGGCCAGTCACAAGTGGTGTTCCCTAGGACTGAGTGTTGGGGACAGCTGTTTAATATCCTCATCAGTGATCTGGATGAGGGGATTGAGGGCACACACAGGAAGTCTGAGACAACACCAGGTTGGGAAGGAGTGAAACTGAAAGGATTGTCAAGCACTGGAAGAGCTGCCCAGGGAAGTCATCATCCCTGGAGATTGTAGAATCCCTGTGATTGTAGAATCACAAAATCCTATTTAAAAGATGTGTAGATGTGGTGCTTAGGAACATGGTTTAGTATTGGACTTCTTGGTGTTAGATTTACACTTGGACTGGATGGTTTTAAGGGTCTTTTCTAATCTAAATGCTTTTATGATCCTAGATGATACTTGTAGGTCCCTTCCAAGTAAAATATTCTATTAGTGTGGTCTAGTCTAGTGCAAATACATAATTTGAGGAACACCTGGAAGTATGTCAGTACTTGAGAAGGTATTTAGAAAACTTTCAAACCTCCACACTCCTTAGAGAGAGAGCTGGGATCTTTACCCAGGGGTCTATAGGCATATCATGGTCTTTCAGTTTTCCTCTAGTAATTTCATTTGCCCTGCTCTGTTACCTCTAAGGCTTCTTGACCTCTCTAAAACTTGCAGACATTATTCTGAACTTGGACCTTCAATTGAAAAATCTGAGGTAATTTCCTGTGTGGATCCATGGCTGTAATTTTGGAGAGCAGTGAAATGAAGCCTCTTGGCTGTTGAAGTCCACAGTGTGCCAGGTTAGCTGAGGTCTACCACGTTCTTCCTCAGTCTATGTAACACCTTCCTTACTTCAAACTGAGAGCAGTTAAGCAACATTTGCATGAATTTCCAGTGCAATCAGAACATAAGCTACTGAATTAACTGTAATAACTCTTAATTATGTGCTTACAGTGATAAGCATGCCTCAGTGCTGCTCCAGCTGAAGATAGTCTGGAGCTCAGACCTCAGTGTCTGCCTCTGCCATTCAGTCTGTCTGCTTCAGTTTACTCATTTATAAGGCAGAACCTTTGCCTATATGACAGACAGGCTTATTCAATAAATATTTTAAGCTGCCAGGGGATTCTTGGATGAAAATCATTATAATACAAAAATAGAAAAATTCTTTTTATATAATCCTTTGGTTTTCAAATGAGCTCTGAAAGAATAAATGCTGAATGAGTATAATTGTAAATGGTCAAAAACCCCACTACTACAGAACAATTTCTTTAGTGTGATAATACCTAACAAAACTTCTGAAATCTTCCAATTAACTCTTCCCCATAGAGAATATCTGAAAATACATGTAATGAGCAACATTATTATTCTGTGATGGATAAAGCTTAAATCCCAGTAGTTTAGTTCCTGTTTATACATCTGGAAAAAAATTCAGGGGAGGTTTATTTGTTTGTTTGTTTGTGGTAAAATCCATTAGAGCTGTCAACATTTTAAAATTCCTCCCTCCTTCCCCCTAATACAAATTGTACTTTTATTAAAAAGTTTTCTGGTTTTTAGGACTGAATTTATTAAAAGAAAAAAAAAACAACAACTGTATATAAACTGGTGGATTTACACCATAATTACAAATCCTTTATAGATTCTGTTAAAGTCATTTTCTTATTGGACTGATAATTACTACACCAGGATTTCTGTTTGCAGCTAAAAGACATTTCATAAATGGTAATTTACCAGTGTAGTGAGAGTGAAATCTTGGATTTGCTCCTGCATTATCATAGAATATGATTCTGAGTGGGTCTTTCCTTATCTTTCTGAAGAAAGAAATTAATGTCTCAATGTCAAATACCATAATATCTGTTATATACCTTTTATAATTTAGAGAAATAAAAGACCCTTATTTACTCTTCATTCTTATTTATGAAGTCAGTACAATTTCCCAGTGGTGTACAGCAGCTTAACAGGAGCTCATGGATGTTTACATAAACTCCTGCAGGGTGAATTTTTTTTCTTTAGCATAATATCATTTATTTCTTTAATATTCTGTGTTTCTGTAAAATTTCCCACCTTAAATAAGCAAGTTCCTGCACGTCTACTTTTTGTGCCAAAAGTGCCCAACAAAAAAATAAAAGGCAACCCAGACCTTTCTTAATATTTTTCATTTTCACCTTAACATTTCTTAACATGTTCAAGCCTCAAGTTTCTGTTATTATATCTTGAATATGTCACACTTCTAATCAAGGCAATTTAAACCCTTGACTGTAACACAGGATAATTTTTGATTGAACTAAATACACCTAAAAGTATTAGCAATGGTTGTATAAACTGACTCTTCTGCACTGCCCCTAGTGAGGATTTCTTCCTCTTTCAAAAAAATAAATTGATAATATAACACATTTTTTCCTTTTTTTCCCTCTTATTTTCTTACCTGTTTTCTGGCAAATTACATAATATATGCAAAACCTCAAAAAAAGTTAAGGCAATGATTAGGATAGGAATCATATTTATAATATATATATATATATATATATATATATCTTAATGTCCAAGTGAAATTCACTGTTACATATATTTTCAGCTATCTTTAAGGGATTAGCCAAAATAATCAGTGCATACAGAAGTTCCCAATGAAACTCATTGTGAGATTCACTAAATTCCTTTAAATTGTGGTTTTGATTTCTGTTGGGTTTGTTTGTTTGTTTTTTAATAAAGGAATAGGAAAGCTTTCTGTCTTGTTTCTCTTTCATAATTTTTGGGGGTTTTGAGGCAAATCAAAGAAGCCACTCAAAAATGTACAGATAACTCTGCTACAGGGCATCATCTTCCAGAGCTACAATGTAGAAGAAATGGACATGTAGGACTTTAAATTCCTGACAGGTGCTGCTTAATAGGAATGATGGCCCAAAGCAGAGCTTTTACTCCTCTACATGGCACATCTCTGAAATGGTTTAGAGACCCAACTCTTCACAGTTACTCTTTATCCAGATGAAGGTAGTCTTAGCACTGGTGAAGCTCCAGATGTGTAAAATCCATTGGGATTGTTGTGATGACTGCCACATCCCTTGCAAGAGAGCATGTTCTCTTCCCATAATCCATTTTGTAACTACTGGTAAACTCCAGACCAACGATGCTTAATGTGCCATCTGAATAATGGTTCTGTGTGCATGAACATCTGTTCTTAATGCTATGGTGCTATGGGGAAATATAAATTTAACCTGAATGAGCTCTGATCACACGATCACATATTTTTTAAATTAGTCAATATATATTAATATAATAATATAATATTATGCTGACATTAATATGTCAGTATGTACTCCCTATTTTTATAGGTAGATATTAATAATTCATGAAACTCCTATTTAGTGATATCATATACAGATCACTGGAGTGGATTTAACTTATTTTTCTTCCCATGTCTATAAGATAATGCTGGGACTAGAGCTGGGACTAGGTAATTCAGTCTTTCTTTAAAGGCAAAGAAGAGGAATAAGTATGTCAAGGCCACAATTAACAGGATTTATTATGGAAGTTTATTTTAGCATGAGATTGACTGTACCGATCATGTCTGTTTCTCCTGACTGTAAAGGCGAGCCCAAGTCTCATTTAGATCTAGTTATCTATATGCTTCATATATCTTTGGTCTATTGAATCCCACATCAACCTTATTATTGTGGGGTTTTTTTCTTCCCCACTACCAGAGGTCAATCATTCCAGAGTGACGTGTGTCGTTAATTCAGGTTTATCTACATTGTCAGTAAAATTGAAAAACTTCAATCTAAACTATTGAAAACTTAGCTAGAGCCATCAGTAGTCAAAGAATGGGATAAATGGCTTGTGATTTATAGTGTTTTCTTTCTTCCCTGACTTCTGTTAGAAAGGATTTTTTTTTTTATTTTAATAATGAAGAGGCAATTGCAAAGCACCAGATTAAGCATATAACATTTCCCAGTGACAAAAGAAGACAGGAGTTATGTTTTGTTACTTGGCTTATTGCTGTACTCTTTTTTTGCTGTGTAACTATTATAAACTTGTTATTTTACAGAATATCTCCAGTCTCACAGAGATATTGATAGAAACAGCAATTAAAACAAGTCTTTAGATGAACTAATACTCAAACTTCAGCGACTTTCCAGGCTTCCATCTTGGTCCACACCACCAAAACCAGCACCCAGTTTTGAGCAGGAGTGTATCTGGTAAAAAATTATTCAAAAGATATGACCAAAGAGATAAGCTTGAGTTTCACATCTTCTATGTGTACTGGATGGAAAATATTTGCTTCTCAGCCAGGGAATAGGATCAAACACTGTTTTTTCTGGCATCCCAGACCCTAAGTGTCTGCTAGCTCACATCATATTGATGTGGTGGGATGAGCAGCTGCTGGCACACTGGGAATATAGCAGATCAAGTTTCACAGTCCTGATCTAAAGAAGTTTCTGTTTAATATGCTCTACAACTGAAATGTTGCCAAATGCATCAAGAATTGGCCTCAGGGAGAAATGCTGCCCCTGATACTGTCAGAGGGATATATACAGGTAATCAAGAACTCTCTTGCCTCTTTCCACAGGGGTTTATGATGAGGATGCTAAAGGGCTGCAGGACATAGCAATACTCTGCCCACCTGAACCACAGCCTCAATCAATATTATGATGACCCCGTATCAACTGGATGCCCTTGTGGGGGTCTGTAATGATTTATCCCATAAGCCCATACAGGTGTACAAATACAGAGATAGCACAGGAATTTTCTAACCCAAATATGCTGCTGAGATTTCAGATATTTCCTTCACCTATATTAGAATAAAACTAGAGCCTCATTAAAAGAAAATAAAAGAAGGAAAAGTAGCAAATGACACCAACATAAACTAAAATTCAATAAGTTTTCTATGTTAGACATCTGAGTAAAACAGTTTATGCACTGTGGGTTTTTTGTTAGTGCTTAAATGGGCTGCTGTAGTTAAGGAATTGCCAGGTAATGTCTTAATTAATTATGGACTGTAAGATAAAAGCTTATTTGATGGATGAATCAGAACAGCTTCTTAATTAAAAGAATATAAAAAAAAAGAAGAGTTGAACTGGAAGAGCTTTAACCTTTATGGAATTGGGCTTTTGTTACTTTTTCTACATTCGTGACTAATGAGCTCTTTCTTGAAAAGATGAGGTTTTTTTGGAGATCAAAAGCTGTATTTATGAAGACCTTTTGGTAGAAAAGGGGAACTAGGAAGACAGAGTGTGTAAATGAACTATGTACATGCATACCATTAATAGTATTGGAATGGTTACTTAAGTACAGGAGGGATTGCTTAGCCGTGTTTTTAGAGATGTTTAATTAATCAGTTGTTATAAATACACAAAAGAAATGGAAATTGCCTCAGAGCAAGCAGAAGTGCAATCTGAGGGCAGGACTAATAATTTAATCTGATTTAACATTAGCAGTGATTTTTTTCAGCGGGAATTCCACACAATGGTTTTTCCATGATGTCAGACAATAGCAAATTACCCTGCTTTAGAAAAGGTTCTTTACTTTGTAAGAAGCAGAGATGAGAGGAGAATTTAAGCAGTCCTATTAAATATCATTTCCTTGTCTCAGCCATGATGTGAGGGCTTATTTCCATGTTGAAGTTTACTTATTTTACCTATCGGAGTCTGGATTTTATTGTTATCTGCTTCACTGTGGAGTAAAAGGGCACTGTGCAAGAGACACAGATGCATAAATATAAGTGTCTGTCATTTAGGATATTCAGTGTCAGCACTACCTGCTGCTGTAGACCAGTTCAGGTCTCCTAGAGGCCCTGTAATACCTTGCACTGGGATATTCCACATTACAAAACATTTCCTATGCTTAGATAACTAAAACAAACCCTTTATTAGCTAGCTGAAGAGCATCCTGTTCCTCAGAACCTTTCTGTCCTTCAGGTTTCTGTAACCTTAACACTTATAATTAAAGCTGGTTTTTCACAAGCCTGTCATAAACTGCTGTTCAGCACTAGATGAGTTCATACCACTTGAAATCCATGTCCATTTCCTACGAGGAAAATTCTGCTCTGAACTGTAATATCAAGATTATTGCAAACAGAGTAGTAGAAGAAATCTCATTTAAATTTCAACAAAAGGAGGAACTAAACCAGTTATTGTTTCTTGACTTCAGATCAAAAAAATTAATTTCATCTTTGTGGAAGTAACAATAGGGGGGGGGTGCATTACATAGGCTAAATCCACAGCAATTGACTAAACCAAGAGATGGTCTTGGACACTGGGGCTCGGTTGTTCTTACCATTACACTGTTCCCACTGTCTGTGGCATCACTGTGGCATCTGTAAACTGCCACTGTCTCAGACAGATCACAGATAATGTTGCAGATAAGAAGGTCCAGTGACCACTCCCACAGTCATAGAATCATAGAACAGCTTGGGTTGGAGGGGACATTAAAGATTGCTCAGTTCCAACACCCCTGCCATGGGTAGGGACACCTTCCACTAGGCCAGGTTGCTCAGAGCTCCATCCAGCCTAGGATCCCACTTCCTGAGATGGAATGTCCATCATTTCTTTGAACAACCTGTTCCAGTGATTCACCACCCTGACAATGAAGAATTTCTTGCTAATATCTAATCTGAACATACTCTCTGACAGAAGCACTTTCCCCTTGTCCTGTAACTCCATGTTCTTGTAAAAGATCCCTCTCCATCTTTCTCATAGCTTCCTTCAGGTACTGCAAGGCTGCAATTTGGTCACCCAAAAGCCTTCTCTTTTCCTGGCTGAACAATCACAATTCTTTTGACCTTTACTCAAAGGAGAGGTGCTCCATCCCTCTAATCAGCTTGGTGGCTTCCTCTGCACTCAGTGCAAGAGGTGTCTGTCCTTTCTGTGCTGGGTGAAGTTTCTGAGCAGGATGAAGTACTCCAGGTGAAGTCATCTGAGAGCAGAGTACTGGGGCACAACAACCTCCCTCATTTTAGAGACTAAGGAGATCTAGCAGTAAAGAAATTGGCTTAATCTCCTATGACCTGCTATGTCTGAAACTGTCTGTTGCTAAGCATGTTTAACCTACTATAATAATATATTGAGACCCACATTTTTCTAACTCATTTGGGCTTCTTGAAGTGAAGAAATTGCTGGGGGATCCTTCCAGAGCACACACTGACACTGAAACTTCACTGTTTCAGCACCCAGTCTGTGAACTCAAATTAGAGCAGACACAGAGCTTGCCTGTGTCAGGAAAGGATCAAAACAGCTCTGATCCTAAGTGCCACAAGCCCAAGGATGGCAAATGGCAGTAATGATCAGGGAACAACGCTGTCTAAGCTCAAAGACTGTGCACAAAGTCAAGTGCTCAAATGACATTGCTAATGTGAGGATGAAAATCAGGTGGAGTTTTGTTTGTCTTCTCATATTTGCTGTCTGAAAATCTGGAACAATTTAAGACTGACTAAGATGACGCTACACTGATAGAACTGAAACTCAAAACATGGGAAAATCCTTGTTTCAGTCATTGTGGAACCATCTTTTGGACATTGATGGTGAGCCAGAAGGGGTTGTGAGTGTTGTTTTCAGCAGAGCTCTTGCAGCACAAGGCTCCTTCCATGAGCATACCATCTCTTAGCAGCCAAAATGTGTTCCTGTGTAAAAACAGATTGAAACTTTCTGTGAGCAAAGAATCAGCATGTAGCAATTTACATTTTTATCAACGAGGAGGTGTTTCATCCTTTAACTTACGCCACATTGCTGTATTATAAATATAGGCCCTTGGTTTGTATAGATAGCATTAGGCTGTGATACTGTTTAAAGAAGAAATATTATCCTGTTTTTGAAGTACAAAGACATTCAGATTCCTTTTCAACTGATAATCTCATTGTCGTTTAATTTAGCAGATGCTTACATAAGAGGAATAAAGAGATATTGAATAGCCACAAGATGAATTCCGTTCCATTATTTTTTATTGTTTCTGAGATTGTTTTATTTTTCTTTTCACATATGGAACACGATCAAGAGAATTAGCCAGGGGAATCAAAGTATTATTATTGGTTAATATTGTTGCTATCCATATTACAGTTACACATAAAGTAACAAAATATTGCTAAGAACACTGTAAAGGGCTTGCAATCTAACTAGGCAAAATGTACTCATCTTGGTTCAATTTGAGCAAAGGACAAGTTACTGAGGCACAGAACTGAACCTTAATGGGAGCTGGTTTATAACCTTTTCTGCTTCAGGAGAGATTTAATCACCTTCCCTCTGTCAAAACAAAGGAAATGTTGCAAATGGTATTTAGCAAGAAATACGTGGGCTCTCAGGACCCACTACAACCCTTACCCAAATGATTACTCATCAGCAGTGATTCCTTAGATATAAATTTGTGTTTCTTCCCTGGTATCTGGTTTTGTTTAATGCATTAATAGATTGATCCCTTCTGCCTGTTGGTCTTTCAAAATAATCTTCAAGTATATTATAGATGCTGAATGTGAGAAAGCAGGCAGGGAGCACAGAGCCTGTGTGAAACTGAGTCACACAAGGTTCTCGCTCTGGCCTGAGAAATCATAAGGAGGAATCCAAACAAGTCCTGGGGGAAGGAGAACAACCTTTGCAGGTGTTGTTTGTCACTTGGATGTTTACTTGCAAGAAGCAGTCAAGGGGTGTAGTTCCTACCTGTCCAATGATGGTGATGTGTTGGTTTCATGGCCAATGAGAGTTTTACCTCTCGGACCTTCTCGAGGATTGGGAATAATAAAACTTGCTGTCTTGTGCAACCCAGCTGAGAGAGTTTGTGTCATGCTTTGCTGTTCCTAATATAGTGTGACAGTGTGTGGCCAGGCTTAATGGACACATGATGCAAAAACCAGCAAAACCTATACTGTATTTAACTTTACATTACTAGACAAGAGCAAGAACTCTGCCATGGCCCCTTTGCAAACATGTGATTTTTCTCTGTGCTTTGGCACTATGTTCAAGGGCAGAGTCTGACCTTCCAGAGATGGGAAATGACACAGGGCCAACATGGAATCAGTGTCAAAGCTCTGATTTGTTAATCACTAGTCAAGTGCTTTAACCTTATGTCCTACTTACATAGCTGATCTTATATATCTGGCAAAAGATGCAGTGTGTCAGCTGTAATAATAATCCTAAATACGTACTTCAGTCAGGCTTAACACTGCCAAACTGCTTTAGCCTTAGGGCCATGATGTGATTTTTCTTGGGATTTGTCCATGTTTTTCTGCCATGTAGACTATGACCAAAGCATGAATTATCTTGCACCCCTGGTTATTTCTCCTGGGTTTAGGAGTGGTCTTGGTTTCAGAGCACCTGGCTTTGGATAAAACTTGAACTTTCAATCTACTTATGCTACAAAGTCTGATCATCCTTAATAGCTTTTTGCTCACTACCTCTGATAGGGTAAGAGTCTTTTATTTTTGCCTTTTAGATGAGAAACTGAGCTACAGAAAAAGAGAGAGGCAAATACCTAAAATTATTTGTCCTTTTCCATCCTCACTGATTTCTGTAGGTGTTTATGTGTTAAATGTACACCAGTCCTTTGGCATGTCACAAGGAATGGATATGTTTTTACTAATTTTATCTTTCAGGAATGAGGCCTGCAGCTTAAATTCCCTGTACAGACAGGAGAGAGAGAGAGAGAGAAAAAAAAAAGTACTCTTGAATTAAAGGGTTTTTTTCCTCTATTCTAAGACTGCTATGATGAATTATCTAGGTTCCTAGACATGTTTCTATCTTTCCATTGACAATAAATATATTTTTCATCGCCAGTATATTAAATTAGACATTGAATTTTAAATGGTCAAAGTTGTTTCAGATTAATCCTACTCTTAGTTACCATTTAAAATGTCTCTTAAAAAATTGCCACAGGCTGTAGGAGAGAACTGAACACAGATGTCTCAGATCATGATCATTTGTCTCAAAGCACAAAACCATTCTTATTTCTGAGGAAAGGCTTGCTGAGACTATTTGTTATGCTTCAAGCCAATATGATCATTTACCTCACTGGAGGAGTGCTGTTATGAATCATTAAGATATGGTGCAGCTTTTTCTTGGAAAGAATACAGATAATATTATGAATGTACTCATGGAACATTAGTGTTTTGGGGATGAAACCACAGCTGTAATTAAATAAATAATTCACTCTTTGGTACTACTAAGTAACAACTGATGTTTCTTTCCTGAAGTTGTGCTACTTAAAACAAGGGTTTAGCAGTTAAATTGTTTGTGTTTTTTTATTTTTATTTTTAAAGTTTCACCCAGAAGAAAGAATGAGGACAAGGGTAGGGAAAAAAAAAAGAGGGAAGAGGAAGGGGAAAAGGAAGGGGAAGGCGAATGGGAAGGGGAGAGAAAAGAGAAGAGAAGAGAAGAGAAGAGAAGAGAAGAGAAGAGAAGAGAAGAGAAGAGAAGAGAAGAGAAGAGAAGAGAAGAGAAGAGAAGA
>NC_031769.1:144872288-144969788 GCF_001522545.3 Parus major
AGAGAAGAGAAGAGAAGAGAAGAGAAGAGAAGAGAAGAGAAGAGAAGAGAAGAGAAGAGAAGAGAAGAGAAGAGGAGAATGAAAAGTTATTCAAAACTTGCAAAAAAAAAAATAAAAGTAACACCTTGAACTCTTGCCTGGTCTCAGAGGTGGGGCAGGATTTATTATCCCATTTATTGTGAGGCCCTCTTCTGAGATATTCAGAACATTATTATTTATCCATAGTCAGAAATACCTTTTCATTTTTTCTATATATTTTTATACTCACCAATGTTAAACACACACTGCTGTCATTCATGGGTACCTACATGAATCAAAAATTGGTGAATGGTGAAAGAAAGGTGTGAACTTACAACCTGTTCTGAGTTCAGAAATGAGTATTCAGATGTTATTTTCTTGTTCCTTCCTCCCAGTGTTCCCCTCAACATAGTCATAGGACATGTTTAATGTATTTATTTATTAATTTATTTATTAATCTAATTATCTTTTGATCATGTATTTATTTTTAACAGCCTCTTTTCTCCACCTTGCAAACACCAACAACTGAAATTTTTAACTTCACCAGGACCAAGGTATTCCCTATCATAAACTATTCAGTGCTGGTTGGGAAGAGGAGGAAATAAGAATACCTTTATTCTCCACTGCATCAGGTTCAACAGAGACTGTGGGGTAATTCCCAAAGGGAAGAGAACTGAGGGGGTTCTGATTCACCCTGTTGCTATACAAAGATGTGACACATCTTCTCTGTATAGAGAAAATTCCTCTCTGCTTTGGATAACTGCTTACACATTTTATTTCTTTACCACTATGGGGTCTAGATGTTTACCAGAAGACAAATATTAAATTGAGTTACTAGTGAGAACTTGAAAGGCATTCAAAACACTCCCGTGTATGAGGGCAGTGTCCTCAGAGTTAATGGAAAACTGTCTGGGAATTTTTTGCTTTAGAACATAATTTACCTGCCCTAACTTTATCTAAAAATAGATATGTGATCTTAGTTAATCATTTATCTATAGTCAAAGGAGAGAGGTGCTTACTTCTGAGGAATGAGTCATCCTGTCCTGGGGCAGATAAATCATTCTGTATATGTACTCCTTTTTTCTTCACTGAATATAATGAGAATCTAAGAATATGTATCAGGTTATATCTTTAACTCACATATAATGAAAATTAAGGGAAATGAATCCTGCATGAGATCAGATGGGGCTAAAAGATCCTAACCTATCTTTAGTTCTACAGCTTGTGTAGGACAATTCCCTTGTCTTTCTCTTCCTTACATATATAAGAATTTAATCTCCAGATACAAACTCATTTATAACTGAACTGTGAGGGACTTGGGAGCCACTGTGGATTTGAGAACTGGGAAACTTCTTTGGTATCTTTTTTTAAGCAAAAAACTTCTAGTATCTCCAGTCTTGAGATGAAATAGATGTATTTTTAATCTGCAGAAACAATAACAAGAAGAGGTCATGAAATGATTTTTAGAGACTTTATGGAGCTGGAGGATTTGTGAACCAGTATGAATATTTTCTTCTCAGAAGAATAGATTTTAAGTGTATACATTTGAATTCCCTCCAAAATTATTGGCATTTGGATGAGTAATAGCCTGTTTATTTCACTGCACTTCATGCTAAATTTTCATGAAAGTATTGGAGTCATCATTAATCCTAAAGACAGAAGACCAAGCCTACATGAAGACAAAAAGGCTTTCAATTTCCATATTTCTCTCTTGTGCAAAACGGTCGAGTAAAATACATTAACACTCCCCAAGGGCCCCACCTCAGCCAATTCAAGCTCATTAGTAATGGTTTCTATTGAGAGTAGCATTTCAAGCCCACAGGGGCCAATGTAAAGACTTTCAGAAGTTATGCAAGAAATCTTTGCATTTATTGTGCTGCTCCTGTGCTGGAGGAGGTTTTCACTCAAAGTGGCTTGTCAGAAAACCCTCAAATTTTTCCATGTCTGAATGCTGAACTCCAAATGCAGTGAAATCCTCAGCCAGGCAGGACACAAGGGAGTAACATATCAAAAAACATGGTACTCTTCAGGTGAAAGCCAACCTAAACCAAAATGCAGAAGGCAGAGATGGGGTGAAATATTTAGCACCATTCAGAAGATCTGGTTCATCCTCCTATATACGTTCTCCCCTGAGAGGTAAAAAAAAAAATAAAATAAATTGATTAAAAACTACAGTGAATGGGATAGAATATGTATGGATTCTGAAATTTTGTGAGCTTCCCCATGATTGGGTCATGACCTTCTCTGCCTTATAAATTTTTCTCTGTGTTTAGACACTAAGGTGCCTCTAGAGTGTCTTGTTTTCAGCAGGAGGTGAAATATATGGGAAGAAACCATTGAGCAGATGGTTTAGGCACCTAAACAACCATGTGAGATGTTTTTGAGCACCCACATGCTTTTCCCATTATTTTTCACTAGCAATTAGATAATCCAACCAACAAGTATTTCATCTGAGCTAACCATAGCATCCAGCATCCCTTCCTTCTATGCTTGTGCTAATAGGGATTAGTAGTCATCAGTCAAGGGTGACACAATTCCCAGTGTGTAGAAGGAGAAACAGAGATCTGCCTGACTGCTCAGGCATGCCCAGAAACCCAAACAGGCACATATTTCCCATTACTCATGACTTCTGAGCCCCTGTTCTTGACATAGGCTGTGTGCCATGCTGTGAAGAGATAACTCGATTTAATGATTTATTATAAAGGACTAATGTGAGACTCTTACTGTGAAGATAGAGAGGTGCTCTAAAAATCATGTGTTTTCTGTAATACTTTGCCTAGTTTAAACTTTGGGATTTGCATTTTTAACACATTTCTGTGTGACCCTAATTCACTTTCATGTTACTTCAAACTCTTGGAAGCCACTGATGAACTTGGAGGTTTTATTTTTTATGTTTCTGTTTGTAGCTGTATTTTACCTATGTGAGAAATTTTTTTAGCTCCCAACTATTTGAGTAAAACTCCAGAGATGCTCTGCCCCCTGGGTAGGTTGAGGGAAGGTTGGGCTGAGGCTTTTTCAGGACAGAGGGTTCATAAATCTGAACAGAATGACTTAGAACTGCCTGAGGTACCTGTCAGTGTGTTCTTGCAAAGGAGGGTCTAATTACTGATGTCAGTTGGTCTCCAAAAAGGCTTGTATGTGGTTCATGAAGCAAGGAGGAGGAAGCTGAATCTGGACCAAACACAGCAGATAATTCCTTTTATGTTTTCATATGGCAGGGCTTGGCAGCAGTGTTAAAATGGAGACTGACAGTGGCTCTGATATAAAAGCCCATTTGCACAGGGATTCATCATGTTAAGTCTTTTAATTTGCCTCATACTCATATCTGGCACTTGGTAGTCCCCATCCTCTTTTCCCTTCCCCCTCCTGAGGTGATTTTCCTAATTTAATTTAAATTTGCTTGACTGCTTTATGAGGGAGGCTATTATATTATCATGCCAGCAGTTGACATGGGGAGGCTGTGTGTATCACCACTCTCAGGTGTCTGTACCTTCTTAAATTTCCAGTTCCTGGATATGAAAGACTTGTTTGCACCAAATGATGCTTGGTGGCTTTCTGCAGAAAAATTTAGTCTCCTCCACAACTCAGCTCCTTCCTTCTCACTTTGTGCTGTAGGAGGACACCAACAGTACACCACCAAAAAACCCTCCTTTATGGAAAAGGAGAAACTATTTAGGAAGTTTTTGAGTTCAATAAAGTTTTCTAATTCACCAGATAAAGCAAACAGTTGCATCACATCACTAAATTAAAGTGTTGGCCAAATAAAAAAAAGGGTGCTGGGAACAGAAGATATCTTAAACCAGCTCTGCTGATGAAGAAAATATGTTGACCTGCCCTTTAAGCATTCTGTGTATGGGGGAGTTTCAAAAACAGCCCTGAGTCTGTTGTTAATGTCTGCCTGAGGACATGAATTCATGTTCTCCAGATCAAATTGTGAAATTGAAAGACAGTAATTGAAAGGCAAATGTTCAAATGTTAATTGAGTACTTAAAAATAACACCTTAGCCTTAGAAATAAATTTTCTGGGGGAAAGAGGGAAAGAACATAATTTCCAATTAAAAGTAGGAGGTGAAAATCTGAAGATACCCAAACCTGGAAAATTGAATTAAAAATTAAGAGGCAGATGATTACAATTAAATTCAATTATAAGAGAAAGCTGTCCTGTGCAGCCTATGTTTTTAATTGCTTGAACTGACCTTTAAGAAAATACTTGAGATGTCATAACATTTAAAAGTATGAGTTAAATCTGTAGGAACCAGAGAAATTCGCCACATGAGTAAGGGAACAGCCCACAGACACTGCCCTTTGCCAATGCACCAATGGGCATCCTAAACATTCATGCCACTTTACATCAATTCTGACACCACTGGTAGACACCCCAAAGTGAACTAAGGACAAGCTAACAAGTTTAACCTGAAATTAATTTGCTTTTGTCAGTTCACATCAGATCCTTAACGTCATCTTCACAGACACTTCATGTTAATATTAATGATCTCTGGAGTCTCATTATAATGTATTCTGTGAGCTTTGATAATTTAACACTATTTCAGATACCAAAAATATCCAAGGCATATTTACCAATGTAAGTATAAAATTTATTGAAGATATCATTAGAACTTTATGTGGGTTCATCATCCCTGCATTGTTGACATCAACATTTCGTTTGAGGAAGGAGCTGCAATTAGAATAGGAACTGCATTTGTTAAAAAATGAAATTACATCTGATCTCCTGATGGTCAGGGTGCTCAGTTAGGAAATTGCTATAGTGTATTCCTCTTTCCACTAGTTGCAGTTCTACCATGGACTTTTGCAGGGAATTTGTAACTTCTACTATTTATTCCTTTGTGGTTGGTTTGTTTGTTAGTTAGTTAGTTTGTTTGTTTTTATATATTGGGAAAGATAGAGCCTTTAATATCTATGATTATCTTATTCAAACATTACTCTAACAGTTCCTGCTTGTCAGCTGTGGCTTAAAGCCCACATGTTTATTTTCTATTAGTAAATCTTTGGGGAAAAATAACTGCTTTAAAATACTTTCATGCTTTTTATTCTAGCCTGGCCAGAGAAGGAGGATTTGGACAGGGGCTTCTAAGGCCTTCATAAATTAGCAACCTCCAGAGAACCAAGCATGCCCATATACATACATATATGTTCAAAGTCTGTCTGTGTATGAACAAATGCACATACACAGCTTTAACCATAAGGCCTGTGTCCCTTTAACAAGAATTTAAAGGGAAATTTACACATGGCAAATTTCACTATTAGCATCCATTAATAGCAATTTGCAATAAATTAAAGTAATTTTTTTTTAAAAAAAAGTCTCAGATTAAGTGAATCAGTCTTCATTTCTATAGACTGAATTACAATTCATTTGAATGTCTCAAAAGAAACTGGTGTTCTTGGTAAACATATTGTGAACCATTCATTGTAATGTGGATTTGTTTCTTAATATCTTATTATTTTTAGCTCCCAGTTTACAAAAACTTCCTCGTATGTGTCTGTTAATTTATTTGAGTTTCAGCCAGTCCCAGAGAGAGAAAACTGAGTGGGAAAGGTGGTTGATACAAGAGAAACATAAGCTATAAGGGAAATAGGGAAATAAAGGAGTGACATGAACATAATTTGTCTCAACTGGGTGTTTCACACCTATTGTAAGTTACTCTGTCTTCTCCCTGACCAAGCAATAAAAGAGCACAAGCCAGTGCACTTGCTTATCTCACTCCTGTCCAATTCCCCTGCAGGTTGGGCTTTAAACTATTTTTGCAGCTGATTTCTGTTGCTGCAATGAAAAATCTTGTCCTTGTTGTGTTTCTTCCAACAGGGATTGCACCTGAGGGACTCCAACATTTCCCCAAATAACAAAATGACTTAATCTGATGTGTTTTTAATTAAACATATCCAGTGATAAATCTGGAGCAGGCAAGGTCAGAGAAGCTCCCATCTGTTTTGCAGTTCTGTCCACAGTACATTCTCCCAGTCAGGAAAATACATTTTTCCACCTGCTGTCAGTTCCTTTTTTTGTAATTTTCTTGATTGTGTTGCAAATCTAAGGGAGCTGTTGACCTTTGCTCCCTTGGCCTGAAGAAAGGATTTTAACTGGTCACAGTTCTTCTGATGTTGCTGGTGGATTGACTGCTCAGGTGTACAAGGCATGATGATGACAAAAGGGAACCTGCCTAGCCTTGTCCCTCTGTAAGGCAGGGAGACAGATACTGATGAACATGAGGAGATGGCAGCCTGGATTTCAACAGCAGGTAGTTACTCAATATCCCTAACCTATGTCCAGCACCCTGCTGTGATATCAGCCATATCACAGTGACATAAAAACTCCCTGGCTAAAGGCAGAAATGCCTTTTCTGGAAAGGATTTATTTTGAGCATCTACGGATGCTCAGCTCAGATCCACAGTTACTTCCCTAATTTGCATTGTCAACATTGTTTGATGGGAGTGTGAGACACAAAATCACAGAATAGTTTAGGTCAGAAAAGACCTCTAAGATCATTGACAACAACCCAAGATCCAGCCAATAACAGCATTTCCAAACCTACCATTAAAACATGTTACCAAGCACTGCATTCATAGCCTTTTAAAGACCTGAGGGGATGGTGACTCAACAACTTCCTTGGGCCTTACTAATGACAATTAAGTCAAAATCCAGGTCTGAAAATAAGGAGAATGATGAAAATGTGTTTTAAGTCTTTGTTAGGAGGTTTCTATTTTCGTTTGAATGTGAGGGAGAACTTTTGTGATCAAGGGCCTCAGCAGCAGAACAGGTAGCCCAGAGAGGGTGTGGAGTCTCCCTTGCAGGAGATATTCAAATGGAATCTCGACACATTCCTGTTCCATGTGCTCTGGGGTGGCCCTGCCAGAGCAGGGAGGTTGGACCAGCTGACCCACTGATCCCTCCTTTCTCAGAGCAGTATCATAGGGAAGAAACAAATCCATCCATTTCAATTCAAGCCAAGGAAAATGCATTGAAAAATATAGTTGAATGTTTGGGGTGGAATTTTCTGGGGAGCCTCTAAGGTCAGTTTAACAGAATGGATGATTTCAGTTATGTTTTTTCAGATAACTCTGTGAGTACAGAGGAGGAATCTAGGAGAGGTGAAAGAGATGATGAAAACTATGGATAAAAGAGACTGAGTAAGTGTCATCTATACTCAAAGTAATTAACAGTTGAGAGAAATTAATTAAGCATAAGTATATGAAGCTCTGAGAGTGAGATAATGAATAATAAAATTGTGTGATGGAATTGGTATAAGGTTTCCTTTGAAGTAATATATAGGCAAATATCAGAGAATTCTTATATAGTAACCCAAATTTAACCACTTCATATTTCTTTATATCTCTTTGACACTTTAGTGTTTCAGAAATATAAATCTCAAATGAACAATTGTAAAGTGATGTATGTAAAAATACTGGCTTTAAAGTAAAAGAATGGTGATGATACTCATAAATATAGAAACCACAGAAAACTAAGAAGTGTGATTTCCTCACATAGTATAAGTTTTAATATTTTTGTCGCCAAGAGTTATGAACTCGGACATCACTGGCAAGAGTACAAGAAAGCAACACAAAACTACCAGAAAGAATTAGATTTTTTTTTTCACTAGCTCTGAACCATCTTCTCTACAGGGCAATAATTGATACTCCATTCCAAAAAACATTCACAACTGAATCAAAATAAGGTTTTCATTCTTTTATTTTTTTTTTTGTACCAGCCAAAGACTGCTTATTTTAAGACAACGAAAGCTGAAAAATACTTAGGTTGAATTCAAGGCTTGTTCACCAACTTTAAGAAGTCATAACTATCAAGAGATACAAGTAATTATTACAATGTTTGGGAGAAGATATTTTACTTCATTTCAATTGTGTAAGGAGACAATGACTTCAAGTCAAGAACAAATGTGCTTATGTTACTCTCAAAAAAAAAGGCTGTTAAAAGGACCAGACAGTAAATATCCAGAGGGAAAGAAAGGATAGAGACATCAAGAAGAATGTCAAACAACTACAGAGGAAGATCATGAATGGTATATAGAAAAATAAGGAATAAGATAATTCAAACACAAGAAAAAATATCTAAGCACATGTGGAGATTCAGACTGGAAATGTAAGTTCAGAGGGGGCAGAAGAAACTTTTGTGGGTATAGAATTTTAAAAATCTATGTGTACACATATATTTGTAATATTTACATATTTAAGCATGCATAACTTTTGTATCTGCCCTGATGTGGATCAGTGAGGGCATCCAGGGTGAGCAGGTTGCCCTCTCGTTCCAATGTGTAATATAAACTGTGGCCTGACAGATTTTAGTAAGAGAATTAAAGGTTCCAATCACCTCAAAATAGCTTGGAAACAAAATTAAAAATAGAAGGCGACAAAATGTTTAATTATTTTCCATTTGCTCTGGGTATCTCCAAGCACCCAACACACCAGAATCTGAGTGTTATTGTAGAGAACAGGCAGCACTATATATAACAAAAATCTGACTAAACATGGACATGTGTAATTGGGACAGTGATTGTGCCCATTGAAGGCATAATTTACCATCCCCAGGAGGAGAAATGTCTTTAGAGAAGAAAAATAAAATCTGCAGCACAGGATGTTTGATTGTTATCATATCAGAAAGGTACACACCAGTGTTCTATTATCCATCAGTTTAGATTTGGGTGGAGGAAAGCTCTGAATATCCCCCCATATGAAGACTTGGTCAGAAGCAGAAGTAAAGTGAGTGTAGAAAATGTTTGTTTTGATCATCCAGTAGTAGAGGAGCTCTAGGGGTTTAAAATCTTGGTTCTACCCCAAATTTAGCTGTGCACAATAAATAGAAGTTTCAGCAGGAGATATCATGGGTTTTGTACATCAGTGCAGGAAATTAAAATTGAAGATGGCTAAAAAAGAAGAATATTTAAGCAATCTCTCATTCTGCTTTTTTAAAGGTCTCTTTGTTGGTTAAATGAAATGTGCTCTTTTCTCAGCCTTCACAGCCTACAGCTGGGTTCATAAAGCAATCAAAACAAACAAAGGATTAATTGGTTTTCATGAAAGGTGAGAAGGGTTTTTATACTCCAATTAGCTCTCCTTAGTAACAGGATAGTGGCCCTCAACAGAGGATAATACAAATATTAGCATCAGCTGGTACAGCCAAAACTACCATTACTGTGATAGGAGTTCAGGATATTATTTTGAAATCCAGGTGTCATTAAACAGGAATTAAAATCTTTAAATGTTTTTATCAGATACAGATTATGAAAAATGAAATTATCTAGAAGGAATGCTATTGAAAAATACTGCAGGAGAGGAAGTCTAGATGGTCTTTATGTCACATTTCCTTCATTTAAAGGAAAAGCATGAAAATTTGTCTCACTGCTTAGCATTTATGAAATATGAACAAGAGAGAATAAATGCAGATCCACAGAAAATAATCACATGAAAAAAATCTTACTAGCAGCATCAGCTGTAACTGTACTATGCAGTGCTTCTGTTAGACCAACTAAGTCTTACATTTTCTTGAAGTCTCAATTATTTTTAAGTCTCTCTCTCTCTCTTCTTTTAGGAGTGATTTATGACACTCAGACCAGGTAGATTACTTGATACCACAGTATCAGATCTCTCTCACTCCCCATTCCAGAGAAGAGTGATACATTTCATTTGAGGTTGCTTTGTTAACACATGCAGGTTAAGTACTTTTTAATTCCTAAGCTGTAAGCACCAAGCATTGCTGACAGGAGAACTCATAAATGTGATATTCTGAAGGCAAGACACACAAAAAGTTCTTCAGTTAAATTATGGTCCTCTCACCTTCTGCTTAAATTCACTTAAAACTACTTAGTGAAAAGCATCTCCAGCCATAACTATCTTGTAAAAACAAGGCTTCAAGAGCTAAGTGTCAGACTGCCAGAGCTCAATCCTCTGCAACTTGCCAAAGTATTCTGTGAGCTATTACCTAAACACTCAGGGATTTAGTCATAACCCTGTCTGAGGGTGGAAAGGAGAGCACCACTGAACATTTGCTCAAGCTAATCTTTATCTTCCCACTGGCTATAAAGATTTACTAAAAATAGAACTATAAAGCTGAGGAGAAAGGTGCTGTTTAATCAGTGTCTTTGCCATCGTTCTTACTGTAGTACACGACTGATACCCTTTAGGCTAGTGCTTCAATTCTGCACAAATAGGTCACCAAAATATGCTGAGATAGTGTTTTGGTCTGCAACAGCTTCAAAAAATGTTGCTAATGAAATAATAATAATGCAGAGTAATAATGAAAGGTATCTATATTTCATTCACAGCATACACACATACACACACACACACATTGACTGCCATGTTTTTGACAAATCAAAAGTAACATCACAAAAAGTGTTGATACAAACTCATCCTTCATCATAATAATGGATACTCAACTGAAGTCAGAACCTGGTGTATATAAATGGTTCAGTTGATGACAGAGGAGTCTGCATCGAGGATTTATTTCATGGGTTGCTGAACAGGCTCCTTGCCAACTCAAGGAACCATATAATCTATTCATACTCATAAATTCTTCAAGCTCCTAATTAATTAATTATACCCTCCCTTTTCCATAATTCCCATAGAAATTCTATTCCAAATCTCCTCTTTTCATGTTGTTGGAACCTGACTCTAATTTCCAGCCTAAAATGGTCCATAGCCAGCTTTTGATAACTTTTATACAATACCACAATTAATCTGGCATCATTTATATTAATGCATTTTTCTACCAATCATTTTAAAAACCCAAATCAACCTAATTTAGTATTTAATCAGAGCAATGTTCTCCTCCACTAAAAGTATGGGTATATCAAGCTGGTAATATGATATCCTGTCTTAGTTGTGAGTCTACAGATGGAATTTTTAACAGTGAGATTCAAAATTGTCAGATGGAGGTTTAAAACTGGAGCTTGACTTTAGCTCTCATGTCTGTCCTTTGCTTGAGTCTAGCTCCTTAAATTAAAGGCAGCACCTAGGGAATGGAAGTACAAGCTCTGGATTTCAGAAGCACAAATATTTGTCATGAATTTTTTTTTACCTGTCAATGGAGATATGTAAATGGATGTTTGATCTCTGACTTGGGTCTATCATTCCCAAAATTTTTGACTTGATATAGTAATTGTGGTTACTTAAATAAAACTATAAAATAGTGTTTTATTAAATGTCTTGACCACCTTGATTACAATGAGATTTCTGCATTTGCAGAGGGAGAAGTGGAAAGCAGTAAGTTTACACTCCACCCTTCAGCTGGTCCTCATGCTGCCAGCAATGCACAGGCAGCAGAGGGTGAGTGAGCCTGAGGGATAAAAGACAGCCAGATATTCAGGGTATATTTAGTGTCTATCTGTTGTATATTGATTATTCTTTTGGAACATGTCCTAGAAGACTTTCAGAAGCGAGGGATGAATTACTGTTTAATTTAGTCTCTTTTCAATGTCAAAACCTAAATAAGTTTTGACTAAATTCATCAAAGATATTTTTAGTAGTCTTTTTGTGTTTATCTGGAAAAGTGAAATCTTAAAAAGCTGGACTGAATTTTAACCCTTTTAAGAGTTTTGAAAGTTTCAAAGGTTACAGTCTGGCATGTAAAATGAATAGTCCCTCTAGCTTTTCGCCTGTCATTTCTTTCATCACTTTCCCCTGTGATTCTCTGTGAAAAACTATGAGCAAAACTGGTCCTTGTGATAAAGATTCAGCTTAAAAAACAAGACCAAGTTTATTCTTAAAGAGAAAAATCAAAATGGTGCACTATAGCAATTACCAAATGTCTAAATCCCAGAGTCTTCAAATGAAGCCCATGCCCAAATTCCTTATCTGTTGGGTGAGCACTGAAATATGTCTACTGAAAATGCCAATAGTTAACTTTACTCAGCTGTTTTAATATATGTTTAAAAAAAAGAAGTGAAATAATTTGTTGGGAAGGGGTTGTGTTTTTTTTCTCCCAAAAACATTGTAATGCACTTATTGAAATTGCTGAAACCAGGTACAAAAATAAGCAATCCAACACCAAGCCACCCAACCATAAAAACAAACCACATTTTTTTTATATATCTATATCACAATATGTAGAAAAAGTGAGCTTAAGCAAAACAATCTTTCGATTTGACAATCATTTTATCTGTTGTCCATATTTATTTTGAAGTAAATTAAATAATCGTAAATATTGAGCAAGGAAAGTAATTTTATAACAGGGATTTTTTTATTAAACAGGCTGCTTAATGCATTAAAGTCAAGGTTCTCCTTTCTCTTACCCGCTGTATAGCACTTTTAGATGTAAACAACTATTTTCTTGTGTGGATTCTGTCTCACCCACCATGAATCAAGCATTCAATTCACCGTGACTTTTATATCCAGGATGTACAGGCCTGGGACTAGCAACCCTACCCTCAGGTTTTTCCCAATTTTCATGCACCATGGTCCAATCTCATGCAGGTTGAGCAATAAAAGCATATTCCAGTCGATTGTCTCTTCTCAGCAGAAGGCACCACTGCTGCCAAGAGACAGTGAAAGTTATTGTAGTTGATTTCATGGGACCAGGGGATAATTCACTCTGCCTAAAAAGACACACACTAATTTTGAAAGAAATCCTCTTGCTGTCATCTGCTAGAACACATTCAATTTAGATAAATACTTGAACTGGGATTCTTATGCATAATATATGCTGTTAAACAAATAGAGGCACAACCACGACATTAAGAGTGTCCAAATTATCCCTTAGATTTAGCATCCTGGCTGTCCAATTTCTTATCTAAACTATTACAAACAAAGGCAGAATTGGAAGATTAAAATTTTCAAGTGACTGCTGAAGTTCAAAGAGTGCTTGTATTTTAATAACAAGTACTGTACATATTTCATGGAAGTGTTAGCCAGCTGATCTATATGTTAATTAGCCTGCCATTTGAAAAGGAAAATTATTCAAGTGCTTTCATCTCATTTCCAACACAAGCAGCCATGCTGAGTACATTACCAAGCATCATTCCTGCATATTCTGGAGTCAGCTAAGCTCCTTTTTAGATATTGGAGGAGGAAAAAAAGGAACTGAACTGATAGCCAATTTTATGGCAGAGTGATTTTCAAGCAGAGAACAATCCATTCAGAAAAAAAATAATCTAAACTCTCCAAAGGGGGGAAAAAAAAATAGTCCATACGATTTTCTGTTGAAAAAATGTGATTACAGTTTTGGTTGCTATTATCTACATGAGGAAAAAAAAAAAAAATCAGGAAAAAGAAAACAAAATTGTCAAAAACTCTTCATGTGAAGAATTAGGGAACTGGAAGTAGGCTTGGTACAGATGGGGATGCTGAGAACTGGAGAAGCAGAGGAAGCAGGTGAGCAGCATCTGGCTCTGGCTCCCTGCCTGGAAGATTCTCATCAGAGTCACTCGCTGCCTTCTGGCAGAAAATGAAAGTGACAAGAGGTCACGAGGTGAAATTGACCGAAGCGCTCAGTTGGCAGGAAGTTGACAAGATACAAAAGTCTCCATTTGCCTTCTTCAAAAAGAATTTCTTAAAGCCTTTTAGTTCAGGGGGTGGTGGCAGACAGGCAGGGAGGGGAAAAAGAAAACCTCCAATCATTTTAATTTCTCTTTCAAAACTGATTTTGCTGAGGTCACAAATTTATATTCCCAGTCAGATTTGGAATGAAGTCCTCAGGTTTCAGCACTGTTTCTATGTCCTCCTGGATCTTTGAGAAATGGAGGAGAGAGAAGGAGGGTAAGAAAGGGATATGAGTACAGCTGAGCATTTCCCCATCTTCCTCCTTCCTGTGTATCCAAATGCAGAAATAGACAATAAGAATCCCATTCAAAGTTACAGCATGTTCCATTTCAGAGGTACCACACAGCTCCTTGTGAATCCTTCTTGAGCTGGAGCCAAGTGTCATGCAGCTGGGAGTAGCAATCTTGAACTACTTATTTGCAATGTTTTTTATCAAGAGTTATGTGTTATAACCCACAAAGTAGTGCAGTTAATTTATCCTATGAGTTTTGTGGTTTTATTTTATTTTATTTTATCTTATTTTTCCAGCAAATGGGGTCAATAAAGGTTCTGTGTTTTCTTGACTAATCACATACAAAAATACCTTAGAGAATAAACACAGCAACTCATGAGCTTTAGCACTCAAACTGAAACACTTTGAAATACTACTTAAAAAAGAGGAGCAATAAAAGATGAATACTACCATCACATTCTATGATGGTCATAAAACACATTCATTTCTTACCACACAATCATTTCTTTCTACACTGGGTAGTTCAGAACAAAGTTGGAACTGAAGCTGCGTACAACTGATAATTTCAAAATATTAGATACATATTGTCATTTTCCTCACTGTGTAAAGCTCTGGTTGGTAAAATATGTGACATTATTTTTCACCCTTGGTTTGTTGGGGTTTTTTGGGTTTTGTTTTGTTTTTTTGTTTTTGTTTTTTTTGCTAGGTGCCGACTTAACTTTTGAAAACATCTCTGTACTTGACTGAAATTTTTATTACCTAGCAATTCAGTTAAGTGCTGCAGGAGTGTAGGATGGACTGATGACAGACTTGATATAAAAATAAACCACCAGCTAATGTCCCCCTTTATAATTCATGCACATAGTCTTACCCAAATCAATGAAGCTGAGCCAATTTACATCTGGTAATGATGTAGCACCCTAAGATTACATTTACTCACGTTGTTTTATACATATGTATATAAGGAGAAAAAAAAAGTAGAGGGGAATTTTAGTTTGCAGCTTCTCTGTGACTTGTTTACATGCATTCAACATATCACTTTTCCCAATGGACAATTTCACCTCTTTAAGCACTTTCTGCTCCTTTAAGTCATTGCCACTGAATTTAAACATTGTCTCAAAAATATCAGTCATCATATTAATTTAACTTTTAGAATCTATGACCTCCCTAAAATGAAGATGGTCTTCTTCCCAGTCAGTTTAGGGATGTGAATTAATATGAGAACATTAAAAGGTCTGTCAATTCATGTCTAAAACTGCATATTGGGCTGGTCTGCTTTCTGTACAAATGAGGTATCTGGCCTTGCTCAGATTTCAGATGGTTTTGTCATAGACACAACGTCAGACCCACACCAAGGAATGCTGCAGTAAATGTCCAGAGCCCTCCTTCACCTCTCCCTGAGAGTACAAAGTAATTTCCTACGGTATCAGAGTGAGGACATAACTTTTCAAGGGGTTGAATTTCAAACTGTCCTCAGAGGGTGGAACATCTATTCCCTTTTTATATTGTTACATTCCAAGAACATGAGAAAAATTTCAATTCCTTGAAACTCACAGAAAGGGAAAGCACAAATGTGAGGCTGTGGTTAAGAGCAGAGGCATATGAGACACCACAGCTGTGGTGAGGGACCATAAACAGCAATCAGGCAACACTAAAACTGCCCTCTGCCCCAGCCAGATCCAAAACTATGCTCTGTTTATAGTACCAGACTCTGATGTGAAAAATAGAATAAATCTGTCTTTTCATTTATGTGGGGGCTGGACTAGATGACCTTTAAAAGTCCCTTCTAACCCCAAGGATTTTATAACTTATCTTTTGATTCTGTATCTAGCTTTTTTTTCCACTTCCAAACTTTCCTAAAAAATGTGAAGATATTAAACCTGGGTATCAGAATGCATTATCTTCCATTTGATGCCAAACTGTGAGGACAAGATCCAGTACCACATTTACACTCACAAGAGCACCTTTTTATAGCACTCATCTGCACAACAGGACTGCCTCACTGGTTCTCCTCCTGAAACCACGCCACACATAAAATCTGTCAGCACGGTGTGCTTCAGTGTAGCCAAAATGACAAAAAATATTTAATCTAAGCTAACCTCTAGAATAGCTCTGACCTTAAAGGAAGTGTGAGAAAGAACATTTACATTTGGAGTCATCCCAATAACACTGGGCAGTAGTTCAACTATATTTTTTGATTAATGTTCTCTCATATTGAATTTCTTTTGCATTTGTCTCTTATACCACTTTGAAGCCAATGACATAAGGCCAGAGGTTGCTAATGTTAGACACTACAAGAACAAATAATAAAATAAAAAATAAAATAAAACAAAATAAAATAAAATAATAAAAATAAAAAGTGTTGGTCCCTGGTGTTAAGTTTTAGTCTTTGATCTAAGTTCCAAAATTACTTTTGTTCTGGGTTTAGTGTCATGCTGAAGATTCCTGGGTAACCTGTTACAGCCTCCTTAAATTCAGCAATAATCAGGCAGATAAGCAATATCTACAGAAACCCTGAAAGGTCTGCCAGCAGACTCTAGCCATCCACTGGGAGGCAATTATTCTGTCATCATTTGAAGAGAATGGCCTATCTGCTTCTGGCAGGCATTTCAGTTCCAGGCATGAATTCATGTTCTGGACCTGCTGCACATTCCCTGTGTGATGGACGCCCTGGTCAACAGCGCTGTTAGTGCACCGAGCAATCACATGCCTGCCAAGAGTCAACCTTTAAACAAGGGATTCAGGATGAAAAATGCCTTTGTCTGTTCTAATTAGTATCAACACTTTTGCTTTCCTCGTCAGAATCTGCTTATTTTGTTATCTGGGGCTGACATCAGCACATGAGCTGAAAAAGAAAGTAATTTGCTCAAGTTTCTTCATTACCTGATGCTTTCCACTTCACGTGTATCACCTGTAAAAGGAAACAACAAATAAACTCTTCCAATATCAGCTTGATCAAGTGAGCTAAAGTTTTTCATTTGGAAGCAATGCTTTCCATGCTTTCAAACAGACATGAATACCCTGTTTATCCTTTTCACCATCTGGACAATCTTCTCTGAACTCTGCTCCCTGATCAAGGGGGACAGCAACAGGTTGTTCATAAATTCCTATATAGTGTTTTCAGGTATTTTCTGGCAGTGACTAGCCATCCTTCTGGCTCATTAGGAGAAGCCATTCCTCTGCAAGATGTTATCAGTTCTAAAATGAGACACAGTAATAAACCATGAAAGCATGCCTAATTCATTGCAATAAAAAGCAAGCTGGCTTGCCTTCTTGCCTATGCCTTGATGGCTGACATGTCCTGAATTCTGGTGGCAGCATGCAGATCTGCACTGAAAGGGCTGAGGTGAGGGAACAGCAGGGAAGATAAATTCTTGAATGGACCTATTCATCTGATATGATTCATGATTCACCAGAGAGCTGTGCTTTGGGTACTGTCAAAATGGCTCATGTGGATTGGGACACCAGTGCTAATCCAACACTGGCTGGCTACTCAGGACCACTTCCCTGGTCTCCAGAAATGGGGCCAGGAGTTGGGCAGTGGTCCTCAGTCCTGTCCTCAAAACACAGGAAACCTATTTGGAAACAGCTGACTCTGGCCTTGACAGCAGCCTGGATGTCACTGAGCTGGAATAAACAAATCAGTGGAAAGGCAAGAGGTGACTGCAGCTGGAGGGGGAATCCAGCAAGGAGGAATTAATTTTGTTTTCTCTGTGCCTGGTGCACGTGAGCCATCTCACCCACACATTCAGTGAGATCTAAATTTTAACCTTCCTTGCTTGTCAATAACTATGGCAAACAACATGTGCCTTTTGAGCAAATCCTTCACTGTCCTTAGTTTGTTGCTCTCAACTGTTAGAAAGGGTGAGAAAATATATTCTCTGAAAAACAGAAGGAAAGAACAAAGAGGAGATCTAATGCATTGTCTTATTGTGCAAGTGTTATTTACATTTACCTTATTTTTAAATTTTTAAGACTTTTTTGATTATTTTTTGTTTCCAGAAGCTCTGGAAGGAAAAATAGATGCGATAATTCTGCCTACCTGGATTCAAGTACTAATGACACTTTCGTGACCAGAAACAAAGATGGATGAAAGGAGGTATTTGTTCCACAAACACAGACAGTTCCTTTCTTAACAAGGTGGTTGACAGAGAGGGTATAACCTGCTCCTCCATTACAGAACGATGATGAGGCACGGAGAGCAATTTTACTTCCTTGCAATGACATACATACTATTCTTAATGGGCATCTTGGTGTTTCTGATTTCAAATGGGAGTTTTCCACAGCAGTGGAAAGGCTATTTTCCTGGGTTTATGACTCAGATCAAATTTTGTGCTTTATCACTTCAGTATACCTAAGATGAAAATATTCATAAAATTTTAATTGTATTTTTATTGCAGAGTGTATGGGCACAAAGCCTTTTTGTATGTGCAGACTCCTCTAGACAAAAATTCTTGGTACTGAACTCCAAGATATATTTGATGTATGTACACTCAAGTGTGTCTGTACATACATTTTTATGTTTTTACACAGGACATTTGCACAGTATTTGAGGCACTAAGTCTCTGAATATGTGAAAATATACAGCCAGGGAGGTTTGACTCTGCTTAAATGAGCCATTCACCAGTGTAACCAAGGACAAGCCAGGCAACTTTGTCCTAATTAGTTTAGTATAAATGAGAGAAAAATAAAGGAGCTCTTGAGCCATTAGAAGGTTGAAATAGATCCCCAAAACCTGTCCCGTGTTACCCATTTGCTTGGCTGCCTCTGATTCAGTAGTACTGCTGTTGTGTGGATGTAGGAAAACTGCACACCATCAGTGCCATGCTCTTTGAAGAATGTTTGAATTAATGCTGGTCTAGCTGACAGCACAGGAAACAGCACAGTACTTGGAGTGCGTGCCTCACACTAACAATGACACAATTTACAGAATTCAATTTGAAAAAAACACTTGGAGTTTAAAAAAAAATAAATTTAAAACCCAGAGCAAAACCCCTTTATAAAAATCTGTGTCCCACAAGCTTATTTTTTCCCTTTTGAGATTCCATACCACCATCATTGTCTGTGAAACAAGAATGAATGTGATTCAGCAATGAATCACAGGATAAGAAGATTTTCCCTTCTGTCTCTTTTTTCTTGCCTTGCTGTAGTTGCTCCTTGCACCATTGAAACCTGTGCTCCTTTCTTTCACTTAATGAGATTTATTTGATGCATCTTGAGGACAACTGATCAAGAGGAAACACAGATTCCTACAATTCTGTGATTAGACCATGGGTGTCTGGCAGAGGCTGATGGTATATCTACCCCTGATGAAATGAAGGGCTGCTCAGCTTTTGCCATTCAATCTAATATAGTCACATTAAGTTACACTGAGGGAAATTAAAAAGGTAATTTATTTCCTTAATTCCTGGTAATACAGTACCTCACACTTTTAAAAGCTTCTAGACTATCAGGACCTAATTTGTTAAATTGTAAAGTCCTGGAATATCTGTGCATTAGGATCAAGGGGGAAGACAGTAAAACAATTTTCAGCTGGAGATTCATGAGTTTCAGAGATTCTCTAATGTAATTTCCTAGACTGATTGATCTGAGAGATAGGTGGTCAGGGTTAGATATCTTTAATAAAAGCTTGAGAATTTCTTCCTAACTTTTAACTTAACAGAATGTTCCTCTTACCCATGTTGTTTATGTTCTCTTTGCACTTAAACACTGATATATATTGGAGTGTTTGTGGTTTTTCCACCTATCTTTTCAGCTGTTAAATATTATTTATATAAAATTTGCAATAATCTCCTTCTCTGAACATTACCAAATAATTCCATGGAATCAGATTGTCTTCATGAGGAGTTAATGGGAAAGTTGTAGTACATTTCATCTGACCCAGGATCATACACTAACATAACATGAATTTTGTACTTTGAAAATACATCTTGGACTGAGCATTTGAATAATGATACTAACAGAAAAGTTCTGATATGAGGTTAGTATATTTATTGTAATGAAGATAGCATTCACCTCTGTCATACTCATATTCATCAGTCTATACTGAATTTAAAGCAATTTCACAAAATTGATGAAGCAAGTAAATCACCTGGATTATTCCAGTCAGAATTACAACATGCTAATAATCTATTTTGCCTTCTCTTCATCAGTGTAGTTGCTAGTACTGAGGATGTTTCATCTCTCAGCTCTACACGTTTTACTGTCACCACAGACTCCCCTGTGTGCCAGTGGGTGGACCCGACATTGTTAAACCAGACTTGAGTCACTGCCTTCTCAATAAGACCCAGCTGTGAGAGTAGGCTGACCAAGATCCTGGGGTAATTTGTCAAAAATTATCATGGTGACAGTAATTCCAGACAGATATTCCTAAATACTGTTAACAAAGGCAGTGTCATAATCTGAAAACAATTTCTGCTGGGGTGATTAATTAGTGCTGGCAAGGTTCCTTCTCTCTTGGTTAGGTTCAAGTACTGCTCTGTTGCTCCAGTAGGACCATAAAATATGGTTTACACTTAGAAAGAAGAGTGATATTTTAAGATATGACAGAGACACAGAACAATAGATATGGGATAAGGAGGAGTATCCTTCCTGGGCACATAAGCAGTGAGTTGTTAACATTGCTGCACTGACAAAAATATGTGGTGCCTCTTTGGATTTACCTCATTTACCTTAAATTCCAAATAATTTCCTCAGAACAAAGAGCCAGAAATATTGTAGTAAAATGCACTGCCAGAAGGTGTGGCCAAGTATGCAAGTGAGGTACCAGCAGTGTCTTATCAAATTCAAACCCAGCTTCATCAGCAAACAGGGAAATAAGAGGTGACTCTTCCCCTCCTTCCCATCCCACTAATTGCAGCACAGAGTGATGCTGGCATTGGGTCACACAGCCAGAAGTGGGAGTGCAGCTCTCCTCATCCACCCTTTGCTAGATCTGCCAGGGCTGTTCTCTGGCTCTAAGGCCAGTTGGCAGACAGTGCCTTGGGCTAATGCTATAAATTATCTTTGTCTCCAAAACCACCATTCAGGGAATGACTCCTGGCCTGTCATAAGTCCCAAACCATTCCCAGCAGTTTTGTGGAGACTGCTAGCTGTCACTGTTCAAGAGCATCACAGCATGCATTTTAATAGTGTGAATAATTGTATTTCCTTATCTAGAAACATTCCCTGGCACTGTTTGATGCACTAATTTTACCAGCACTTATATGTAGATCCAGTGTATATAAAACACTATTCCCACAGTGAATTAATTGGATCAAAGTGCTACCAGAAGTGTAGCCATTGAGTTGTTTTAATTCAGATACATTTCTTTCTGCTTCTCTTGAGAGCCCAGACCTCTTTCAATGTAAATAAAGAGGACCAGAAATTTACTTGCATTCAGGAGTGAAACTATTCAGGCAGTGTGAGAATGAGTTGCAGAATCTACAAACTGCATTGTCAGTGAGAAATTGACAATGATTTTCTTGAAGTTCCTTTTAAATTCTTTGCACTAGTAAAATGTTTGAAACCAGAACTGCATTTGTCTTTGCACTGTACAGAACAAAAAATATTGCCATGATATACTTCTGGACATCATGTCAAACAACATGACAAGAGTAAAAACATATTGTGGCTATGATTTACATATCTACCAGAATGATTGTGACAATTTTAAGTAAATTCTTCCCTATAATGGCTTTTGAAAGCTGGCTTTCACAGAGGGTTCTTTAATTTGCAGTGATATAGTGAACTTGTTGTTTGTCAATAAATTACAACTGTCTGTTTTCCAAGCTTTAAAGTACAGCAAGAAATCCACTGCCTAGAGTTGGCAATTTTTCTCTCATACACAAAATCCTTCTCTACCTACACCTATACCTGTACATCTCATCACTGAAAGAGTATCAGGGCACCTTCCTTTATGTGCCAGCTTTGATGCCTGGTGCAGTTTGACCCAGATCAAATTTCATTCTCAGGGCAGAGTTCTGGGAGGTAATACAGGCCATGTACTATTCCCAGTAGGCAGCCTGTGTGTGGGTGCTGTGTTTTGAAGACTAAAAGTTTTGCAACACGAAAACAGGATGTTCTGTGCTGACAGGTTTCAGTGCCAGTGTGTGCTTTGCATATATTTAATGCATTAGTATAGATATGATCTGTGTGTTCAAATAGCAAAAGTGCAGGCAGTATTCCACAGACTTATCACGTAGAAAGAGTGATTCATCCTAGACAGGCAACACTTGATCTTAGTTTACCAGAAATAAACATTTTTGCAGAGCTGTAATGATCTGATGTTTGTCCTGAGTGTAGGCACCTTATCAGACTGCTGCAATTAAGGCTGGCATTTTTTGCTAGTAGAACATTAAGAGAAAATATGACAAAAACAATATAATGCTCAAGATCCACCAGACTATCAAGTTAACTAAGAAGAACAGGAGCATTTTTAACATGACTTTAGAATTAGATCTGAATCCACACTTGACATACAACACTATCCATTTTGCCACTGACAGAAGATGCAGGCAAGACATTCTTCAGACCATGAAAAAAGGAGCTTGTTTCTTCTTCAACTATTTGCCAACTAAAAGAAAGGGGAAAAATAACAATAAAATAATCTATCTGACTAGATAAGTGGAGCAGGTAGAATTTGTGGCAATAGTAATAGACATTCAGCACACAATAAATGGTCCAAGGAGGTGATTTAAAAATGTGCAGTGGCTTATGCAAAGCCAGTGACTGACGGACCTTGATGGGACACAAGGACTTTCAGGGAACAGCTGGGAGATGAAGGAGGTGTGCAACTGTCAAGACAATTTTTAATTCTGTGGACCTGACCAGTCCAGGGAGCAAGAGGTGTGCAAAATAAGAGTGCCTTGATTCTATAAGTGATCTGCTGCACTCTTGTCAATAGTTGTCTACATAAACCCATGCAATTCTCAATAAATAAGCTTGTCCCTCTCAAAAACGTGACTTACACTCCATTCATAATACCCTTTCAGCTGCACAGATCAAGCAAAGCTCCCTAAAACAATGCAATAAGATGTCCAGAGTACTTGGCCAGAATGATTTAGAAAATGGTCCTGAAAGGGGTATTTAGGGAGATGTGACAGACCTAAGCACATTGCAGTTGTTTATATTTATATTAATATTGGCTTTGGACACAGCAACTACTTATCTGTGAGAGGGGGATGATGAAGATATTTACATGGATAAAGCACAATACAATGAACATAGGAGATTTACAAACTGTAACACTACTTAAGCTTAAACCACAGAGACTGAATCATTAGTGGCATCTTTCCAGATTTAGAAAGCTTTAAACATGGATATTTCTTCCCCACTTAAATATCACAAAAATAAATATAAAAAATAACTAGGGCAGACTGGAAACAAACAAAGGATCATGGTTTCCAGCTTTGCTAGGACTGAAACACACCTGTTGATGCTGAGGTATTTGCTCTCAATTAGGAAAACACATATTGGTCCATGAAGGAATATATGTGGGACTAGCAGTTAGCAGAGTATCAGTTGACAGTATCCAGTTTAAAATTGTCAGAGAACTTGATTTTGAAGTCATTTGGGCACTGATTAGGCATTTTATATTATTCTTAGTTCTCCAGTTTAATAAACTATCCCTGCTAATCCACAGATAGATGTTACATGGAGTGTGAAAGATATTGACCTTTCCCTTTGTTCAAACCTGAATATTCAAAATCCCTGTGGTAAACTTGGACCACATTCTAAATAAACACAGACTTTATTTGCTTAGGAGCTATGGGGATCTCAGATGATTCAGAGGATTTGAAACAGGGAAAACTTGTGTTCAGAGACTGGTTCTACCTTATTTATACTGGTATTATGTCTTTCAGCCATAAAATACAGAAGCAGAGATCAAGCTGGCACAGAGGACTGTGATGTCCTATATCCACTGCTGATGATATTTTTAATGAAACTCAAGCAATCTGAAACTATACTGGCCATTGGTTGTCTCATCAATATACTCCATGAGAGAAATTTTAGGAAAAAAGCAGTTTAAATGGATAAATCAAGTATGCTGCTGAAACAAGAATTTGTTTTCTTGAACCAGTGTCATTATTGGAGTCTGGTCCCTACCTGAGGTGATAAAAATGTTCATTATTGTTTTTCAATGTCTCAGGCTGGGGGGAGGAATGTGGATGCTGACCATTTGTCCAGCAGTGTTTTGTAGTCTTGTCTTGGGCTCAGGGGAGAGGCCATGAGTGCAGAGGGGTCTGGGGGGCCAATTCTTTGTCTTGTGGCACTGGCTGTGGTTGTACCATGTCAGTGAGCATTTTGCCAAAAAAAAAAAAAGACATTTTTTTGGGTACATTTTGTTATGAGGATTTTTGCTGTTATTGTCCATTTTCTTATCTCATTGCTGTTTCCAGTAAATCGTTATCTCAACAGTTTATCTCTGACTTTTGTGCCTCTCATTTTAGGGAGTGGGCAGAAGGGAGTGACTGCCTAGGGCTTAATTTCCAGCTGAATTTCTCTTTGCTAGGTGTTTCTTAGCCAATATTCATAAACATGGTTTCAGAGTGTTGCGTTTGTGTACACAAACTCACACTAGCATGATATTTGGCATTCTATCCATGTCACCAACTACTCTGGTGTGTTCCATTCCTTGCTTTTCAGAAGGAAGATACAATCCAGGAAAATACTATTTATGTTTGCCAGAGGACTGAAAGTCTGACCAAACAGTATTTATCAAGGGGAATTTAGCACGTGATTCGGTTGAGTAATTTCATTCTCACTAGTAAATCATACCTGCCTGCTAGTTCTTTCTTCATGCTATAGAATGAAACCATGTTTAAAGACATCTATTGTGATTTTTTGGAGCAGATTTCCTCAACAATTGAACAGTATCAAAGTTCATAGTGCTTTAATAAACCTATCACAAAATTATCACAATTGGTTATCCAGTTTCATGAAATGGAATGTTAAGGCACAGAATAATCAAAAGATTTGCACAGGAAGCTAGGAGCAGAGCCAAAAAAGCAAGTCCAGGTCTTATTTTATCCAAGGAAAACTGGTCTGTAATAGTTCATGTAAAAAACATTTAGGCTACACTGATGATCACTGAAAACTCTTTATGAGGAGGGAACTGGAGTTTTCTTAGCCTTGAGGAAAGGAGGCTCAGAGGAGACCTTATTGCTCTGTACAGTAACCAGAAAAGTTGTAGTGAGGTGGGGGTTGATCTTCTTTTAAGGAACAAGTGATAGGACAAGAGTAAATGGTCCTGAATTGGTCCTAAATTGTGGTTTAGATTAGATAAGAGGAAAAATTTCTTTACCAAGAGAGTTGTCAAGCATTGGAATAGGCTGCCCCAGGCAGGTGGAGTCACCACCCCTGGAGGTATTTAAAAAAAAAATATAGATATGGCACCTGGGGACATTGATCAATGATGAGTTGGCAGTGATGGCCTAATGATTTGGCTTGATGATCTTAAAGATTTTTCCAACCTAAATGTTCTATTGTTCTATGATTCTATTCCTTACATCAGTAATATTACAATAAATCTGTTCCTTATGATCAGTCAGGAAATATCAGAACAATTCCAAATATTAAGACATTTTCTTGGTTTGGGTTTTTTTTGTTGTTTTTTTTTTGTTTTTTTTAGGAACTTGATCAACGTCTGGCAGAATTTAGCACAAAATTCATCTTGATTTCAAAGTGATTTTGATTCACCACCAGTTTGGGGGTTTTTTTATATAGCTTTTAAGATCTGCTTGTATGTGCCTTAATTCCAAATATCTCCTGTTCCATAATTTACATTAAGATGATCTCCACCTTTGGATAAACTGCTGTTTGTCATCACATACCAGGGAAATTCGCTGGGCTAATCTTAGGTGGTGATTAAGGAGAACTCTGATTTATAGCCAGTAATAAAGAGTTTTTAACAGAATAAGTTAGTTAATAAACACCAAAAAAAAAAAATCCATGAGGGAAAATGGTATCTGGATGTATCTCATATGCTGCTTTCTCATCAATTATGCTTAGTAGGTTTTATTGCAGTTTCCTTAAAGAGAAGGATATCTTGACATCAGAATGCTCCTGTCATTGAAAACCACCTTCTGCTATCTCTCCTGTAATAAGAAATACATAACTCACCTGAAACATGAAATCTTTATCCATCTTAACTATTGAGCAATGTTGCTTTTGGGAAAATGAAGACTTTCTGCTTCAGAATACAGCAGTTATAACTATACTGACCTAAAACTTTTTTTTTTTGGATGTGAACACTGTAACCTGCTTCTTTGGTGAGGTGGGTGACTGTGACTGAACACAGAACAAGCAGGAGGATTTTCATCTTGTCAGCACAGGAGGATGTGGTGATTGTGACTTTGCCTTCTGCTTTCTCAAACTGGGATGGAATATGCTGCTGAGTGAGCCATGTGGGACATACTTTTATCTACTGATACAAGGATCCTGGATGCGGGTCCTTGCAGCTCCAGGAAGGTCTCTTGTCCATCCCATCACTGTTGTTTTGTCATTTCATCCTTTAAGTAGCTCTATAAATATGCAAATATTTTCTCTAATAGACCAGTTCTTTTTAACTAACAGCTCCATGGTTGATGAAATGAAAAACTGTGATGTGACACGACGGTTTTGGTAAAGCTATGATGCCTCAATTGCAATACAGGCCAGAAGCCAGGATGTCAAGTGAGGAATGTGGAAGGGTTTAAAGTTATTTTTATGAAGGGATTCAGGGTTAAAATCTTGTAGCATCTTGACTGTCTGGAGACCAAACAGACACCAAATTTTGCCACACTCCATATGAAGAACAGAAAAGGGAAGTGGAGTCAGATGACTGAAACTCTATGAGCTGGCATCAATATGATACTCCTTCAGAATTGCTGAATTGCATTTTTACTGTGTAGCAGCAGAATAATCAGGACTGTAAGTCAATTGGTACCAGGGAGAAAGTACCTGGAAAGCACTTCCTGAAGGAGCTTTGTTTCTCAAAGATAAAGGTTATTGCTCTTAAACAACAAAACCCTGCAGAACTGCTACAAAGTTTGTTGAGCTTTGGGATTCTTGCTGTACTACAGAGACTTGGTGCTTGCACAAACGAAGCCCATATTTTTCATGAGGGATTTCAGTGTTATTGAAAGCAACTATTTGCTGTGAAATCAATGGACTCTGCATACTCAGAGATCTGGGCTGAAGTCCAATATGAGAAATAAAAACTGCTGATGAGAAAAATGGACTGTAGAATACCAATACTGAGTTAATGGAGGTATTTCAATTGTGTTTCCTAATTGTATGCAATCCCATCACTCACAGAGGAGACACAAGGTGAGAAATTTGGCTCCTGTTGCAATCCCATAGCTCACAAAGGAGACACAAAGTGAAAAATTGGGGTCCTGATGTTTTATGCTACACAGTTTTTATTAACTTTAGAACAAAATGTTGAAGTGAAGAGAATATGATTAGAAATAAGTAAAACTCAAGTGAGGGTAAAAGAAAAAAGCTGAAAGAACTTGATTTCTGAATTTTATCCTAGGATTAACTATAGTATTAAGATAACTGAGCATTTTTCAAAACTTTCCTACATGTTGATGGGCTGGACACACCACTCCTCCTTGCACACAGAATGAAGGCAACCTGTGTCCTGTTAAACACATTGAGGTACATTTCCAGGTGCTTGAGCCATAATTACATACACTGCTGCCATTCTTTAACCTCCTTTAAGAGATTATGATAATTTGATCACAATGCCCTATTTAGTCTTTGTACCTTTTTGAATTTGGGTAGTATCTGAGGAAAAAGATCTTTGAAATGTCTACTCAAATGAAGAAAATAACTTAGTTCAATTAAGTTTGTGACTAGAACTGTGCAGAAACTTCAAAAATATATATATATAAAAAATGAGACACGTGTGATTCTTTTGAAGTAAACCTTTTGATAATGATAACTTAGAGAGGCTGGGGTGTAGGCTTTCTGAGAATTATGGTTGAGTCATGTTACTGCTTCTCACAACCCTGGAGACCTGAAATATATATATACCTGAAACTTCTCATCTGCAGATGATAATATTCTGTGCCCATTTTCTGGAGGTTCCATGCCCAAGAGGTTCTGAAGCAGGAAGGAACCAAATAAATTGCAAAGAAAAATTTTGTAACAAGCCCAATTGCAAGGTGCCTGGAACTTATATAGAATCTACATCCCAGTGCAATAGTGTTGGTAGGACAAGAGGTAATGGGTAAGTTCAGAATAGATATAAGGAAGATTTTTTTTTATGATCAGGGCTGTAAAATACTGGCCCATGTTGCCCAGAGAGGTTGTAGATTCCCTGTCCATGGAAATATTTAAGGTCAGGCTGGATTGGGCTATGAGCAACCTGATCTAGTTGAAGATGCCCCTTACATTTGCTCATTACAAGAAGATTTGATTAGATGAACTTAAAGGTCCTGCCCAACCCAAAGCATTCTTTGATCCTATGATATGTTGAATACTGAGTCTTTTTTCCCATGGGAGTCTGATTCATAAGACAAAAAGCATCTCAGATAAAGACATCTAAGTAGATGATCAGGGTCTTGTCTTAAACTGTAAAAGGGAGAGGCCTGGACCTTGTGCTACTCTTTGTACATCAAAAGATTATGAACAATGAATATATGGATGAAACTGAGCTTAATTCTGAGCTGCAGTGACAAGATATTAAATTGATACTGCTCTTTTTAAAATGGAGATTATATCTATTAAATTAGAATTAAATATCTACTTTTATTTATCTGCAGCAAAATTTGCTTTATTTATTTATTGCACTGGACATGCAAGCATGGATTTTTCAACGCATTTATTCTCAACAGTAAAATAACATTTGAAAATATAAATAAAGGGAGGAAAGAAATAAAGGTCTTAATCTCTACACTGCAATTTTTTGACATTCATTATGAAATGGTGATATATGGTATTCATCAACCTCTTTCCTTGCAACACTTGCAAGCACGATTTTTGAAAAATCACATCCATCTGGTGAAACCTCATGCCAATCACAGTTATCCTTTAAATATATTTACCAAGAGGAATATTTTGAGAAAATATGTCTGACAGTGACTAATTGACTTTTATGCAACAGCTAGGTATTAGGAGAGTTTAAATTGAAGGTATTATCTGGGTTTACTGGTCTTGTCATTTTCATCCTACTTTAAGACTGAATTTTATTTCTGAAGTAGAATTAATTCAATGAGGAATAGATTTGGTGCATACCAGCTCCTCACAGTCATTTTATTCAATTAACATTTTGTTTTAAAGGTTGTTCATGTGTGTGTGAATAGTTGGTTTTTTGTCTGCACTGAGCAATGTCCTGCAAAGTGGAGACCTGGGAGGTGAAAGGCACAGCTGCTGAATAGTTTTGAAAGAGCAGCATGAGGCACTGACAACTCAACTTTTAGAGTACTTGGTAGTTTTGTAAGGCTGATTTAGCTATAATGGATAACATAAAGTCTGGACATGGAGTTTTTTCTGTAAGGAAAAGATAGTTTAGGCTAATAAATATCTAATTTTTATTTAAAAAAAAATATTATTTAAAGATTTGAAATACAACCACATTAGTAGAATAACTCTTTAATATCTGTAGTCTCACATACCCTTCTCAGTCCTCCTCAAAATATCACAGACGTCTACTTGCTAAACCATTGTTTTAGCTTTGGCAGAACCACTCTGCATCTCCTACTAATTCCCTGTAACTTCTTCCCTCTCATATTTGGGACTGATGGATTTATTCTTACTGTTTAAAGATACAATTCCACAAAGGATTACCTCTGGATGTGAAGAGTCTTCACATGAATATCCTCATCTCAGGGTTTTAAAGTGTCTGATATGGTTATTTAAATAAACACACGTATAGCAGCTCATCCTCTAGAAAGGGGATAAGAAAGAAAGCTTATTCATCTGGGCTTAATAAAAACTTTTCATCTTTTCTATGTCATACATTATTTTAGGGACAGATCTAGGTATATCTAGGTTACAGATAAGCAGAAAATTACTTCAAATTGTAAGCACTGTAAGCTTTTTCTTCCAAATCAGGTGAAAAGACACATCTTTCAAAGTCTGTCATTGAACAAATACGTGAAGATGGGTGCAAACCCATATTAAAAACCCCAAGGGGGTAACATGTTCAAGTGCAATATACAAGAAATTTAATCTGTAGCCTCTCTGCTGCTTACCACAATACCAAAGAAAACAGAAAGCTGACAGACTATATAAATGAAGTTGCTTATTTTAATGAAAGACTACTTTGGAAAAATTGCAGATGGCAGAACCAATATTCAAATTTCTGCTCAGCACTAGGCAGAGTAAGGAAATCTGCTGGAGACTCTTATAACCTAATGTAGTAGCCCTGCTACTCCAGTTCAGCCTTCTTTCTTATTCAATTTCATCTACACATAAGCAACCATTTCTTGATGAAGTGTCCTATTCATTCTAAAAAATAAGCAGATATTTGAAAATGAAAACACACAAATGAGTTCCTGGAAAACAAAGCTCAACCTCAGCCAAGAAGTATTACAGTGTGCACAGGACACTCCTTTGAGTGCATGACCCAGTGTGTTGGCATGATTTATCCAGGTTCTGGCCAGCTCAGTTGTAACATCAAGGCAATCTCCATATAATTTATTTTTTCTTAGCTGAAGTCTTCATTTTGTCATCATGTCTTTTTGATCACATAAAAGCACTGTCATCATCCCTCATGCTTTGCTGTTTCACAGTCATTTTAAATGGAGAGAATTCTGGTGTGCTCTGTTGTGATCTACCAATGCATGGCATTAGGGTAAAGAGCAGCTCTGTTTATCTAGGTACTTGTGCGTATGCAATGTTCTTCTGCTCTTCTATTCTCAATGATGGAATGAACTTCAAGGATGCAATTTTGTCTGCATGTCTACTATTACAATTTTCCTTAATTTTCTTAATAGTTACTTGATTGAGTTTTTAAGCTTGCCCACACAGCCACTTTCAATAAAATTATTCTGAATTAAAGGTGTTATTTGAAATGGATTATTTAAGCATATGAAATTACTATGTGGCTATTCCAAATGGAATAAAAGCAGACTTAACTGAATTTCCCTCCTTCACTTCCAAAGCAAATAGAACTCAAATATATCAAATTAAGTGTAGTTTCATGAGGAATTTGAACTAGGATAACTCCTGAGAAGACAGATGTGTGTCATGACCAATTTATGTTTCTCTCTGGGCCCACAGGCTTCGAAGAAAGGGAAGAAGGCAGCATTTGAGGAAAGAAAGAGGAAGATTGAAGAATTCTGACCATCTACCCACACACTTCATAAACATTTAATACATTTCTGTGTGAGAGTACAATGCATTATCCAGAATGCAATCTCTTACATGTGCCTAGTAGCAGTAGTGTATCAGTAGATGTGACTATGACGTCTCGTTTAACAAACTAAACTTCCACGAAAGTGGGAAAAGTTACAGTAATGAAAATCTCACAGGAGAATTTCCAAACTGATCAGAAGCAACTTGGCATTCTGTTTTGTCAATGAACACCACCCATAATATATCCATGTACCCAAAGTGCCTGGAAATCTGGATTAAAAATGAAAATGGCCTGAAGCAGCCAGGGCTTTTAAAACTACCTCTAGCAGTGGTACACACCTAGGACATTGCAGACAAGATAAAGAGTTTTTACAGAATTTTTGAATCATTAAACAAACAAATTTTTAAATCCATTAAACAGACTCTTAAAGCAGTACAACATTCACAGTATTTTGAAGACTGTTAAGATGAACTCTCATGAATTCTCATGTACTCCTTCATGACCCTACAACATCCACCAGCTCAATACAATGTTCAAAATATCTTAGAAGAATATAGAAACTATGACTGATTCTTCATGGTCTGTGAATTGGGAACTTTATTTTGAGATAAACTGTACACAGAGAGGGTGGGAGGAAGCTTGTGTTAAATCCTTATCCACAAGTCAATGACCTTTTGGAAAGCTTCAAAACACTATGTCTGTGTGATGAAGGAGGCAGAAAACAAACATGTTCTGATCTGTTCATATACTTGAATTAGGCATAGGAAGGAGAAAATCTTAGGAATTCGAGGAAAGAAGGGAAAAGGCTGTATGAGCCTGGCCAGTATCCAGTCCTCATCATAACCTGCTAATAACATTTTTCGGTGCTTTAGTTAAATTACACACTGCTCAGTGTTCCATTTCTCACATGTGTGGGGTTAGAAGCATGTCAGCAGACATGTCTATACCATCATGTCTGTTAAAAAACTGATTATGCTCCCAGGGAGGTGGGAGACTTGTGGGTTCAAATCCACTCTTTGAAACAGCTGACAAGCAAACTGCTGTATTGAACAGAAGGTACATGGAAACTTGGCTTGGAAGATGGGAGATATAGAGTTCACAAAATCTGACAAGAGAGAGCTTTAAAAGAAAAAAAATAATTAAAATAAAAATATTGAATTCTCCATCATAAAAATTGATGTTTTTCATATATTACTGAATATTGAAAGAGTTTCTTTAGATGAGATTTCTTTTTTCCATTTACTTTTTTTTTCTCACATTATGACAATTACATAAAAAAGTAATTGTTTACATAAAGATTATTAGTGAGTACTTTTATCTTCACATTACATGCAAGGGTAAAATTTATTAGAAGATGTTTTGGCCTGATCATTTAGGATGAATCCAGGGTCTCAAACCAGCTTTTTGTGTTTTGCTCAAACAACTACAGATTATTCATCACTGTCATACTGTTGGTTTTAGGAGCTCTACACCATATGTGAATAAAGTTAGGCTCTTTAGCAGTCTGAACTGCCTACATATTTTAAGTGATATATCATTTTATATAAAGTGTTTTTTTCCCCACATTCGAATTTTGTGACCTACAGTAAGTGAGTACAACTTCCTTCATCAGTGAACAAGGAATTATGTCTGAGAAAAAACAGGACCAGGATTAAAGACATGAAGCAAATACTATCTCTGCATTCTCTTTGTCGTATTTGTGTGTCTGCTGTGGGACAATATTTCCCTTTACCTATTTAGCTGATTTATAGGATTCTATTCAGATGTAACAATTCAGTAAAATGGAATTTTCTTGCTGGTCTAGCAAATATCTTTGTTTTTGAGATTTCTTATAGGCTGTAATGACACAGCATATGTATTAGGGAAATGCAGAACCACACAGAACACAATTTAATTATTTACTTATTTTACATATTTTCCCCTCATGTGAGCCACAGTATTTGAAACTGGATGTGGAATGAGGGTTGCTGTGGAAGACAGCAATCCTAACTACGAAAATAGCCTGAAGAGGCTGCTCTTTAGTGACTTAGTGTGCTTTTGAAGCTTTACGTTTTTCCAGTTTTATCAGCAGATTTTCATTATTATTCTAATGGTTCTGAAACAATTTGCCAAATTATCTTAATCATCTAATGATAAAGCAGTTGAATAATTTCTCTCCTTCCACTTACAGCAATTTTTTTCCTCCAGCTGTTCCTAGCAGAATGTAAGTCTGAATATACAGACATTGTATGCTTTCTGAAGTTCTATTTCAATGTCAGATATTGTATGAAATATGGTCTGTGAGGTAACCATGTGCAAAAACCAAGGTTCTTCTTGTTAGTATGGGTTCATTAAATATGCCTGCCTGATTCTTGCACAGCTCCATTTTCTTTTCAACATCATGGCTTTCTCTTAACAGGGATTTGTGGAACTGAACTTCATCTAGCACTGGTCATTTTGCTGCTAATCTCAGGAAAGAATTTGCTGCCTTTCCCAATTACAAATGATGAGTATAGAATAGGAATAAAGATATTTAAAAGAGATTGTCAAATGAAATGTCCATTATAAATGATAAAGTTATACTTAACCAACGTTGTAGCCCTTGACACACATGTAGGAGGACATTGGTGAAACAGTATTGTGACAATTCACCAAAAAGGTATTTAAAACATTATTTGAAAGTGGAATCACAAAATAAACCTCAAACACATAAAGAAAGCCTACAGAGGGTAGAAGCAAAGACAGGAGCCTGGAAGGAGTACAGAGAGGCTTGTCATGACCCAGAAATGGGAACTCACAGCCCAGAAAACCAATTGTATCCTGGGGTGCTTCAAAGAAGACATGGCCATCAAGCCAAGGGGGTGATTCTGCCACTCTGTTCTGGATTATTGTGTTTAGTCTGGGGGCCTCCAACATAAGAAGGTGATGGACGTGTAGAAGTGAGTCCATTAAGATGATCAGAGAGAAGGCTGGAGCACCTCTCTTATCAAGAGAGGCTGGGAGAGTTGGGGCTGTTCAGCCTGGAGAAGAGAAGGGTCTGGAAACACCTTTTAGCACCTTCCCAAACTTAAAGATGGCCCATAAGGGAAAGCAAGAGTGGAAGTTTTGATAAGAGCAATAAGTGATAGAATGAGAGGGAGCGGCTTTAAACTGAAAGAGGGAAGATTTATAGTAGATATTAGAGAGAAATTTTTTATGAGGAAGGTGGTGATACACTGGAACAGGCTGTCCAGAGTAAATGTGGATGCCCCAACCCTGGAAATGTTCAAGGCCAGATTGTTTGGCCTTGAGCCCTCGTGGAGCTTTGAACAACCTTTTCTACTGGAAGGTGTCACTGCCAGGCAATGCAAAGGCACTATGAAAACATACAAAAAACGATATGACATTTCATAAAATGGCAACTCCCTGTGATGTGGAATCTGTAACAAAATGGCAGCACCAAATAGTCAGTGGGAAAGAACTTCCTGTTCTAACAGCCCTCTGAATTAATCAGCTCAGGTGGCAATGAGCCTGTTGCTCCTGCCAGTCGTTTCCAGGGTAGTCTGTGACCATGTGAGGTGTTTTACAAAATTTCAGAAGACCAAAAATGCTTTCAGTGCTGGACACACAAAGTCCCAGCCAGCTCCAGTGATCCACCCAGGGCACAGACAATCCCCTCAGCCAAGCTGGGGGAGCCAGGAGAAACAGATTCAAGAAAGGGCTACAGGCAACAGAGGCAGAGGAAGAGAGAGCCAAGGAGGGAAGAGAACCAGAAGGACCCCAAGAGGGGCCTAAGGAGGAGGGGAAAATGGGCCCTGGAGCAGGAATTTTTCCCTGACAGGTCTGGAGAGACCCCACTGGAGCAAAGACACCCCTGCAGCCCAGGGAAGAGGAGTCAAGAGTGAAGGAGAGTGGACTGGGGAAGCATTGTGGTGAGAAGGATATGTTTTAGTCTCTCCTTATTTCTCACTACCTGAATCTATTTTAACTGACAATAAATTAAGCTACTATTCCCTAAGTCAGGTCTTTTTTGCTGTGGTGGTAACTGGTGAGTAATTTCCCTGTCTTTACCTCAGCCCTTGAGCTGTTCCTCCCTCTTTTCTCCTCTTCTGGTGAGAAGGGGCAAGGAAAGAGTGTCCAGGGAAGGGGGCTAAGGTTACCCCACCAGGCAGAGCTAGTTACCAGCAGACCCTTGACCTGAAGGGACTAAAACATGTCATTGAAATCTCCAGCTGCTGAAGCAGAAGGAGGGGACACTAATTCAGTCACTTCACTGCTGCACCACCATTTTTAAATTAGCAGAGCTTTGTAGGGTATCTGCACCCACGGGCAGCACTGTGACAGCATGGATTAAGGAAATACTGATTTAATGTCTTCTAGTCATGCTCTTTTCCCTTTCCCTTCTGTGGCTTGATGCACCCATGGGTTGTTTCCTTTGTGAAAACACTTGCATAAGTGTGATCTCTGTGGGCATGAAACCCTCAGGTGACCCATAAAAAAAGCACAGTAGAAAAATGTGCAGCTTTCTCTGAACTGCTTCTCTGGAGATCAAACAAGCCCCAGCACTGGTGTGAAGCAGGAGATGAAAAGGGAAGTTACTCAAGGCCTGAAGAGAAAGGCAATGAGAGCATCCTGTGGCAGAGAAAAACCAAGGTGTGACATTACTTTCACTGTGATACAAAACTGCAACTTAACTGTTCACAGAGAAAACACCCTAGTAAAACTAGTAAATAAAGCAGAATAAAGTATGTTCTCTGGCACTGAGATCATTTAGCACAGCAGCTTTGTTGAGACTGAAATGAAACACCCTCACAAGACAGAAGTAGCATGTTCATTGATATAAAAGAGTGATTTTACAAAGTAGATGGTAAATGTAACAGTGACTTAACAAGATTCAATGGCAAGGCATTTTTGAGCATTTACTGCATAGAGGTTCAGAAAGGGCTTTTCACTGACTCATGCATTCTGAATTCCTTCTCAGTGGGGAGTTTAGGTGTGGCTGGATGCAGACTTTGTCCCAGACTTGGTCAGTGGATTATGCCTAGTGGGCCTAGAGGATTATATCTGTGCAATCAGTCCTTTATTTAGCACAATAAAGTATTTAACATTTTAACACAATAAAGTCTCTCTTGGCTTCTAGGAGTAACCTTGAGAGGTTTCACTGTGCAAGGGGAGATCCTAGTATGCAGCTCACTGCCATACTATTTATGTCCACTCTTTACGGATAGATCCAGTTATATTTGCAGACTCACTATGGATGTTAGATTCCTCCAGACCTGGCTTCAGCCAAACTTTGACCAGCATTATTGGTTAAGCAAGTGCATTGCTTAAATTAGCTCTTGGTTCTTATGTTGTTATCTGCTTCCCCTGAATCCAATTTGAGTGACCAGACAAATAGGTTACAAATGTCACTGGGGATTATCACCTCAACAGGGTTACAGGAAACAGAGGTCAGGCTGGGACAGATTTCTTGTCCACAACACAATCCAGTCCTTTTACTCAAAATAATAAGGTTCTACATGCCTAATTACAGCAGTCCCTGATCCTGTCCTCCTCCTGACTGCCCTCAGGCATTACTCAATAAAGTAAAAATTGACCCAAGCCGTTGGCCTGGCCATTTTTAATTTATTAGTGAACACAGTCACCACATCTGTTCACTGCAATGATTTTTTAGTATCTCTTTCAGGGCAAGCTCTCTGATTAACAGTCATGGAGGGTAGAATTCAGCTTCAGATCAAAATGCCTATTACACAAGCACGTAAACATGGGTTAATTGCCTAAATATTGGTATGTAAAGCCATGTCAAATGTCATATATGTGTGAGAGCTAAGGAGATAAGATCTGTCATTGGCCCTGTGCCATTCTGCAGTGACATGAGTTGAGGGAAAAAAACAAGCAAAAACAGAGAAAATCAGAGCTGTTTAAGGTGTCAACCAAGCAGTAGATTTTCATTATAGTTACTTAAGAAAATGCATTTTCACCAAAACTGGACTTGAGATTTCTATGCAAAGGTCTCTGTCATCACCTAAGTTGTCCAAAGCTGATAGAAACCTCCAAACTGAACTGGCAAATATAATGCAGAACTTAGGTCCTTCTGGAAAGTGTCAGCCACACATGAAATTCAAAATAATCTGATATTACAGTAGATTGCTCAGGGTGAAAAACTGAACCAGGCCAAAAATTCTCTTAAGGTATTTTAGCAAGTGCTAGGATTAAGAGTTTATATGATAAACTGGGGCAGCAAACCATCAATTATTTAAAATAAATTCTAGCAGAATTTCCTTCTGGCACTAAATTTGAGTGAAACATAATGGCCTCTGCTTTTCCTGTAAAACTCTCTTAGCCTCCAGATCAGAGCAGCAACACACAAAATGCCTCCTGGGAATGATCTCAAGCTTGCACAAAGGCCTAAAGAGAGTCTGTCCTAAGGCTGCCCCAGATTAAAGTCATGCCAAAGTTAATCACAACTTCACTGCAGGTAGAATGAAACTTAACAACCCATCGATGTTTCTTCAAGCTATTTAATTACATAGGAAAGACGTAGTGTAGTGATTTATAATATAGACAATAAATGACTTCTGAGTCAAAAGAGTCACTTTTGCTCATCCCATCTTGATGAGTGCCATAGGTGCCACATATGTTTAAGAATTTCTTTGACTGCTAAGAAGATGGAAAAAGAAGAATTTTAGAAAATTCTCCTGGTCACCAACCTTCAATTCCAAAAGAATTAGTAAAATTGAAAATCAGACCTAAGGACATATTTTCAGGAATTAGGTTTCATTATGCTTTAAACTCTGCTCCCAATCCCTTTCTTCTTTCTGGCAGCAGCATAGATTATTTCTCACTTCAGTCACCACCCTAACAAAAGCATTGTGCTAAAAATCTTCTACTTTTTCTTGCTGCAAAAAACCTCCTGCTTAGATATAAGGCCTATTTAATCTTAGTCCAGAGCAGTAACACAAAGGTTTTCTCCCCTTAAGGAGAGGTTGCAAATCATTTTGTTTAATAGATGCCTATCAGGAAAGCCTGTGATTCCTCATGTGTGAATGAAGCTATTAAACCCCAAACCTTATTACACAAATAATGTCCATTTTGATATTTCAAAGTACTTTTAGCAAGGTGCTCACAAGAGTGTTGTAAATGATCCGTAAACAGTAGAACACTACAGGGACAAATTGTAGATTGGGCAATTTATTTTCACAAAAGTTTACTGCCAAAGGAGAAACCAATCACCATTGAGGGTCACTTGAGGACCCAAAGCTACAAAAGTTCCTCCCCCCTGTCTTCCTTGCTCATGCTGTGACATTGTAAATCAGGAAGATTAATCCTGTGTACAAAGGTGTTCTTAAGTGAGTTTGAGGAGTTGTGTTTTGTAATCATACAAAACAGGTATCTTCTTTAAATTCTTGTAGGTAATTCCCTCACATTTCAAGAAAATTTTATTCTTTCTGGCAGAATGCCACTACCATAAGTATGAAGAACTAAGACTGAAAAGAGGAAGACTTAAAAAAAGGAATTAAGCAAGAATTTCACATGCTACATTGTAAATTAAAAGGAGAAATAGTCACAGAATCACTAGGTTGGAAGAGACCTCCAAGATCATCGAGTCCAACCCAGGCCTAACATCTCAACTAGACCATGGCACCAAGTGCCACATCCAGTCTTTTTTTAAACACATCCAGAGATGGTGACTCCACCACCTCCCTGGGCAAACCATTCCAGTGCTTTATCACCTTTTCTGTAAAAACCTTTTTCCTAATATCCTAACTTCTAGAAACTGTAGATTTCTTCATTGTTCCTAGCTTCCAGGAGAGTGGAAATATGAGGTAAAAACCCCCTATTTTTATTCAAGTGTATCATGTACAATACTTTCAATTTATCTCAAACACATTTAAAAAGCCTGAATTTGAGTGGTGCTTTTTTTATATATTAATTTACTTTACTATCTATCCAAATGGGTTTTAATCCTGCATGTCACCATTTCCTATTTCTAAACTATGGAGATTGTTTTCAATAGCACAGGATGATAACCTTTAAAATCCCACTACCTGGCACCAGCTGAGGTGACAGAACTGGTGGTAGAGACTTCAAAAGGAATGAGCTTTCTTGACATTTGTTATATTATTTTGAAGGTGAGTAAGGGGCTGGTTCTGAAGAAAATCAGTAGAAACAGCTTCATGTTAATCTAATCACTGGTCATTTTTCTGTTCTTGAAGCTTATTTCAGATTCCCTGTGGTGGGTTTGACCTTGGCTGGCTTCTGGATGTTCACCTAGACACTTTCTCAGTCCTCCTCCTCCTCAACAGTAGAAGAAAAGATCTAAAGGAAGGATTTTTTTTTCCGCTCACATCTTTTCTCAGTCCTCTCTCACAGCTGCTACAGTGTTTTTAGTTCCTTTTTAAAATTTGTTTTTGAGACATCACCAGCTTTGCTGAAGAAGCAGCCTTTGGTCAGTGGTGGGGCCATTTAGGAGTCAGCTGGAACCAGCTGTGTCCAACACAGGGTGAGCTCCTGATGTCTTCTGACAAAAGCTTCACCCACTCCCTAAACCTTGCCATATAAAAAAATACACCCTCATACTCATTAGTCTGATATTAACCTCTGTCACAGCCTAACCTGCATTTTGGGAATGACTACTCAGCATCAGAGCATTTACATTCTGCTCTTGAATCAGCTCAAAATACTCATCATGTGCCTTCATGCTACGTTTATTTCCAGGTGCACCTGTGGCACAGCTGGAAGCTGGATATAAGGATAAAGAAAGAAGCTGTAGTCATGTAGCTGGTCTTCAATGCTTCTCAGACTGCCTCGTTGTGCATTTCTCATTAGGAGTGTGAATAATATAAACAGTTTGGGTGTTTTTTTAGAGACACCTTAGGCATCATTATCTCACCCTTAAGCTTTGCATGCTAAGAATGATATCAAACCCAAATTCAGCAGAGAAAATTTCCCTCAGCACTCCAACCAATATTCAGTCTATATTCTGTGCTCTTACTCACAGCTTCTTCTTTAGGATTTGCCATGTAAGACTACCTTTTTGCTGAGTAAAAATCAGAAAATGCATTAGAGAAAAAAATCTGAGGGCTCAAAATCATTGGAAGACAGCGAGATGTGTAAGTTGGTCCACACCTTGCAGTAGCAGTGCCCTCTGCAGTCAGTTGTCCTCATTCTTTAGTGAAAGCTGACTGGATTCCAAACACAAAAGTGTCTAAAACTAGAAATTGATCTAACAACAGTTACAGGTCTTTGACAGATTTTTTCAACCCCTGAAGCTCTAATATTGGGGTGTTTTTGGAAATAACTTTGAAACTAGACCAGCTTTGAGATGCAGGTTGAACCACACAATAATCAGATACCCTTTTCAGCCACAGTTATTCCGTGTATATATGATACTCTGTACTTCTAATCTCTGATAAACTGTTAAAAATTACTTTTTTAACTAAAACAATAGCTGTGGAACACAAATAACGTTATCTGTCAGCAAAGGGGACAGCTAATTCATCTGTTGCTGAACACTATTTTCAGATGTAATCACAATGTTTCCTGCCTAGAATTATTGGCATCGAGCTTGTAAATGTATCCCCTAAGGGAGGAAAAACACTGTAAATAACTTGCCTTTAAAGAGGAGGTTTATTGGATTTTTACACCAGACAACACGAACTCTGGTTAAATGCTGAGTGATATTTATATCCCTGTACACCCAGACATACCTCAGCTGCTTTATTTATTTATTTTAAATTTTATTTCAGCGTTAATGAACATAGCAATCATTGGTGTTCACTTCCAGAGTCTTTCTAGTATTCAAAATATAGACACATTAAAGGAGGGTGAACGTGGCAGCTGAAAGAATAGTGTTTTCCAATTTCTCTTACTACCCCATGAATTAAGGAGAAAAAAGATTTGGAGGGAAAAGAAAGAGACATGAAAACAGAAATGAAATTGTTCTGCTGGTATTCATGTCCAATAAGACTGAGTGGCCTAAAGGGAATATGAGCAAGGGATTTCAACATGCTCAGCTGAACTGTGAGTTGTTACCAGTTTATCAGGCAGTGCAATTTACACAACCCTCAGGGGATATTGGGCATGGATCAGTACAAGTGTCATGGGAACACAAATTTAGCTTATATCTGCCACAGTGTGTGGCACAAGGTGCTTAAGTGTTTGGGCTAAGTGCTTGACTCTCAGCTTGTCAGACATGATATGCTACTTCACATTCCTGGATCAGTCCATCTCAGAGCTCCCTGCATTATATAATTTCTCAGCAACTCTTTCAGCCTGTTTATGCCATGGGCATAGACACTATAATGCAAGTTGGAAATTATGCTGGCCTCATTTTCTAAAGGCAAATGCATATATGTGGTAAAACCTTTAAAAGTTGTTTAGCCCTGTTCCAAAGGTGAAAATTTCCCCCTGGAGGATTCAGAGAAAAATGTGTTACTTCTTTGAGAGAGCCTGACCTCAGATTTTCACGTGGTAATTTTGTTTGTTTGTAGATAGATATGTAGTGCAAACTCCCAGTTTACAAGTCAAGTATCTTCTATTCCTATAGCATACTGCAAAGAAAATAAGTTAGAGGAAAGTCCTCTTTATAGATTAAAGAAGAGCTGTTTGTTTACCTTCTCAGTCCTATCAGGCTGGGTTAGACAAATTGTTGGAACATTTGTAATACTGAGTTCTTCATGTGGCATCTCTTACGGCAGGATTCATCTGACTAAATGTGGGTGCTGATGTGCATTTCAGCAAGTCACTTTCAATTCCCTTTTCTGCCAGAGAAGATCTAGTAATAGAGACAATGGAATTTAGAGTGTGATTCATCTTATCCTAATCCTTATTCCTGCATTTGTTCAGAGGAATTGCATCCTAAACTCCATTAACTGAATTGATCAGATCTCTGCTGATGATAATGGAAGCACAAATAACCAGTTAAAATGGTAGGTGCCTGTGCTGAAAGTCAGGTAAGACTGATGAGTCCTACCTCTTGTTTCTGAAACCTACTCAAATTGGCGTGTATGTTGTACATTTGGCTGCTCCATCCTATTAAAACTGAGTATCTTCCCTGGAGAATCTCTGTTTTAATGGCCTTGGAAATCCATGCAGTCTGCTGCAGCAAAGAAATTCCCATGCCTTCAGATTTTAGTGGGAAATGAGTGAGGATCTGCTTGTAGCAGAAGTTTGAAGTTTAACCACCTACTACTATCCATTTTGGAGGTATAAGGTCTCTTTTTTTCCAGAGTTGACCCAAATTACCATGTGTGTAAAGAAAATAGAGGGATTTCTTCTCCTTCAACAATGATTAGATCTTCCTAAAATAGGGATGGCCAGTACTTGAGTCAAAGCAAAGATTTATTTTCCCCAATACTCAGATTCCTGCAAAAGCTGTGGTAGGTGAAGAGTTAAGTATAGTCAGTACAAATATAATAATTCTTTAAGTTCTTTTCCAGACCTCAAAAAAAACTCTGGAAGATGTCAAAACTTTTCTTGTCTATTTTTAAAGATTTCTGTTTGTCTTTCCTTGCTTTGTCCATGTTAAAGCCCTTTTAATTAATAGTATTTGTGAGTAGAATTGTAATATATAATTCTTAGTGGATTAAAGATATTATAACAGCTTTTTTTGTTATCAGTTCATTATTATTAACATGCTTAAAGATAATTTTACTGGTGCACATTTCATCTCATCTGATGAGAGATGCATTTCATCTGATGAAAGACATGACACGGCCTCAGAATAAACTGCTTTACATATGCATATGCTGAAACTGGGAATCTACTTTCTTTCCAAACAAGAGATTATTTAGTCACCAAATAACTTCCTGGTCTTGAATACTATACATGAAGTATAGGTCACTTGTAATTTATGATTATTTTTATGTTCTTGACTTGAATTCAATTTCTACAATGAAATTAATGCTTTAATAATTAAACTTTTACCTTCACTGAAACAACAAGAAAGTGCTAAGGTCATGATATAGCACTACACATCCATGAAAACAGTGCTGGTAGCCTGGAACCTATTTTACAATCATTGTAGGTTACATTTGCATCCAGGTGATGTCCCATCACTCTGACAGCAAATTGCAAAGAGACCTTATACAAGTGAAATGCACATCTCTCTTAATTACTTGCATGTAACTAGTAAAACGTTCTCTAATTTTTAAAACTGGAGTGTCAATTAGGAAAACAAGATCAGAAACACCTCTTTTATCCCCAGTATTGACTTGTTTTAAATACTTCATCTATTTAGTTTGACAAGGTGTATCTCCCTGTACAGCTCTTTTCCTCTACTGATATTTACTGTTTTACATGTTTTTGTTTCCTCTGCCTATTAGTTTTTTTACAATTCTGTCCATAGCTGTAGTGAAATGCAATGTTTGGACAATTATATTAAGGGCCCAGTTAGAATCTTTGGCATGTTTTTGATCTAATTTTAAGATGTGATATCCAGACCTATTTTGGTGTTTCTTTCCTCTGTATCATCACTGGGATATGTGTGCATGATTTCTGAACTTCCTTTTCCATGAACAGCACACAGATGCCAGCAGAAATGGTTTGCAAGTCTGGTGTTCTGCTATTTCTGCTTGTCTGTTTCTGAGATCAGCAGATGGAGATTGGGTAATTCTGTAGCGCTCTAAGTCATAACCAAGTTGGTAGAAATATCAGTGTCTCAGATGTTGTGCTGAGGTTGCCCATTTGAACTTCTGCCTGACTGGAGCTTTGCTTAGGTCTGGGGGCATATGCTGCATACATTTGATTGGTAATTGTCTCCATCCTAATCAATATATAGATGCACATCTGTTGAATTGGTCTTCTAAATTTTACTCATCTTTAGACTTGAACTGACTTCCATCTTGGGAAGTGCACACCAGGTTTGCAGTAAACCTTTATTCTTCCTTCTTCACTCTGATGAGCAAACTAATGGGAATTATCATTATCCCTAACACCTGGGATAAATTACTAGGACAGTTCCAATTCCCAGATTGTGGATTCTGACTCTTACCAGCATTAAGAAAACTTTTTACACCATTTGCCTGCAGGACATGCTCTGCTTTCAGCTATGAGACATGAACATACAAACTCAACTTTTTAGAGACAGCCACACGAACCACAACAGCAAAAAGAAAAAAAAACAACAAAAACAGGCAAATACTTTGGTGGAATTTTCAAAACTTGTGAAGTAATCTCAGTCAGAGCCTACCTCAGTGTGTCAATTAAAAAGGTTGGCAGCATCCTGCTGAACAGAAATAACAGCTTCAATGCTGGAGAATTCATTGTCTCATTGAACAACAGGAAAAAATTGCAAAACCTGCAGTAACATCCAACACCTCCTTGTCAAGAGCAATGCCCACTGTAGCCTGGAGAGCACAGTCAGTGTACCAGCTTTCAACAGTTTTTAGAAAGTTCTCTGTCCACCAAATGTCCTGGGCTCACTGTTCATTCCCACTGGATCCTCTCATTCCTTCTGTCCCTGCTACCCACTGGGAGTGTTTGTGATCTGTTTTATTAACAGCCCTTTTACCCCATAACACACTTGGTCAGCCCAGGTTAGCTCTCAGGATAACTTCACTGGCAGCACAGTAACTCTTTATAGTAGCAGAGCTGGGGGGAGACACCAAGAAGAGAAAGAGAGAAAGGCAGCAAGAAGGAAAAGGTCATACTCCAATTTTGTTACTGGAATAATTTTAGGAAAAAAAAAACAAAACCAGAAACACCCCCCCAAAAAAAAAAACCAAAACAAAACATCAACAAAAAAAACCCACAAACCCAAACAAGCAACAAAAACAACTGAGTTTTGAATACAGTATTTAAGTTCTAATAAAAAACAGAGTAAAGTCCAAAAGGAACACATCATATTCAAACTTCAAGCAGAATTTAGACAAAACCAAGGTGTCAATGCACCCTGCAAACAGAATTACATTATATCTGATCATTTCTATATAGAGTAGCATGCTTGGTGTTATTCAAGTTTCTTTCTTTTTAGGCAAGGTAGAACTGAGAAGAGAAGCTGTCCACTTCAAAACACTGAAAAATAATTAATTTTATTTTAAATAATCACAACTGGCAGACCTGGAGAGTGTGAAGGAAGCAGACTAGGAATATGTATAATTTAGATTGGAAAGGAAATTGAGTGTGAGAGGCTGTCAACAGAAAAGAAACAAGTTATTCTTACCTGATTTGAGGAATGGAGAAAAATAACAACTTGAAATAACAGAAATAAAACCTAGTCACAGATGGGGATAAGACAAGGATGTGTTTATATAGACCAGACTGCAATAATGTAAGCTGTTAAGTTAAAAATTTCAACATGAGAAAACTGTTATGACAATAAATCTTTGGTTACTTAATTAACAGGAAACCTGATAGCACAATTATTTTTGTTTTCTTTTAGGACATCATTGCAAAACGTAATGTACTAATACTTGATAAATGAAAATTCATTTCAGTGCAATGGCAATGTCTTCTAAAGAAAAAGGATACTTAGATAACATTTTTTTTTTCTGGTGTGCTTAATGTAGTTTATAATTTATAATACATGAAGTGAGCAATAAGTAACTATACCACAGTGACTGAAAAATACAGACATCAATTTTAATGCAAGACAAATTGTGCTAGAAAATAAAGTCTTTTTCAAAAATTGAGATTTTTTTATGAATAATAATGACAGTGATTTTCTATTTTTCATCACATTTTCTGGTGCAGCTTTAATGAGGTTTTCACAATGACATAATTACATGAAAAATGAAAGCTGTTTAAAGTATTTTGTATTTTCCAAAATATTGACAGATTTGTTTGAAAAACATGGTATTTGAAAAGGTCTATGTTAACCAAAAGCAAGCAGAGAAACTAAAGCCCCTTTCCACAAGAAGAAGCGAGCAAACAAAAGAAACCCCAAACCCAACAACTATGAATTTATCAGCTTGGATACAGCAGAAAATGTGATGAGCTGTGGAAAACAGACCCATTTAAAGCTAAACGAAGCAGAACACTTTTTCAGAATATTCTCATTATTAATATAATTGGTTTCTCTTGGCTCAGTCAATTGCAGCAATATTTTGTGGTCGAGTTCTGAATTGCGCCAAATGGCATCAGGAGGAAGCAGCAGCAAAGTGCACGAAGGACTTGTGAGCTGTGTGTCACTCACACTGCGAGTGGGAAGGGCTCTCCCATAGCCTGCACATCTCTGTAAAGGATCTCTCCAGCCTTCATCTATCATGGAATCACAGAATGACTTGGGTTGGAAGGGACCTTAAAGTAGCTCCAACCCCTCTTACATGGGCAGGGATGCCACTCCCTAGATCAGGTTGTTCACAGACCCTTATGAAAAAAATACATGTTTTTTCTATCCTCAGAACAACCTTTCCTGCTCAGTGTTGACTCTTCATGAGGAATTATACACAGTTTTCAGGAGAACTAAACTGTGCTAAGGCGCTGTTACTTGAGTGATGTCAATGTTTGCCCACTGCTTGCTCATATTTTTACCTCAATTCTCATTCCCATGAATACATATAGAAAAAACAGAGAGCAGTTTGGTGATGTTAAGGCTACTACTGGGAATTCTAACACAAACTTGTAAAATCCATGATTATGAGAAACTTCCTTTCCTAACTTTTATGTTTCTTTCTGTCCCTAGTCTGTTCTGCATCAGTGTAGGGCAGTGGGATAAGTCTGTTTATCAGCCAAATAATTATTGCAATATGCAATTACCAAAAAAATGCTGTCAGAAAATAATTTCAAAATCATGATCTCACTAAAAGAGATGAAAAAAATAAATGGGGGATGCAGTTAACTTTTGTTTCTCTTCTTTTTTAAAGAGAATTTAAGAATTCAGTTTACCACTACAAGGAAATGAGTCCAATCTGATCAGAATCAGCAGTGGTACAGTGAAACCTGTAATTGCTCCAAGTCATACACAGGAAAAGCTTAATTCTTATCCCTGTATTTCTTACTAAGGGTTTTCTCTAAAATGGTTGTGCCTCTAGTGCTAGTGAAAAAATAAGGGGAACATGAATGTTCTTTTAATCCATTCTATAAATTTCCCAGATCATAATTTGTGCTTAAGCTCACATTTTCATGTGGTTTTTATTATCATTTTTTATAGTATCTCTCTGCAAGTATTAAATAGTCTCTCATGTACATTTAACTGTACTATAATATTTGGAGCAAGACCCTGTGACCCCAAATGAGATCTAGATTAGCAGAAGTTTGTAGTGCTTTTAATTGCTCACAGTTTAAGAATCAATGTTTCTCACGCTCTTGCATTACTCTTTTAGTTCTGTGTGCTTTAACCCTCTGTGTGAAATGAAGTGAAATATTATTTAATTATTTCCCTTTTTGTATAATAAACCACACACTCTCTAAGCTGTTCCTCCAATATAAATCAATGGCACCCAGGAAATTTTCATTGAATTGGAGGGGGGAATTTGGGTAGCTGCAAGATATTCTTTTATATTCTAAATATCCTCGTTCCATCAGTGTGATAGAAAATATAAAAAGCAATCTGCAGATCAGACCTCTTGGACTGCTGTAGCCCTGAATTCTGGGAATGCAAAGAAATTTTTCAGAAGTGAAAAAGAAAGATAGCAGGAAAACTTAAGAATAGTAGAAAAAAACCCCTTTGCAATATTAAATGTAGAAGTTAGTTTTATTAAGAGATAGAAGATAAACATTCATAAAATATTTATTATAAGGAGAGGACTTTTGTGGGAATTGATACTGGGACTAATGCTGTTAAACATTTTTATCACAAATCAAGAAGAAATTGAAAAATTGCTTTTGATTTTAGATTTTTAGACATGTTTGGGAGCTAACATTAAAGATAATTATAAATTCTCACTCACTGCCATGCAGGGGCTCATCAGAGGCGTGAAGACCAAAGGCCGCCTTGTCTGCAGTGTCCATGAGATGGTGGAGTTCAGGACCCTGAAGGCAAGGAGATCTGCTTACAAGTGTCCCATGGGATAAAGCTCTGGAGGAAAGAGGGCTTTATGCCATACTGGATGGGATAAAGATGATTAGTGTTCAAGTATCACAGCCTCAAAGATCCAAAGAATTCCATCCCAATGAATAAGAGGTCATGAGACCCCCAGCACAAGAAAGACACAATCATTGTCCAAATTGTTCCAGAGTAGAATGACAATGACTAGGGGACAAGAATACCTCTCCTGTGAGGAAAGACAAAGAAAGCTCAGATTTTTGTGTTAGGAGAAGTAATGAAAAGATTTTATTGTTGCCATATTGTATTAAAAAAAACTTGAAAGAAAGACAGAAAAACACCCAAGGACTCCACGGACAAGACGAGGGGCAATGGATTTAAACTGAAAGATGGCAAGTTTAGTTTGAACGTGAGGAAGCAATTTGTTGTGATGAGATGATAAGATACTGGAACAGATTGACCAGATAAACTGTGGATGCCTCACTACAATGTCTTGGAGAAACAGAAAATCTATTAAAAAGGCAGGACTGAGTTAGAGCTTTTGTCTGAAGCGGAACAGAATTCAGGCAGCTTAAACATCTGATAAGTGTATTGGATTCAGACCCAAATATTAATTCTTGGAATTTGAGAGCATTTTATTATAAGGTGTTCATTTCACTTGTGATTGGCAGCTATTGGCTTGAGAGACCATTCCCAGAGGGTTTTTGTTTGAGCTCCTACACTAATCTGCTCCTACTGTTTAAACTACACCTTAACTCTGTTAAAATAAATGGTAATTAATTTTGGCTAAAAACTCCTGTCAGCACTATGACACCAAGTTATGATTGTACATTTACTACATAGCTCTGGATTTGGGAATATAGTTCTTATGCCACAGCAGAGGATGTGCAATGGACAGCCTGAGCTCACCATTAATCACTGGTCTAGGAAATCTCAGCTGCACTATTGAATACATCCACAGATCACTGTTCACATAACCAAAGTCACTGTAAGACTGTCTGTGATAAGGTCATGAAAAAATCAGATTATGTGATACAAGCTACAATAAATCTCTTTTTGAGTACATATATGATATCCTTTAGAAACAGAAGGAAAAGATTAATGAAAGATTTGAAGTCTAATGGGATTTATATTACCATGTTCTTATTTTCTTGTTTTTTCTTCTGTTGGTTTAATTTCTTCTTGAGGTGAAAATGAACTCAATATTAGTACATTACCCAAAAATATGATGATTGCAAGTAGCCAAGAGATGGTATTAAAGATAAAATCAAAGGACTTGGATACACATTTACATGCATTGAAAACCTTTTTCCAGTGGCTCTAAGACAGTGAGAAATTTCAGTCTCATCCTGGGTCATCTGCAAGATTTATCTTTGCTCTAAACAGGTGGGAAGTGAACCAGCACAGATCACAAGACTTGACCTCAGAGTACAGAATGGCCAGAGCTTATATGGTTAATATCACTCTGAAATAGACACATTCTTATCAAATTGAAGACAACTTCACTGTATCAGCCTTGATTATGCATGAAGTTCAATCATATTAAGAGTTTTGCCCTAGAAAATCACACTTCCACTCAGTTTGCCACGATGTGAAGCTTCACCCTCTCTAATGATTTTAGCAGGTAATCCACCATACTGAATACTGCTGACATCCCCATAACCCTAATTTACCAGAACTTCACTTTATAGTCAACCTTCTGCATTAATTTCATCCAAAATTAGCATACCTTTGTTGGTTATCTTAGCCCTTGCTTACAGTAAAGAGAAGTAAACTTTGAAAGTAGATAAGGTCTTAGATCAATCTGGAGGCAGATTTCTCTTTCTATGAGACAATTTGAAATAGTCATAATCACAATTTTAACACCTCAGTTAATGTCTAAACATAGAATGAATTGGATTCTTAATTTTCACTTAATCATATGTGCAAGGCTGACAAGATCTTCACAGTACCCCATGGCTAATGAAATGCTCAAAAATCCACTTAAGTAAAATCCCTCAAAGTTTTTAAACTCCTTTCCTAAGCCAGGCAGAAAACATCTTTCACACTGGGGCTGTTTTAGGCCTCTCTCTGCCAACCATTGCCTTGCACAGGGCTCAAGAGGGAAAGTAAAGGCAATGCCAGTGAAAAAAATAGTCTGAAATGCTCTATTCAATTCCTCATGGGTGTTTAAAAGATATTAGGCACTAATACCTAAGATATTAAGCAATGTTGATGGGGATCCTACACATAGTTGTCAGCACCCAGAATCTTCCACTGGGATTAATAAGATATTAATGTCTTCTTCTCCAGGATCCATCTGGGATAATTTTTAATGTTTTGTAAAATGCTTTTATACATTTGGCCCTTCTTTTGATCCTAAGTTCCATCCATCCACTTTTCAAGGCCTCCACTGTTTTACAAGACCTGCATCATCATTTTGTTAATCATAATTTATGCATTCTGCAAAGAACAACTTCTTGTTATTGTCACCTGTCTAAAATCTGTCACTTCTGACTCATGATAAGCAAAAGTAAATCAAATTAATTACAGACACCTGGTTAATTAGAGAAATTGCTGTCAAAGATAAATCAGGTACAACAATGCTCCAACCAGATCAGGAAAGGTTCAGACAGAGCAAAGCTGACAAACCTCAGTCCTGAGGCCTTGCAACTCTACAAAACTTACAACCTTTTACTTCCAGGAGCTGTTCTGTATGTCAGGATTACACAGATAAAGTTTAGTCATTACAGATTCTTCTGGGAATATTTCTTAGGAAGATGTAATTTGGGCATTTTTTATTGCCCTCCAGAGAAGCCTGTTATTTCCACAGAGCAATATAAATCTTTATTGCTTATCTCAAGAAATTTAGTAACTTAAACAAGGCAATATTCCCTGGAGATTTAAGTGAAGCTCCAAACAAAGTTTAGATAGCAGTTGGGCCCCAGCCCTCTGTTATTTTTCCGGCTTTCTGTGGTGGTTTTGTCTTGCACATGTTTCCTGTGGTGTCACTTCTGTAGTGTGGTGGACTGTTGGTGTTTTGACAGTGGCCTTAATTCTCTAAGAACAATCCCCCAGTTTTCTCTGCTTGTAAACAGTATCAAATGCTCCATTATTTCTGTTTACAGTGCCTTCCTGCCAGCAAGTTTCAGAATGGCAACAACACCTCCCCTGCAACCATGCAGCATCCCTTGCCTCCAGTGATTAGCATGAGACCATCCACATGGGCTTCGCTTTGGAGCCATCCTGTAGCTGTGGCCACCAGTCAGGGGGGTGTGGTCAGTATGATGGATCCAGTCCACAATTCCTTCCATTAAAATTCAGTCCCTGAATAAACAGAATAAACAGAATTGTGAAGATAATTTTATTTGCAAGTTCTCTGTCTCAGTGGTAAAAACACGTTTGAAGCTGTCTCAAAATCAAGCCTTGAAGCTAAGATGTACAAAATTTGTGTATTTATTTTCTGAAAAATTAAAATTCCCAAGTTTGAACATTCTGTGTTAGACTGTGTGTTATTTACACTTTTTTTTAGTTCACTGTAAACTCAGAAATGTAAGCATTTATTATTGTTTTAAAATTTATTTAATAGCAGCTGATCATTGTATTTGCCTAAGTAAAAACTCTTAACCTTAAACTGACTTTATCAATTAAAGATATTTTTGCTATGATATTTCTATTCCTTCCCTTGATCCAAAGAACCAGCAAATGGGGAGTTTTCAACATGCAACCATTGTGACACAATGTGATTAGCAAGGTAATTCATTGGTATGAATTCCACAAATTTTTGGTTCAGATGGCCTCCCCCTTTCTCAGATCTGGAAGCCAAGTAGAATATCAGCCTTTAGCAAAATAAAGTTAGACATTTAGGCATAGGCAACAGAAACTGAATAGTCTAAACCACACTCTCTGTAAACATTAAGATAAACTAAAATGCTTTATACGATGTTTAAAATCTACTGACCAAATTGTTTAGAGTTCTGCTGAATGCAATTAAAATTTAAACACCCATCAGACACACTTAGAAAATATCCATAATGTCTACAGGCACAAACATGTAGATATCTAAATTTATGTGATGTCATCTCAAAATAAAATTCATTCCTACTATCTTAAGTCACACAGATTTGATTAAAGAGTACTTTGCATGTTAGTATATTGATATTGAAAGGCAAAACTTCCCCTTTCCTGAAAAAAGAATCTATACTAACAATCACTATCAATGGATTACAAATTTATTAAAGAAGTTGGATAGTTGCTAGAAAATTAACTACTTTTTGCTTTCTTTTCTGTTACTGAGGATGTAAGCATAGAAAAAGCGACCAAACTCATTATAATCTGGTTATTTCCATTGGTTGAAGCAGACCCTGACAGTACAGGGTATTCCAATGAAATTCAAAGCTGAATGTAACATTAATATTTCATAAGAATGATACTCAGCATTGCTGTTTTGATTTTAAGCCTTACACACTTAGCTGAAGTGATGTAAGTGTTAAATGAGAATTCAAACCTTTTCAATTATGATTGCAGGTTCCAAATACCAGTCTTGCACAAAGCCAGCATAAGTCCTACTCAATTTCCATCTCAGTCCTAACCAGCTGCAGCACATCCACTCTGTCTCCGTTAAGGATGGAAAAAGAAAACCAGTTCTTTTCCATGCTCAGTTTAGTAAGGGATTCAAAGGAATCACTTGAGAAGGCAGCAGAAAAAATATTTATTGTTGGTGTCTTGAAGCTGCTAGAATATCTACAAAATTCTGCTACCTATGGGAAAAAACCTTAGCACACTTATGCCCTTACTTTATAGTTGACATTTCAAAAACCTTCAGCTTACTGATAATGGCACAGAGAATTTTCTGACTGGTACATCACAGACGTCAGAAAAAGAGAGATTTCTTCAGAAATCACAGAAGAAAAGGACAATTACCTATCTGGCTTTCAAGTGAGAAACATTTTACTTCTGCTTTAGCGCTTGAGACTTTTTAAGGCATCTTCATAAATCTTTTTCCGGCATTACAGTGGTCAATAAAATTAAATGTGACCTTGTGCAGAATATGCTAGATTTTGGTTATAATTGGATTATGTGTTAGATTAGGACTAAATGTATTATGCTGTCACCCAATATGTCAAAGTTGGCAAACATAGCAATGCTTGGCCTGCAGCTCATTTTTTTCTTGAAATCTGTATCATTGGCTTGCAGCCTGATTTTTTTTTTCATTGCATTGCATTGCATTGCACTTTATTTTGTCCTCTTGGGTGTGAATGAGCAAAGAACCACAATATTACATTATTTGTCAGAAAGTCACATTGTGTCTATGTGTGTGCAGTCACTAGCTAATACCTAGCACAAAATCTATGGGTTTTTTGGTTTTTTGCTGTTTCAGACTTAAAAAAAACCCCACACATATTAATTTGTACTTTCAAACTTTCTATGTATCTATGTACATAAGCATGCCACATATCTTTCTAGATATAGATGGACGTGCTCAAACACTGAAGACAGAAAATATTTTAACTATATTACAGGTAATTGTTACGTTTTAATAAATGAAATATTACTGCTGGGTTTTCTTTTATGAAAGGTAAAATATCCCATTGTTTTAGAGCTTGTTTTATGAAGTCTGGAGGATTTTGTGCTTGGGAATTTCACAAAATGGAGAGAAAAGGAGGAGGGAAGAATTGTCTAATGAAAGCAAACTGCAAACTGCCATGGAAGTCTTGGGAGTGACTGGTGTGAATCTAAGTAACCTGGAAAGAAAATCCTTGCTCTGAAACACACTGGGTGTGATTCCCTATGAAAATTCAAACATGATTAGATGGCTAACATTAGTTAACTCAGGCTCATATTTAATATTTGGAAAAACAAAAAGAAGAGGAAAACAAAAAAAGGCCTATATGAGAAACCTACTAAAACCAGGGTTTGGTAAAGAATTCAAAATTCAGAGTACACCTCTTCTTCTGGCTGACAACTTTTGATGCTGCAGTAGAGAGATTTCTCAATCTGTTTGTTGTTCCTGTTACTCATGAATGAAATAAGATCAAATCCAACACAAGACCTCTTATTTATAATAAAATAAAAGTACAGAGAGTATGAGTCTGCTGGGGACTGGCAGAAGGGACTGGAATACTATTTCTGAAAGGAATCTACTTTTTGGCAGGTAATAAATTGATTGATGTGTAATCACCTGTTCAGTCCAAACAGGGATGCTCATAATACAACTTTCCCTCCTCCCTTGTCTGTTGGGATTATCACTCTACATGTCATGCTAAGCAAGAGACAGGCTTGATTTTGGAGTGAAACCGTAGCTTTACTAGATTACAAATAGTTTATAACAGCTCATTCTTCTGCCTTCACCTGGCTTCCTCCCACAGTAAAAAATAATTAGAAAGTAATTAAGCCATCAGAAGCAAGGTAGGACTAAATTACAGTAAATTAAGCTACTAGATAGCTGGTAAGAGAGTCTCAACTGCTGTAGGAGTTAAGGATAAAAAAGATGGGAGCAAAAATTATTATTTTGGTAAAGTCTCCCTACTGTGTTTCATGTAAAGCAATGATATGTCTTTTGAGAACTGTCTAAAAGAATTTTAAAATATGCCTGGAATAAGGAAACTAAATACCACTTAACTTATCACCTCTTCAGGCATTCAGAATGAAAGTTTCCCTGAGAGGCTCATTTGCCCTGTAATTTTCCACTCACCATTTTTCATCTCCTTTACTAGTTTATTTATTTATTTGCAGCTCCCTGTTCCTGATCTCTCCAAAACTATGTTTGCTGAGAGAAAGAATACAGGAGAGAAGTAGGAAAGGTGGGAGTGTATCGGAGGGAGTGATATGGAGCAATGCTGGGAGGATAAACCCAGGCAGGCTGGAAACAGGGGAGTAGACAGCTGCTGAGATCAGGATGGAGAAAATCATGTCCGAGCTGCATAAGGTTTTTATCAAAATCCCAAAGTCTTTGCTTTAACTACTTTTTTTTCCTATGTATAAGAATCTCTGCTTGGCTCTTTTCCAGAAGTTTGTCCCAAGCTCATGTACCTGTGTGATCCCTAACACCCCAGAGAGGTTGTCCTGCTCACCCTTGTGTTCAGTGTCTGTTCCAGCTCAAGCTTTCCGACAGGACGACAGTGCACACAGCCATGTGCCAGAATCCCTCTTTCCCTTCCTGCCACTTTACACTGCTCAGGGAACTGCTGAAAGGTCTGAAATTCTCTGTGGCATACAGAAGCTCTCACCTGATGCCAAGCAGCACAAACAACTCTCCCACTAGCTGCCTTTCTGCACTTTGCTTAGGAAGAGGAGAAGCAAACAAGATGAAGGGGAACCTGTGCTCTGTCAAGGCACAGAGGTTTGACAGCACCAAGGGATCTGGGGACTGTGTGAGCACAGCTCAAAGGAGCACAACCACAGAGCAAGAGGACATTCCCAGCCTGTTTTTAAGCTCATTATTGCAGGCAGTGTTGTTCTGGCACTGTGCTGCAGTCTGGCTGCTCAGACACTTTCCCAGGATCCCAGCAAGGCTGTGCAGCCCTTGTGATCTCTGACCCCTCTGCACACCACTGCCAGCAGTACCTGAACTGCCAGTTTTCAGGCAGTTCAGATAGGACTTCCCAGTGAAACCTGTTGATTTCTAAGGCAGACATTGCTGTGCACACACATCAGCTCTGGATGAGCTGACCCCCTGACCGACACTGTGACATTGGCAGTCCTGTGCCTTCCTTCCTGTGCAGTGTTTATCAGCACCACTAACTAGACAAGAGTTACAAGGGATACCCTCTTGTCTCAGCCTTCCTGGGGCTCTGCAGCTCTGGTCAAATTTCAAATGCAGCAGACATCCCTTTTTGAGCCACCCTCAAGCTACCATGCTGGTGTGGCTGGTCCTCCTGCTGCTTTAGCATTAAAAATCCTGAAATCTTCCACGTGAGATTTTCTGCAGCCCTATGGAACCCACCTCAACATTGGACCACTGAAGCATCAGGGGCATTTTTGTAATTCTGGCATGCAAAATATAACCTTCTGCAGGTAACAGTGGCTCTGAACTTGCAGTTCAGTAGGCTGAAAGCATTTTAAAACCCCAGTGTTGAGTGGAGAGCAGTGAATTGGAAGAAGGAAAGCCTGTTTCCATGAATAATTTTGGATAATGGGATAAATGGGGGTCTACAAATCCAAAATATATCTACAGCATATGGCTCATCTCTGTATTTTAAAGTAGTAACTTTATGATGCAAGTATGAGAGTAAAGATGAATAAAGATTTTTGGTCACTTTTTTCTTCCCCCAAACACTCAGCCTTTATCATTGACATGGCCACTGTCAAAAACATCCAAGACCAAAACCACCATATGCTGGCAAGCTTATAGATTGCCTGAATTAAAACAAAACAGAGAATTGGAAATGTCTCAATAAGAAATGGAAAACCAAAATAAAAGACAGCATCCAAGAAATTTATATACATACTGTCTTCTGGAAAGTGCTATCCATGTAGTTGCCAGCAAAAAAATTGTCCTCTGCCAGCATGGGGAAACAGTCTGGATGGCTGCAGTGAAATGTTTGGTTCATACCAACATATCACAACAGGAAGCACAAATCTACCTCTTTTACCCAAGACAAATGTGATGGTGATAATACTAAAAACATACCAAATAAATGGCAGATGTAGGTTAAGAATCTTTTACTTCACCCTAAAGACCCCAAAATCAGGATTTTATTCTATGCCACTTGCTTGAAATCATTCCATACAGAGAAACACTGAGTTCTCAAAGGCAATTTACTTGGTCAGAGCAGGTTGGCAACATTTTTGGAAAAATGTTCTTAACCCAAGGATGGTGATTTGGGATGAGAATGTGGACCTTTGCTGATGGAATTACACCCAGTTTCTTATGTGCACATATACACAAGCAAAAGCAGATTTCAGTTCCTGTGACTTATTAAGGTATCCTAACCTTGTGAACAACTTCTGTTTACTGTTAACTTCTAAATTGAACATGGCACAGAGAGTGATCCCTGGTTCTGAGGAGAAAAAGTGGCATGGACTTCTGACCATTTGTTCAGGGTTATTTCTCTTAGAGTAAAATAACTATACTTGCACCATAAATCCCTTAACCTTCTGTCTCCTCTTGGCCTCATTAGCTCCAAAAATAAAAATAATACATTTTTTTTCCATGTTTGTTTTGTTGGGATGCTTTTGTTTTGCTTTAGTTGATTTAGGTTGTTTTGTTTGTTTTAATTGAAAAAAGTACAATGATGCTGTGTTTACCACACCAGACTGGTATTTTTATAACAATAGATAAAGCCATATGCTGCATGCCCTTCCATGTGAGGGTGCTTGAGAATATGAAAACTTGACAGTGAAACTGGGAAGTCTCTGGATGGGGAGGAAACTGAAGTTTATGTAGTGTTTGAGATTTCTCTTGGAGACATCTAACTGATAATCCAAAATAAAATTTGCCTTTGAATTCAAATATTTACACAAATCCAGTTGATCTCTTTTGTCAAAATTCTTAATATCTTAATAAAGACTTAAATATTCACATATTTGGATCTTCAGTAGATGCCAATCACTTGATTAGAAAATCTTTTTCTCTGACAAATATGTGACATGCATTGTCACATCTCTTAAAACTTTCAAAGCTTAAAAAAGTCAGCTTTATCTCTTGTGTAAGATTTTTAAAAACTTTAAATTCCAAATGTTTTAATGTTCAAAGTTAACTACAAAAAGGTCAGTCACTCTTTACAAAATGTAAATATGATTCTTTAGAGGGAACAGAGGTTATTATTTTTCCAGCCATTAGTAGTAGATGTTTTGATTTTGTGCTATGACTCCCTTGTTCTCGGTGCTTACAGAGAAGGGAAAGGAAGGAAAAGCCCTCTGTTTTCAAATTTTGCTTTCCAAGTGTAAGAATATCTGTAGCTGGAGAAATCCACCCTGCCCTCCATCCAGCAGAGATCAAAGGATACCAAGGCCAGGCTGAATGGGATTTTGAGCAATCTGCTCTAGTGGAAGTTGTCCCTGACCATGGTAGGAGATTGGAACTAGATGATGTTTAAGGTTCTTTCCAATTCAAGATATTTTTTGATTCTGTGATTCTGTGATCCATGTTTTTATTCTACCTTTGAGAAATCACCCCTGGAAATGGAAAACCTATCCTTGTTCCCAGTTCAGAAGTCATGGCTGCCAAAAAACCTGCTAAATTCTTCCTGGAGATGGAAAAACTCCAGAAGTACTTCCATGGAGACTGCATTCTTAACCACATTGTCATCATTAATCATGGATTTAAGCACAACAAAAGTAATGCAGATACAGCTCCTACAGTTAGAACTGTGAAAGGCTGAGGAAAAGAAATTTTCTGAGGGTTGGTATTCACTGTTGGGCTGAGGATATGCCCTGAGCAGAAAACAGTCACAGGCTACGAGGATCTCCAGGCAAGCATGTCTGCCCTGCTCTGTCTGGTTTTGGGTCTGCTCATGCCCAGTTAGACACAGCTTTGTCCAGATGGATTCTTGCTCTGAGGCAGCACTGTCCTTTGCAGAGATGGGAGCAGAGATTAGCATGTGTGGATGTGACCTCACTCTTGGTTTTGTTCCTGGTGGAGAATACCTTTTTGTGGGTAAAACACCTCTCTTCGCATACTTTTGGTGTTAATATTGTCGCTGTTATTGAGCATAATTTTCTGCTGGTCTTAAACTACCCCAAACAGTTTTACATTTCATGGTTTTAAGGGATAGTTTCTGTTAAGAAATATAATCTGTAGACCAGAAAGTCTCAGAATTTTTATGGAAAAGCAGTAAAGCAACTCAAAGGAAAAAAATAAAAATAAACAACCAAACAAACAAACAAAAAACCAAAACCAAAACAAAACCCCACAGGAATTCATCAATATTCTTACTGATTTCCTAACAATGAGTCTCTCTGAATGTGGAGGGTCTGTATTCCTCTCACCTCCTCAAGTCAGGAATGGAAGTCTGTACAGCAACATGTAACAGCAACACATTCCTGTTGAGAGACAAACTTCTGAGGAGAGACCGAAAGCTTTATTTGTCTTGGGCATTGGGAAGCCAACACAGATTTCTCGTACTCAATTTACTATGAAAGAAATGGGAACTATTATCTGCAAAGCCTTCAGAAGATTATAATTAAAGGAGACAGGCTTGAAAGAGGATTTCACGTTTCTTTCTATAGATGGTGCTGCCAATTGAAGAAGCTACAGTGCTTTCCTGTAGAGCCAGAGCTGCTCCCAGACACATAATACTCAGTGATTTAAAAGCCCACACCCACAGCTTTCCCTCTTGCATCATAAATTGATTGACGACGCCAAGTGAATAAGATTAGCACCTCATGGGGACAACCTTCAGCTTAAATAAAGGATAAAACCACTTATCCTCCTCTAGTTCTTTCACCTTCTCCCAGGAGAACATACAAAGTTAAAAATAAAAGCTAGCAAACTGAAATTATAATCCAAGCTTCAAGTTGGAAACTGTCAGACCCTAGAAGACCTTTTTGTCTGCACTTTGAATCTACTTGTTTTTTTCCCAAAGCCAAAGATGTATTCTGCACATTTGCTCAAAAATCACAGTGTGTTTCATTTGATTCTGGATAAGTAGCTTTTTTTTCGTATGTTTTCAGAGAAGGATTCCCATCCCTACCCCCACCCCATCTCACCCTACAGCCTTTGTATAAGAAGCAAGAATTTCCTGATCAAGTTTGTTTTAGGTTGTAACCTCCAAGTACCATACATGCCAAAAACAGTGTTTGTGCCTAGGATATAAGGAAAATCTCCTTAGTAATGAAGTGGAATTACCCTTCATATTCCAAGGCTGAGCCCTTCATGGTAGAATTATGACCTTTAGTATATGCTTTGTTTAGCCATTGTTTCAGTAGTGGAGAACTTTTATTCCAAACACTGGTTGTGTGAGGCTGAGCTGCTGACAGAGGTTAAACCAAAAAAGTAAAGTAGTTTTGTTATATTTGTTACAAAATTTAAGACACTAACATGAGATTGTACATACCATGCAGCAGTCATGTAGGACCATAGGCCACAAATACAGGTGCAGAAATCCAGCAGAACAGAGGTTTGGGGAAACCCAGAATGTATGTTCAGATGTAGGTGATGCTGAATCCACTCCTCCTGTGAACAGTTGTGTGATACCTGAGGTCTCAATCACAGGCTGAGGTGTTCAAAATCTGATCTGGGGAGGTTTCTGCCATGACTAATGGTGTGAAATGTCAGTAGGAGTCTTGATACTGGAATATATTGCATCAGATATTCTGAAAACTCAAGTAATAGTTTTTAGATTTTTCTAAGATACAGAAGACCAACTTATTTGATGGTTTTGAGGTGTCTAATAATGCATGCAGCATAGAAAATGGTTAATAATAACAATTACAAAAATCTGGTAGAAAACCCATTTCTGCTGGGGGTTGGATTTGTGTCTAACATTTGGAAAGAAAGTGTTATATAATCCTTACATAAAAATTTCCTCATCTCACATGAGAGTGATAAGGGTTACACAAAATTAATTTAACACGTGTTTTTCCTCACTATTATTTTTGTCTCCAGTTTTTGTCTGGAGTTATGTTTTGTCTCCATGAACTCTTGAAGTTCATTTACAGATAAGATTTTTGTTCTGTTTTGGGGCAACACTTTGGCAACTCAACAAACACTTATGCAAGTATTTTTGCTGCAAGCCTGATGACTTTATCCTAAGTCATCCAGAAAATGCCAGCAAAAGTGCTAGAAAGCTCTGAATTTATTCAAGGACCTACCATGATCTATGGATCATTTCCCATTCAGTTTCCTTGATACATGCACCAATGAAGGTGAGGTAGCTCCTAGAAGCAAACTGATACTCCATTTTTGACAAACAGTGAATTTATTTTACAAGACGCACAATATTTTCAAACCTTGAGGCAGAGGACTTGATTTTTTCCCCTACTTTTTCAGAGTCTGAATTCATTTTTATTCCCTGGGAGTAATATGAAGATTTGAAAATTCATTAAAAAACCAAAATACAAAACAAAAAAACCCAAACTGTAATGATATCATAATATCATAGTTAGAGATTATTATTAAAATACCATTATTTCCATCTGGGGTTTAATTTGCATTAGTGACTGAGAGAAGTGTCCTTTCTTCAGTTTTGTCCTTGCCCTTGAAATGAAATGCCCATGACAGACAGCACTGGAGAAACATTGGCATGCAGTAGGTGATAGTCCTGTCCTCCTTTTAAGTATGCATCTTGTGTATGATCTATTCCCATCTTGGAAGGGACTTGTTCTTCTGCAATATGAGCAAAGGTTCTGTCGTTTCATAAAATACATTATCCACCCTTTTCCAAGAACTGACAGTGGCATATAATCCTGTGCTGATTTATGTTGGATTTATGCAGAAAAATACTTTCATATACTTTTTGAATAATTGTGTATACAATTACTAAGCTTCTGGATTTTACAGCCTCTACAAAAAGATTGATTTTTGACCATTCCTGCTTCAGCTGGGTTTAGCCTCAGACATGATGCAAACAGCCTGTGACTTGACAGAATATTAATCTATTTGCTAGTACTTTCCTAGGCTGAAGAGTTTTTTTCAGTCTTAAGAACTAAACAAGTCTCCAATGTTTTGTTTAGTAAATAATTTTACAGGGTCACAGTGAATGGGTGTCCAGGCTAAATTATATTTATTTTAAAGTAAATATAAACAAGCCCTCTTTTACACATTCCTAATTTGACTGAAGAACACTTGCCATCTGGAGCCTTTGCTTGCATGATGGAAATCTTCCACGTGGAGTGATTTCTCTTCTTTAGATGCAGGGCTTTGCAAAGACTGGTAGGCTTTTAGGGGACAATACTCTTGGCAGATGGATTTGCACAGTTCTGAGTGAGAAAGGTCAGAGACGGGATTACTTCTCAGCTAATTTCACAAAATGGAGAGATCATTTTTGTTTATAGAGTGCATAGCTCTGAATGCTTTTATATTTACAAAAATTGTATTTTAAAGCAAGATAATTTTTCCTGGTGCAATCAATCTTGGTATTGGAGCACCACACACAGAGGTCTAGCTAGCAACTGGCAGTGTCTTGTTTTCAGCCATCAGGCTCCCTTAACTGTGAGTACTTAAACATTCGTCTCTTCATCCTGACAGAAAAGGAAATATTCTCTCTTTTAAAGTTGGAGGTGTAGGCACAGAACTAGGGCTTGAACTGTGATGTAAAATGTTTGTAGAGCCGCAAAGGTATAAAGTCAAGTGTTCCTACTCCTGATCACCTTAAATATGGTGTCATAAATTAACACCAAAACCCCTCAACAGAAGCTGCCTTCTGTCATGGCTTTTTGGATTTCTTTCTGCATCCAGGATTATCCTTTCTTCATCTATTTCAAGCTTTTTCTTTTTTCTCTAATCTTTTTTTCCTTGCATGTTCTGTTTTCACAATTTTCAGAATCCAAGAACAGTAAGTCAGATGTATGTGTCTTCTCATGAAGAGAACAATAATGAGTACCCTCCTCTGTCAAGGTTTGGAGTTAAGAGCAATTTAATTAGAAATGTAACTCATAATAAATAAAGATGTTAATTAGATTAGTTTGGTAGCAACATACTTATGACAATCTTTGCCAATATTATTTTAACAAAGCATCTAACTCCAAACCCATGAGTTCATGAGAATTTAGTGACAGATTTTAAAAAAAGCAAAAAGAGACCAAGAAGCCCCACCAAAACAAAAAGAATCCCAAACAATAACAGAGCTCCATTACTAGTTAATAGACTTTAAATGTCTTTTCAGCAAAGGTAAGCTCAAGGACAGAACTCTCCTTTCTTTCCCAGACCTGAGCTTGGTTAAGGTACACCAAAACAGTTTTTTGCAGTGAAAGCTATTTTCCCCCCAAGTATGATTGATTTTGTTGCAGTTCTTGTCAGAAAATGATAAAATCTGGAGAAACATGGCCAGTTGTGTCAGGTGTCCCACTCAGCTGCTCCCTCAGTCCATTGGAGTGATGATGCAGCCGATGCCTGCGTGTTGTTTCCTCCTTGCATCTCCACTGACGCCACCAGGGCTTCACCCCTGCAGCTGCTGCCATAAAGAAGGGAGGAATGACCTAAGAAAGCAAAATAAAGAAGCAGCAGAATCAACACTGTGCAGTCCTTGGGGTGCTTGGTAGCTAGGCAGCATCTGAGCCTGTGCTTTTCCTGTCTTTTCTCACAGAGCTCCCTCCTCTTCTCTTGATTTTTCATGTTCCATCAGGTTCTCTCTTTGAATTCTATTTGCTAAGTCCTTGATCCACCACACCTGCATTTGCTTAATTTTCAAGCACAGTATTTTACACCAGGCATATATTCTCAAGATTGTCTTTGAAATATTTTTCTCAATTTTCCCTATTTTTTCTTCCTTATATTTTTAAATTACTTTGATTTTTTAATTTTTTTTTTAGTTTTTTTGTTTTGTTTTAATTCTTCACTTTTCTCACCTACACAAATAGTGGGCCTGCTTCTTTTCCCTCCTGTCCTGCTTCTCTGACATTGTAGAGTTCTAAGATTTTCCCCTCTGTTTCTGTTCCTTTGTTACTCTTTTCTTGTCCAGCCTCTCCCTGTGGTAGGAGTTTATGTGACCACACTACTCAATGATATCTTTTAATCCAGCTTCCCTGATCAGGTTAGAATTTGTGTGGAGGGCAGAAAGGAAGGGGGCTTCATGATTTGATTTACAGGTCAATCCTGAGTCTTCATGAAGTGGTACATTTATCACTGATAGTTTCCTGTCTTTTCTACACAAGATTTAGTTTGCTGTAAACCAATCTTTGCACCTCAAGACTAAAGAATTGCTGTTAGGAATAAAACATTATTGAACACACACACATGTATACACAGGGTTACAACAAAAAATTTCATTTTATAATTTTATTTTTGCATTTTTCCCATTAAAATATACACAAGAATCCCTACTCTAAGAAAACAAATAACATAAATACCATAAATTTCTTATTTTATTATTATTCAGCTTGTGTTTGTAACCACCTTTCTAGTCAAAATTTTAAAGTGTTTAAGGTTGGTGTTTTATGTTGTTGTTGATGGTTTTTGATTCTCAGGATATGTGTCTGTGAATTGAAGTTCAAAGAGCATGATTTGGTTCTTTTTTGGTTTTTTTTTTAGAGGGGAAAAAAACATATTTACTTTGAATCTACACCTTCCATTCCACACTGTAACAGTGTCTGAATGAATGGCAATTGCTGAAAAGTCTGTTCAAATTGCCCCTCAATTCTTATAAACTTAAATACAGAAACAGGTTGGAGGTGCCAGGGCTTATCAATAGAAATATTTTAGTTCTAACAGAATGCCCAGAGAAGCAGGAGTATTATCATTGCTTCTGCAAAATTCCTCATCCAAAGCACTTTTTAGAATTGATTGCCTCTCAGACTAACCTTTCGTATGGAACAGAGATCTGGTTTCTGTACTTCAACCCTCCTTGCTCTAGCAACTCACCAGTGTGACTTCTGCTAGGATTTTTTTTTCCTATGAATATTTTTCAAGTTGAAATTCTGAGTTACACATGGGGTGTGTTGAAGTGGGTCAGTGAGCTGTGCAGGAAAATGATCTGTACAAGTTCATGGGATGGTATTTAAACAGTTTAAATTTCACCTGTAACATATGATCAGTTTTGTCTGGATATCAGTTTTCAAGAGCTTGACAACAGAAAATATCAAATCCTTATGCATATTTAAGAACTGGAAATTTTGGGGTTTATTCCCTAGAGTAGGACATGGCATTGGGCATCCTAACACTAAAGGGCTCTTTTTCAGAACTCCATGTTTTAAGAATTTCACATTAAATCTGCTCCTTTTGCAAAAGGAATCTACTATACATTACCTGCCTGCAGCAGCATCAGTCAACATCAGGTACACCAGATATTCAGAAAAAAGTAGACATCAGATGAAGGATCATAAAATTGTCTGTTTTTTTCAGCAATGCCAATCATAGTACTTGACAATCAGATATAATTTTTCATAGCATCTGCCTTCTAAGACACCTAAGGTAAGAACATGTAAATATTTTCATAAATGATATATCTTGCTTTTTTCAGCCTCTTGAAGATACCTCTGAAAGGCTTCAGGATTAAAAAATGCTCTAGGGTGTTAAAATATTCTGCCAGTCCTAAAAAAAACCCCAACAAACAAAAACCACAAAAAACTCCAAACAAACAAACAAACAAACAAAACAGATTTACAGAAGCTAAAAAGAAACTTGGTGGTAAAAACTAGGTAATAATCCCCTTGTGCTGAAGCCAACTGATCACTTACCAACAGCAAAGTGAAGAGCAGAAAGATCAGTTTTTCATATTTTCTCATGTTTTTCAATTAAAGTAATTATTAATCTATCTCTCATCTTTACTGTAGTAACATCTGCCTTAGTGTTGTCCCTCATGATCTCCAAGAACAACTTCTACTTAGCACCTGCATGTGGAAAAAAAGGATTAAACTGAATATGCAGGTCTTTGGTACCACATAATTTTTAGACACTCATGAGGACAGGGATGTGTGGGTGATGTCTGTGTTTCATTGCTGCTGTTGCTCAAATGCTCTAAGCAAAGCTTCAGCCCCCAGAATTTTCACAGTAACCTTTTTTAACCTCAGGTTTGTGAGTTCCTAAGTTACACTTTCATCTGCATCATGCAGATTCTTGATAACAATGGAGATCTAGAGGGAAGAAAAAGATGTGGAACCTGGTCAGGGGGACATCATTTTGGTTTTGCTCTAGAAATAACCCAGATCTTTGTGTGTGGCAGGGGTCAAACAGAGCATATGCTCCCCATCAAACAGGATGAACTCAAAATGCTTCCCAAACCAACATTTCCATGAGAAATCTTAACTATAGGAAAAAAAAAATAGATTAATATCTACTTCTAAACTGTGCAGGGAGGTTAAATTTGTTTATCAGAAATATATAATGACAGTTAAGGTAATTGTCTTTAATTTTATGTCTTTCTAATAAAAATAATATATACACACACTTTATATTTTATATATAATAGATTCTATTTCATATATATGATATAGTTTTATACAATAATATATAATTTTATATAATAGCATTATATATTATTATTATTACAACATATTATATAATATGTAGTATAGGATATTTACGCTATTAAAATTATAATATACATTTTAACATATATTCAACTCTGCCCAGTGTTCTCTGACAGTCTTCTATCATCATGGGTTCAACACTAGACAAAGACATCACTCGTCTTAACATTTGTAATCTAAACCTTTGTATCCTTTAAGAAAGAAAGAAACAAAAAACCGACCAAACAATACAGAACAAACCCCCTAAAAACCCATAAAACAACCAACTCAAAGCAAAGCAAAATTTAATATAATCAGGAGATGTAGAATTAACACATTGATGGTTCTCTCTTCCTGTGTACCTGATTATCTTGCCAACTCTCTCATGAAGCTTTCTGTTTGTTAAGGAAAATGCAGCGGAATATCAAAATATTTCAGGTTGGACTCCCTGGCACTGCTGACCATCAAGTGTCATAGGTTGAACTACATTTGTACTGAGTACTTCAGAGAAGTCTTTGCCCTCTAATCAGGATGATAAGCTGCTTAACAATACAGTGTGATTAAATTTTCACAATTACCTTATTGTTTAGCCTAAAACGTAGAAAGGTGTCTGCCTAGAAACAAAGACTGGGCATAAATCACATGAATTCCAATTAAATAGATTATCCAGGGAAAGCTAAAGACAAGGGGCAGAGATCCCTCCAGTGAGGGAGAGCAGACATAGCATAAAAAATGCATCAGGGCTGTGTTGGAGCTTCGAGGACAAGCACAGGGATGCTCCTGCCAGAAACCCAGCCTGCACAAGGGACACCCCTCCTCAGACCCAGCAGAACTTTGCTGAACCTAACCTTGGACAGCAGCACAGCAGAGAAATTGGGAATTATATCCTCAAAAAGGCCATGCACACATGTGTGAACATACAGGAGTTGCTTATGTGTTAAAATTCTGTATACCATGTCTCAGGGATACAGTTGCACTTACTGTATATGGAAATGTTTTTGTTGTTCCGGTTGTGCACCCTTACCCACTTTTGTCAAAGGGAACTAGTAGTTTTGTTATTAAATTTTGAAGGTGCATTTAGAGCTTGTATTCCCCACCCTTTGACAACTGACACCTACTGACAATCTTCCCTAATAATTCACCCATAATTTAAATTGGAATTATTCCAAAATATCGGCTTGCCTAAAGCCTGTAATTTTATGAGAGAAAAGGGAGAATTCCTATTGGATTCTAAGGCATTATGTTGTTACCCAGTGCCCTTTGTAGATTTTAAACCTGGAGAAAAAAAGACAAGTCCCATCTCCAAGGACCAGCACAGAAGATACCTCTTCTGAGGAGTGTGGCACCTCAGTACAAAATAATATTTTATATATCACCCTTGCCTTTTGAAGGAGATAATGAGTTTGCTCTTTTAATAGAACAGCAGATGAAGGTCATCCAATACATGTGCTGTACACAACATGTGAAGTCTTACTGTCAATCATCAAATGTCTTTCCTGGAGACCTTTAATGATGCCCACGTAGAAAGACAAGAGAAAATGCCACTTAATTTCAGTAGCTGGCACAATTGTGCATGCACTGCCCACTCCTTGATCTCTGGCATAGTTTATGGAGCAATCTGTCATCCTAAAACTCTGGGAGGTTTTGTGTGTCACTGACTGGATGGTGGTTTCTCTAGTAAGTGAATACTTTATGTTGAGCTGCTGAAATTACAATAATTTTAGCAGTTTTAGTGGATAAAGGAAACAAACAAATCCTACCCAAAATAAATGGAAACAAATCGCCACAAGTCTGTCTTTTTTGTTGTTTTTTGTGTCTTCTTGTAGTTCAGTGTAACACAGAAGTTCTCCTCAGATGAGGCAAATCAATGCAGTCCCACCGAGTGCAGGGAAACTCTACTTCCTCACATCAACTAGTTACAAGAAACAGGTGGGATTTTTTTCAAAAATAAGCCTTGAATGGCTCAGAATTAACTCTACTGTTCAACTTGATCCTCCAACTGCTGTCCAGGAATGTCTCAGAGCTCTCAAAGCCAGCAGGCAATATGAGACTTAATAAGACAAACTTTTCTCCAGTATTTCCTAATATTAACACAAATACTTTGCTGCTGGGACACAGGAATGCTGTAATCACACTGCTCGTGGCAAAACAATCACTCTGAATTAAAGGGAACAGCAGACAACTCTGGTTTATCAGATGTTAATAGAATCTGGCTAAGCATAGATATTTTATGCAGTCCCCAACTGCTTCTTTCTGAACCCAGAATTACTAGTCTGCTGACAAATTGTGTCTGTGTGCTTTAGTAAATGGTGCTAGCTGCCTTTGGAAAATTAATTTAAAGTTTAGTAAAATACACAGGCACAGAAACAGGAAAAGTATCAGATAAAAACATAGTGTTTCACAACACAATAAGCCTGTAGCAAGCCATGAAGGTGTTACATAAAAATAATGTCAAGAAAAGAGAGAAAATTGAAATATTGCCTTTCTCTTTGATTTTATGATGTCTGAGTCAGTAGCTGTGCATTTCAAAGATGCACTCTAATGGGTTCTCTAGGCAGCATTAGACCATCAATTCTTAGTTTTCTGTTGAAAAGTGTTGAAAGCACCCAGTGTGAAAGCAGTAGGAAAAAAAAATACCCTCAGGTGGGGCAGAAGGAGCAGCTGGATGACACGGCTGTTTAGTTCTAGTAATCCATATCCCTTTGTGGATCATGCTGTTTGGTTTCTCTTTGGCCATGCAATATGTTATTATATCTTCAAGCCTGATTTCTGCTATTTGCATGTTATTTATGCAGATCACTTAAAAATACATAGAGAAAAGTACTTTTCTTTTTTTTTTTTTTTTTTTTTAATCCAAGGTTTATCATCTGTGAATAACTGATTGCAGATGAATTGAAGGACTGTTACTGATTTAGCTGAGGAAGAGTAAATGAGCAGTTATGATTTTGCAATTTCAGGCTCAAGGACACAGTGTCACACAGCATCTCAACAGTTGCATGAGGAAAGGCACCTGAAACCCAAGTCACTTCACATAAACTCCAGGTGCCAGAACCTGATCTCCAAAGATTATGTGCTGTGACTGTCACAATTCACCCAATGGTGTGGGGAGCTCATGGTTTTAGGTTTGGAGTTCAAATACCTATGGACCAAGAGGGCTGCATACAGTGCATTGCTCAGCCACGTCATAGGATCTAGAATCAATAGAAATATTAAGGTTATAAAAGATCTCTAAAATCATCACCTGTAAACCCAGCACTACCCCCACGGTGGCTTAATGATGTCCTCAAGTGCCATATCCACACATTTTTTGAACCCTTCCAACAATGGTGACTCCACCACTTTTCCAGGCAGCCTATTCTAATACTTGTCAACCCTTTCAGTGAAGACATTTTTACTATTATCTGATTTAAACCCACCTGGCCAATGTAAAAGATGACCTGCATCTTTTTACATACTGGCTGTTGAAGTGTTCAGGCTCACTGGCAGTATAATGAAGAAAAGAGGAATATTTCAACCATAGCATTTGAGCAACAACAAGCTGGAGTGTGGCAAAGTCGTGTGAGTAGTATGTGATCTCAGATTAGAAGCATAAACTCTGAGCTCAAATCTGGTTTGGTGCCTGAGGCATTTTTCCCATCTTCATGCTCCACAGAAGTGATCTTGTCTGGAAATTAGATCTTTTGAAACAATATTTTTTCACAGTAAATAGAAATGTGTCTTTATCTCTGTAAGTTCTCTCCAGAGTGTCATGTGGATTTGTTGTCTCACAGGTCTCTGTGTTGAACAATTTTTTGTTCCACTTACAGCAGGGAGCCCGTACAGGAAACCCTTATCACTTCCCAACCAGAATCTGAATTTGCTAAGCCGTTACAAAAGAAAATTAAAGCCCTCATCCTTTCTTTTCTGTATGTGATTTGCTTTACAGATTTTTTTTTTTAAAAAAAAAACACACAAAAATAACAAATCAAAAACAAAACCCACACAACCTTTCACTAGTGAGTAGAATTGAGAATGTGATAACTTCTGTTTTCAGTGCTTTATTCTCATGCAAATGAGAGGTTTAAGTTCCAGCAGTTACTAGAGTGTGGCTCTTTAATCACCAGTTTTATTTACCAAGAATGGCAACAGCTTGTGAGAATGGTGCAGAGGCAGGAAAGATAGAGAGCTAACAGGACAATTGAGGTTTCTAACTCACAAGCTCATATTTTGAATATTAGCAAGTTTAGTCTGAACAAAGACTTTTCAAAAATAACATTTTCTCCCCATTTCTTTTCTCCATACTGGGATAATTCTCATAGATGATCTGGGAAAGTAAGTTGTGTTCCATAAGAAACTATGGCTTCACATTCAAAAGCAAATATTTTCTGGCTATTCTGATGTTTATTCATTTCATAAAGCAGCCATTAAAGGGAGATAATTTTCTTTAAATAAGTCAGTCTCACTCTGATTCATGGAATAAATGCATTAACATCTTGGGATAGACACTTATAAACCTTTTTTCCCTATAATTAAAGCATTCTAATTTCTGTATCACAGAGAAACAAAGACTTGAGCATATGCTAAACTTTAGGTGTTTATGTTTTGTTTTGTTTTGTTTCAGCAACTGTTTCAGAGATTGTGGCAAAACTATATATGACCTTTAATATTGATATGACAGCTCCTTTTAATTGATATAATGTCCAATAATATTGGAAAAATCAAAATGTGATTTAGCTAATTTCTTAGCTCCTGAAAAGTTTATTTTCCATGGTGCACAGTATTTGGAATGACATTTTAATCAAACAGTTGTTGAGCCCTGAGGAGTCTGACAGTAGCAAAGAAGTGAATAAAGAGGTCATCAATTTTTTGTAGAGATGGAATCAACCCGTAGAGTTCATGAATAATTCACTGAATTTTGAAAGGCAAACCTTGGGAAGCATCTCATCAAAGCACCCTTAAAATGAATTGTCATGAACACTTACCTACTGGTCTAGAAAAACTAGCCTGATCTCGTTTCAAGTGTATGTGAGGGACTTTTCTTACAACAGTGTGGAGTCCTAAATTGTTAGATACCTCTGGCCTTCAAGTTCCATGTCAAAATTCACTTCTCCCATGACTGCTACTAAATCCTTGAGAGTGGCAAGACAAATGAAATGTTGTGGGATTTTTTTTATGTTTCTGTTTAATTCAGTTTTGGTTCAGACAGCTGCAGTTTCTTAAGGGATACACATTCACAAACAGCTAAAATATAAAGTCAGGGGATGGTCTGCTCTGCAGAGAAATATATAGGGTCAATTTTACTGGTTATTCATAAAATCACCTGTGTCAAAAAGGTCTCTGTCAACTCTGGCTAAATGTGACAAGAGAAACATCTGAGAAAATGAAAAGGTCCCATCATTTTGACAGGCCCATGAATTTGATGAGGAAGCAGTTGTGGAGTATTTTCCCTACAAAGATGTGCTTCAGTAGTAGTTCTTTCTGAGTACAATATCTTTTGTATAACATTGCTCTCTAAAACCTCTAATGCATTTCGCAGGTGTGTGCACACAAAATTTTCTTTAGACCTCTCTGACAGGAAAAAATTAAAAAAAAATATATCTGTCACTGGTATAAGCCATTGTGTATGAACAAAAATGGAATTTATTTATATCTACCATATCTTGCATTATTATCCCTTCAGTGCTACAGGTATTTATCTGTATACATACACAGAAATACAACAAAAAGTCAAAATGTCAGTAAGTAAATCAGAGCAGTCTCAGTTTTCAGGTTCATTTGGGGAAAAAACCAGAAAATGTAAGAGGGAAAGCGAAGGGAATTAGGAAGGAGAAAGGGAAGGGAATTTCAGAGGCCTGGGAAGTAAGGAGTTAATTTATTTCAAGCCTTAAACACAGATAACCATTTAAGTAGGGAAGCTGGAAAAAGGCATGCCTGGAATGGGGAGGCTGTACAAAGGTAGGGCACTACCTCCCTGGAGCAAATTGTCCTGTTCAGGTGCATGACAGATCATATGGCACAAGTGCAGAAATGGCAACAAGGGACAGGCAAGGCAAGAGAGGAGGATCGAGACCACCAAGGATACCAAAGTGCCCCCCTACTCTCCATCAGAAGACTGCATGTGCAGTGTTGCATTAGACACAAAGAATTCCCTCCCTGGGGATGGGTCTAGGTGTTCTCATGCTAATTTTCATGTATATAACATGACAAACACTTTGTTTCCTGGGCTTTTCTCCAACAAATTAAGACTGAGACCTTTACTTCAGTCATGGACATCAAAATTACAAAATTTAAATCTCTGGATTTAAGGTGATGATATGTTTTCTTTCCACTACATACTCTTCTTCTTTGTTTTTCTCTTTTATATATTTTCTTCATGTTATTTTTATACTTTATATAGAATAAAAACAAACCAAACCAAACCAGCCACGTACTTACTTTCCTCTCCACTGCAATTACATTTTTTGAAAATAAATCTGCCTCATGCCATTCATTCAGTATCATTTCACTCTAATTCACCCCAAGGGACTTAATAACAAAGACTTTAGCTACCCTGCCTCAGGGGCAGGTGGTAACAGGAGGGGAGTTTTGTGCTATCTCCTGAGCTTTCCACAGACCTAACAGTGAGTGGGATCAAGAGAAGCTCTTTCTTCCTTCAGCTACCCCAAGCTTCTCATTCTTGGACCTATTTTGACTGCACCCTCAGGCTTTCTGAATTTACAACAGCTCCCCATCTGCCTTGCTGAACTAAAAGCAGGAGGCTCTCATGACATTTTGTAGGTAAAATAGTTGTCATTCCCAGGTGGAATATGTCTTGAAGGCAACTATGCCAGCCAAGTTACCCCTCCTGTGGGCAGTGGGAGCAGTGGGATACCTGTTGCTAATGGGGTGCAAACGTCACCATGGCACATCTGCCCTTTCCCCATTGCAGGATGGAGGTGAGGCTGGGAATGATGATGGAAACCATCATTGCCTTTCCCTCATCTCAGCTCTCTGAGGTGTCTGTGCTGCAGCTTACAGTGATGTGACAATTCTCAAATATCTCTGGGATTCAGTCCCAACTCATTAGGTCTTTTTATTATCCAATGCACATTCCGTAGTGCTCAAGACTCCTTTAATAATCATTAAATGAACACAGAAGAAAACAAAGCTAAAAAGGTTTTAAAATCCTGACATTTTAGCTCATTAAAAAATTACTTCTAAATGCTACATTTTTTTTGCAGCTATGCTGAACCATGTGAAAAAAAAAAAAAATCAGTGTGAGGCTCTGGCTACATCCAGAGAAGAAAACAAAATTGCTTCTGAGCCTTTGAAGTTCATTGCTGCATCCGCCCATTAAAAATAAAATGAAGTCAGAAATCCACCTTTTATTTAGACACATATAAGACCTGCATTTCATAGCAATTTTACTAGGAAAAAGGCAGTTCAGAAGTAAGGATAAAAATAAAACTATGCACTAAATTTATTTCCACTGTCCGAGACTTAAAAACAATGTATTTTCTGTTTAGCTGCAGCAGGTCATCAAAAAGACTGTATTAAAACAAGTATCTTTTTATTAGGTGCTACATGTATGCAAATTGCTAGACAGCTAGAGAGGATTGCCAAATAAAAAAAAAAAAAAAAAAAAAGGGAGATATAAGCAAGAGATTTTGTTCCCATTGAAACAGAAAAGAAGATATTTTCCTTTTTTTACAATAAATCCATACTTTATCTATGAAGGACTTACCAAATTTGAGAGTACACTGCTATTTAATTGACCAAAACACAAAAATTAGGTTTAGATGAGTTACATCTAGAATGCCTTAATTTCCTTTTTTCTCCTTTTCCTTTTTTTCACCATCAAAAAGTTTTTCAGTGCCCTGTATCAATTTTTGCTGTCCCAAATAAGAGCTCATTGATAAATTTATCCCTTGGGGTTCATCAGCTCATTAAGCCCCTTTTATTGCTACTATTGCAATACAATATTGTGCCCTAATAAAACGTTTTGTTTTCTTTCCACCCACTTTTAATCAATTATTTTATTTAAAGAGACACCATCAAGGCATGCAGACCAGTAAATGCCCTAAAATAAATTTACAGTGAGAGGGTGGTAGCTCCCATTCACAGGCTCTGAGCTCCAGACAAAAGCTGCAACATGTACTCTACTCACGTGCTGCCTGCAGGTGCTCAACAGGGGATAAATTTAATGTACCTAAATCCTCTCCATATCACTGAAACATCTAATAAAACCTGCCCAGCTCCAGAAAACACCTCAGAGGAAAAAAGCATCGTAGTCAACATACTTCTCTCTTAAGTGGTTTAACCCATGGGATGCTTAATAATCTGCTGGTGTGTTGCCTTGAGGAATAATCATTTTCTCCAGTATTTTGTCCAAGTCTCTAGAGAGTGAGCTGCCACAAGGAGCAGCTGGTAAGCAATAGGAAAACCTGTGTTCTGTGACAAGGAAAGTCCTTCCTGCTCATTGATAACTCCTCATCTTATCTGTGCCTGCATTTTGGTATTCTGCCTCCAGTTTCCATCAAGTCACTTCACTGACTTCACTAACAGAGATCTGCTAATCACAGTGGGCCCTCTCCCTGGATGAAAGGATTCCACAGCAATGAGAGTAGGTAAAAAAATTAATTGCTATTGTCTCTGTTTTTTTATTGCTTGATAGGCCCTAATTGTATAACTTGGGGCAGGAAGCAATATAGCAAGGTAGGAGCAGTTAGAGAAGAATCAAAATTACCAGAATTGGAAGACAACTTAAGAGTTCATGGTGGAAAGGGAAAGGAAAGGGAAAATAAAAAAAACTATTCACATCCTAATCTGATGAAAACTGATACCTTTTCCTTCCATAAAATTACACCTTGTACAGTTTCTGCCACCAAAAACCTGTGCCATAAAAAAATTCCAGGCATTTATATGACCTTCACAATTACCTCTAATTTTATAGAGTTGACCAGAGATGTAAAGTCTAAAGCAGGTACGGATTAATATAGTTTTCATAGCTCTTGTTAAAATGATAAGAAATGTGACTTTAATTATCATGTTTGTAATTACTGTACAGAATGGTTTTATAAATTGAACTACACTTTTTATTTTTTTTTTATTTTATTTTTTTTTGAGGTGTATGATGCAGATACTGTAGATTTTCCTGGAAGAAAGTTTTTCATCATGCACACAGCCCTAGTCTTCTTCTCTGGTATCAGCAAATTATCATTCAAATTTATCAATAATGTAGCTCCTGTAAGGGAATTTAAAATAAAACTAATAAAACCAAACAAAATCAATAAATAAAATCTCAAAGAAACAAACAAGGAAAACCCTTTTTGGGTGGGGTAATAGTGTTACATAGCTGAGTGGCTAGTGACAGAGATTGAATAAAACTTCACCCTTCTAATGCACAGAACAACTTCAGTCCTCCAGAAATAATGGGGATACAATATAACCCTGATTAATTTCACCTATTTTCTAGGTATTGTGGTTTACCCACAGCTCAACATCTGTGCAGTGTTGGTGCTAACAGAATAAAAAAAGCCAACATCTGATAATTTTTTGGCTCCAATCTGTGAATTTACATGATGAGGTTTTAATTTGTAAGCCAGTTTCTAGGGCTGTCTGAAATAATGCTTTTATCCTTTATTAGGTATTCTGTTAATGATGGCATGCTTGTTAGAGAGGGCCAAGGTCAGGTATGCCAGTCTTCCACTGCAAATTAGGCTCAGCAGTGATTTTGGTGGTGCTATTGATTTAACTTGTTAAGGTATGACCTGTCCCACTAAAATATTGTTAATAATTCCATGCACCTCCAAGTGCTGACAGCAGCAGCAGTTCATCTCATATTTGTCTTCACAATGGGTGTTTATTGGGTTTGACCATTCTCAGTTCATTTCATCCAGTTACTCATCTAATAATTGAACCTCACAGCTGCCAGAGTAACAAATATCCCTTTTTTTTTTATTGGTGCTGCTGCTCCAAATTAAATGATTATAAAATTTTTAAGGCCCTAGAGGAATAATTTTTGTGGCTGTCATTAAATTGTCTCTTTCTTCTTAAAGGTTTTTCTGTGAAAGTGAACAATCACCTTCACTTGAATAAACTAAGGGAAAACACAGGGTTATTCTTCATCCACAGCAGGTGACAAATTTGCATAAGGAAAGACCTGGACTGGAAAAGTTGCTTATTTGCAAAGCATGCCACAGCCAGGCACTGGAGCAGATTTCCCAGAGAAGTTGTGGATCCTTCATCCCTGGAGTGTCCAAGGCCAGACTGGGTGGGGCTTGGAGCAACCTGGGCTAGTGGAAGGTGTCTGTGCAGGGAATGGTATCATCTGTAAGATCCCTTCCAAACCAAACCACTTTTTCATTCTTTGAATTTGTAATAGTAATGAAATACCATCTCCCTTATCCACAGCAAAGCTAACTGGAGCAGGCTGCCCAGGACAGCTTCCAATCATGTTTTTAACAATTCCAGTTATAGGGACTGTGAAATCTCTTTGCCCAAGTTTTTCCAGTGTTTGTGCACCCTCACAGTAAAAGTAACTTTTTCTTATGTTTAGGTGTCATTCCCTGTTTCAGCTGGTGTCCCTGGGAGTATGGGATCATACAAACACATCACCATAATCTAAACGACACATCCAGAGACCCCTCTGGTACTATTTAGAGCAAGTGTAGCCATGGGATGAAACTGAGGTTAAAAACATCCTGTTCTTCAAAGCCAGCCAAGTCCCTGTCCTGGCCCTGGAACAGTTTTAATTACTTATATACACATATCTAGAGTATGTCAACAGGACAAACTGAACAAGTGAGCAGCATGTAATCCACTGCTTAGTGAAGGCAGAATAAAGGGGTGAAACTTTTTCAGGCATTGTTCCCACTTGCAGAGTGAGTGCTGTGCCTAAGGCAGCAGATAGAAATGTGAGGTTTCTTCCCTCATATTCATGAATCAAACCATAGATATTATTTTCCCTCCCCCAAACCCCTGAGTCTTGCTAGATCAGAATTTTATTTTTCAATGAATATGCTATTGTTATAAGGGATTTGTTTTAGTTTTACTATTGAGACAGAGGGAACTCTTTGCTTCTTTATCTCTTCACTTTTCTTTTAACACTGCATTTGCTGTTGTTTCAACACACAATACACCTCCACCTCTTGGAGATTTTCTTTAACCATTTGAATCAGTTTATTTCTGGATTTGGCATTGAAATACTTCAGCCCCTCGACCAAGTACCACACCCACTAAACCATGCTAATGATCTGGCTGTCAGGTAATCATATTTCAAAATACAGTATTCTTTTTTGTGCTTTCTCCCTTCTCTTTCTTGCTCACTTCCATCAGTAAAAGGTCTCAGATCATCCCTCAAAAAGTGGAAGTGTTGATTCTGGTGTGAGTTCACTATGACCTCACTGTCCCAATGGCTTGGCTGATAACAAAGATAATTCTTGAGTGGTGTGTGCAAACCTTTCATGTCAGAATGGATTTGCCAGAACTTTGATTCTGGTTTATAACATCTCATCACAGAATCCTTGAAAACTATGGAAACATACACAAGAGGTTGGGGATATAAGGAGGAAACTGAAGGCACATTAAAATACAGTGGCTTTCTGGCAAGTTCTTGAATTAATTTTATTCTTTAAAGTAATCCTTTAGCCAGCCAAAGGTAGTTATTTTTCTGGATGTACTAGACGATACTAAAGGGGCACTGGCACTTCCACCAGATACAGATTACCCAGTAATATTTACTGTTGTGTTTGATCAAGACATAACTAAGTAACAGGAATAAATTTGGACTTTTAAACAGAAGACATTTTTCAAAGTAGTTCATGCAACAGACTGTCTCCTCTTTCTTTCTTCATTTGCTCCCATTTTGTCTCAGAAGATTTTTTTTTATCTAGACCTTGTGCCTTTGGACAAGACATGTAAAACTATCTGTTGAGGTTGGTGGGAATCCACCTAGTCTGCTCTGGGTAGGTGGCTGGCAGGACAGTTCACTAACATTTTTCCTCTGCATGAGTGGTGCTCATGCCTTGTTGACAGAGAAAAACTTCCACATAATCATTATTCAAAAAAATAAAGTCTTATTTTACTGCTTGGCCAGACATTGCCAGCTCACAGGGTCCTCACAACATCAGGCAGTGACTTTATGTGATTCCCTCTTTATATTAATGTGATTTTATGACTCACTCATCCCACAGGCTGGGCAAATCAATGAAGCCTGTAAATATATCTCTAAGTCAGTTGCTCAGGGGCATGCCAGCTGACTTTTAATTTTTCAGTATTTACCTCTCATTAAATATATGTTTCACCATTTCCTATCTTAATGTTCCATTTTAGAATACATTTTTTCCCCTTTTTAAATTGTTGAGTTTTTTTTTACTTGTAAGTCATCTATTAATGTAAGGAATAAGTGCCATTTAAAATATAAGATTTGAGAATGAAAAACACTTATGCACTTGCTTTAACTGATAAATTTTCTTTAAATTGAGCGTTTGGTTTTTCTGGGACAACTTGTAAATGTGCATTAATCACAGTAAATTAAAATGTTTGGCAAAGTTTTAGTAAAACAGAACACACTGTTTTCTTTATTTTGTAAAAATAAAACTTGTTTTCTGTTTTGAATAGTTCTTTGATTTCATTATTAACAAAAAATATACATCTGTGCAAACTACTATAACTTTAACGTGCAAGTAACTTAGGAGCTGAGGTGGACCTGTGGTGCTGAATGCATTCACCATTATTTGGTATAAAGAAAAGAACACGATATTTTTAGCCACACTCAAACACAGAGTTTTAGCAAGAAATTTTGGGCAAGGGAATATCTACAATTTGTTATTTTAATTCTTGCAAATAATAACTGAATCCCAGAAATTTTCTTCTAATCATATATAAAAAGTCTATATAAAAGACCTGGTTTAAAGTCAGTGTTTAAAGATAACTGAATTTTTTGTGAATAAGTACAGAAATATTCAATATTATAAAATAATATTTTATTTTTATTATTATTATTATTAAAATAACATTGAGGCATTTAATTTTAATCTCTTAAAACTTTGAAATATTTGAAGATAACCTGATCTCTCACTTCTGGATTAAATAGAAGAATAATTGTTGTGGTGTGGTTACTTTGAGAAGCTTGTTAATAACAGTGTTTATTGTAAGTCTTGGGAAGCTGTAATTAAATTTGAACCCACTTGAACTTGGTGTAGTGCTTTATGTTTAGCAATGGAGATTCATCTTTTTTCAATTGTATCACATGGAACTGACTTCGATTTCAATCTGGAGCCAAGCCTCCAATCAGACAAAGCAGCTGTAAACTTTTTTGGGTTCTTAATGTGATTTGAGGCTCAGCAACCTTAGGGTGAGTTTTCTTCATATTCCAAATAATTTAGGTGGGAATCTTGGCACAGTTTTTGAGCTTTCTAAACTGTGTAACACGTAATTTCTAAATTTAAAGATTCACATTCGCTCTGCTTTGATTTCTCAGTTCTTCAGTCTATGTTGTGACCACTGTATTGACCACTTCTGATGAGTTCACAAAACTCAGGTGTCTCTAGGATGCTTCTCTGAGGAAGTCTCAACTCCCAGACCTTCAAAGGACTTTGCTGTACCTTTGTGTGAGTAACCTACTTTCATATATTAAAAAAATAGGCAATATTGTTTGTTCCATAATGAAATCAAAATCCCATTGAGGGAAAGTAATGGTTTTGGAATAGATATTTGAATAAAATAATAGAATAGAAAATAGTGGTTTTGGAATAGATCTTTGGACCTAGTCCAAATCCCCTGCAATAAGCAGGAATATCTTCTACTAGATCAGGTTTCTCAAAGCCCTTTCTAAATTTACCTTGAATGTTTACAGGGTTGGGGGATCTATAGCTGCTCCAGACAATTTGATCCAGTGTCTCACCCTTGTTCTAAAAAATTTCTCTATTATATTTAGTCTAAATCTACCTCTTTTGGCTTTAAATCATTACCCTTTATCCTATAATTACAGATCCTACGAACGAGTCTGTCCCCATCTTTCATACAAGCTCCCTTTAAGTATTCAAAGTCTGCAACAGGGTCTTCCTGGAGCATTCCCAGTTCTCTCAGCCTGTCTTCACAGGAGAGGTTTTTCATCCATCTGATCCTCTCTGTGGCTCTCCTCTGGACCATCTCCAACAGATCCATGTCTTTTCTCTTCTGGGGACTCCAGACCTGGACACAGGACTCCAGGTAGGTTCTCACAAAAGCAGAGTAGAGGGGTGAAGAGCAGAGGCACAGAGGATATGACACAAATACCAAAAAGGCATATTGTTTACAAGGCATCAATTGTGACAAGGGAAATGGACCCATTGTTTAAAGATTCACAAACCTTAAAAAAATGTTTCCTTGCCAAAGAAACAAGTTTCTCAACCAAGACAGCAAGACATGAGCCAACTCTTGAGTCATGTTCTCAGGTGACTTGGGACTGTGAAAGGATAAAGTGAAGTGGGGGCTGTTCTCCAAGTGACCACCACACACCCTCTTGAAGTTTTTTCCCAAATTGTATGTGCAGGCCCACATATAAAGTGTACAGATTTACACACACAAATGATTTCTGGGAAGGGGGAGGACAATTCTGGGAATTTAGATTCGTTTATATGGTCTGTATAGATTAATGACTGGTTTTGAGCATCCCATGTGTGTGTATTATAGGAGGAGCAATTCCCACCCACACACTACACCAACATAAAATAATACTTGTTTTCTAATACTGAAATTACAGTCTTAGAGAAATTTATTCTTCTCAGCATTCTGGTGACAGATGTACAGCTGGATGTGACATGACACAAGGAAATGTGCATTTAGGTGTGCCAAGGATTGCACAATCTCCTGAATTTTTACTCCTCTCAAAATATGCAACCAGCCCCAATAGTCATGATGCAGTTCTGTGTTTCCCACTATGAAATCACACCCATTTCTTACTATCAATTTACAGTAGGCATGCTCAGTGTGAGACTGGTCCTTTTCACTGCCCTGTTCAGAAAGACAAATGTTTACATGAATGAAAAATTCAGTAGAAATTCAAATATTAACAATTTTCTTTAAAGTTATTCACTAATCTCAACAACATTCAATTTATTTTAAGGTTTACACTGATTATTTAGTGCCTTTCTTAGGCCAGAAGTATGAAATCATTAAGGTCTGTTTTCTGTCACTATAACTGCACATTTTCTCTCTCTTTTAATTTCACATTCTAAGTTAATTTAGTGTTAAGAATATTAGATTAAGCTCTAGGGTACTGAGTAGATCATGTGCTAAGCCAGATAGATGGGCAGTTTACTACAGCTAAGGCTCTGCCAGCAATTGTCTTGCAGGTGACAAAATAAAAGACTATCCCTTCTCTGTCTTTTCCCTGTAGTATTCATTTCATATAAGAGAAATAAAAATGAGATAACCTTTCTATAAACCCAACTCGAAGGATGACTGTATTGCTGAAATGAAAGACATGTTTACCCTGCCAGACAGTTTAGCTCACAGCTCTCATCCTCCAGATTGCATAAATGCTAGTGTCTTCTAGTGAATAACTTGATTCCATCTAAAACAAAACTTGCATCCTATAAATAGTTTGTTTCAGGGGCTTGTGCCAATAAACAGAAGATGAAAGGTAGTTTTGTCTCCCTTTGTCCTCAACAATCCTCCATGTCATTGCAGCAGCTTTTATGTCCACAAGCACTTTCCCATATTTTCTTCTTTACCCCACAGCACACAGTTCACATCTTCAGATTTCTGGTATGAAACACCAATCCTTTACAAGACTGCAATGCAGCCCTCCCATTACTGCTGCACTTAGAACCCAAATAATGCAGAATAGTGTGAACATGCACATCAGCATGTGTGAGGACTTCTGGGACTGCCTGGAGTACAGAGAGCCAGGGCCAGGCGCTGTTTGGTGTCACTTTCAGAGAGCTCTAGCACTGAGACATATGAATACAACTACCCAGTGCCTTTTGGTTTTGAAGTCAGGGATTAGTGACTGCAGGCATTGCAATTAACAATCCAGAGTAAATCACATGCAGCTGTTTGAAAATACATCACTTCCAACGCGCAAGAGCAAGCACCCTCTAATGTGAGCATGCTGGCAAATTGTTGCCCTGCAGCACCACTCCAAAGCTGTTTTAGATCAGTGAACTTTTCTCTGAAGTCAAAAACTGTGGTGAAGAATGTCAGTGACAATAAAATCAAGCCAATTCAGTGTTTTACTGTGCATGAGGCTTGAAGGTTTGGCAGAGGATACTTGTCCTGGGAGCAGCAGAGCACTTGAGGAGGGCTGAGGGGAGGAATATAAATCACAGACACATAGAATACACTGAGTTGGAAGGAACTCACAAGGTTCATCAAGTCCATCTCCTGGCACAGAGAGATGGGGGACAACCCAAGAATCCCACAATGTGCCTGAGAGCACTGTCCAAACTCCTCTTGGGCTCTGTCAGGTTGGTGCTGTGATCGCTTCCCCAGGGAGCCTGTTCCAGCACCCAGCCATACTCTGGGTGAAAGAACCTTTGCCTAATATCCAGGCTACAGCACCCTGACACAATGTGTGCTGTACTCCTGGGTCCTGTCATGGGTCACCAGAGAGAAGATGTTGGTGCTGCCCCTCCTCTTGCCCTCATGAGGAAACTGCAGACTGAGCTGGGTTCTCCCCTCAGGTTTCTCTTCTCCAGGCTGAACAAGCTGTGACTTGACTCACTGTTCATATGTCTTCCTCTCTAAACGTTCTTGTCTGTGGCAGCGGCCTCAGGGACAACAAAGGGTTACATTGTCCCACCCTAAACCCCTTGTGAAGTGTGGCCCAGGTGCTCTGATTGGGTTTCAGTCCCTGGGGGTTCTCCCTTGCTGTGTTTCTGATGGTTCCTGACCCTAAACTCCACCCTCAAAGGTGGAGACCCTCGGGGGTTCTGTCCCTCAAAAACCCCTGCTGTGCCTCTGTTCGGAGCTCTCTGTTCTGGACCTGACTTTGTTCCCATGCTGAATAAATGGTTTCATGAACGGGAGCCCGTCTTGTTGGTGTTTGATGCTGGTCCCCAGAATCCTGCTGCTTCCCTGGACAAGATCCTGAGGTTGATGGCCGCAACATTTGTCTTAGGCCTGCTGCAGCTCTTACAGAATTTTTAGCTGCATGGAAACATGAATAATTATCTCCCTAGTCCATGTTATGATGTTTGGCTTTTTTTAAAATTTTCTTCTAGGTCCCAGCTACTCACATGCTATACACTATTCCATAAATTGAGATCATGGATAAAGGAATGGGCATGAGAATTCAGCACAATCTCAAGGCTGAGAAAACAGTCAGAAGAGCATTGTTAGAAAAAACCACAAATGGATACTGACATTTATGTGGGCTTAGTGTTCAGCTCTGACTTGTGATTTTTGAAATTTTGAGCTCTTCAGGATCCTAAATGGCCTCACAGAAGTTAGGAACTTACTTGCCTGCTTCAGGTCGTTTGCTTTTAGAGTAAATTCTGGAGGTTGAATGGATCCATTGTACTTTCCAATTGGTATTAAAGACATATCTGTATTCATGATAAGGTTTTCTCTAATTATCATTGTGCTATTGAAAGCAGAAGTCAGGAACCAGACCTCTTTCTTTCTCCCCTGGTCCTGCATTGTTGTTCTTTATTTTCTCTTCTGGAGATATCCAGCTCATTAGAAATCCAGCGTCCAAAATCTGATGCTGATAATGCAATACTGTTAACTTTTTCCAGTTCACTGTAGAGCCAGCAGAAAAAATAAAGATAATCATCAGGGGAAATTTGGTCACTAGCCACTCATTCCTGTTTCTCTGCTGACATAGGAAATACATAATTTATACCAGCAGGTCTTCATGCAGCTTTTACAGTCATTTGGAAATGAGGTCAATATGTTTTCATTTACTCTGAATTGACTGCATTTATTTATTTATTTGCTCTTAGCATGGCACAGACATTTTTCTTCTAATAATTCCTGGCAGTTATATTAACTTTCTGCTATAGCTAATGGCTGAACAATTATTTTTCCTGGAATGCAAATTGAAAGGTTAACCCTAGTATTTTTTTAAACATTTAAATTGTTTTCATGGTCAAGAGCATTTATGACACAGTAGCAGTTTATAAGAAAAAACAAATGAGAAAATTAATTATTATTTCATTGGCTCAATAAGCAAAGCAAAAATTAAAAATGAAAATTGATTTGGGCATGTGGTATTATTGTTCTTTAGTTTGTGACTCATAAAACCTCAGACCCTTTCATAGTTGTATTCTTGTTTAATCCACACAGAAGTGTTGATTTCTAAAAATTATGAACAAGTGTGCCTTGTCAACCAGTGTGTACTGATTTTTTATCAGCTTTTCTTCATGCATTTACACCAATGAAAAAATGTGAATCTATAGCAAATTCATTTTAATTTAGGACTTTCCTTATCAAAGGAATTGATAATTCTCTGAATTCTATTCACTATGGAAAGTCCCAATGAAGTAAAGAACATATATAGATTGTGAATATAGGAAAAGAGTTATATACAAGAGTTATACACCACAGAGACTATTTGCCTGATTTTCTAATTGTTGCAGAATCTAGTGTGACACATTAGGAGTCACTTCTGAATCCTTCCCCTATTGAAAAACTTTGCTTTATTTTAAGAGGAGTGCTTTTGAAACTTGTGGCAAATTAAATAACCTGGGTTTTTCCTTAAAGTTCCTGTGGTTTAAAGCCCCTGTATTTCTTGAGAGCAAATTGACTTGTCTTAAAACAGCAACAAGTAAACCCTAACGACACAGCAGTGCAGACCTTTATTCTTTCTCAGTGATTATTTGCAGGCCTGTGTTGACATTTAGTTGTGTAATTGCCAAGTGGTGTATATGGACATTACCAGCCTAGGGAATGTTTACCAAGTGTTTATCTTCAGTGATGTGCTTCACTATTTACAATTAATAATGTTTTCTTTTCTGTTACATGCTTGTTTGCCTAGATCTCCTTAGCATTTCAGACTAAATAGTGAATAAACAATACATAATGTAAAAACATTATGCCAGATGACAATTCATGGCAATATGTTGGCTTTTTTTCCAGTGACCATATTCTCATATATATTAAGCTTTTTATTTATGAAAATAAATGGTAAGATTTCACTAATAAACATTAAAAGACAGTGTTATAATAAAGTAAATTATCTTGTTTCTATATTATTAGAGACAGAATATTTTCTCATTGATAAATAATTACAAATATAGCTAATTATATAGATATATAATTACAGTATGCAGTGTTTGCTATATAACATATAGTACACAGCCAATATATTAATACTCAAGATAATAATGAAAATGTGGAAATTCAATATGTGTAATAATCAAACAGACCTAAATTCTCCTAAAAACCTTTGAAAAGGGGAAAGTCTGACCTATAAAAAATATAAAGATATATAAAGAGAAAATGAACAATCATGTTGAAACAAAATCTCTATACATTTCAATAAGTAGTGCAACTCTAAATTGTTAAAATGCTGAGATTCTTATTAATTTTTTATTGGCTTCTGTCATACAAAATTCACTTTTAAATATATTAAAGGATTAAACATTTTATATTTTAGAAGGTTTTGTGCTTTTCAAATAAAAGTTGACCGAACATCATTTTAACTTTTATGTGCTGTGTTTTAACAAAAGCTGTGAATTCAAATATTAATTATCTTCCAAATGGAAACTAATAAAACCAGATACCCTGAAGATTAAAAACTTATTGGAGAACAGTATGAGAAATAAGATACCATTGTAGTAAATGTAAAGTTATTTAATTGCTTTATATATAAGGAAACTGTCTCTGAATTATCAGCCAATTGCTTTGAAGAAACTTTGGATTATCCTCTGGTTTGGTAATAAACTCTTTGTCATCTTGGAAAATGCAGTTATGAAAACATTCTAAGGTTCATTTCTACAAAATATTCTGCTGAAACTGTTTTGTTTTTTGTTTTTTTTTAAATTAACAGAATGCAGGGGTTCTGTGCTTTATGATTCATCTGCTCCAATGGCTCCACCTATGGAGGAATTGATTCTCTGCCCTCTGCTCCTCCTGTGCTCTTGAGACCGCATCTCTACCCCCTCCTTTGCACCAAAACACTGTGATAATCCTCCAGAAATCTCAGCTGGGGGGGCTCAGGGGATTGTTCCATTATTAGAAAGCAGATTCTGTCTAGTTTGAGAAACAGGAGGAAACCACATGAGAACTAGGGTGGATCAGCCAGATGGGAAGGAGTGGGACAGAGTTTGGGGGGAAGAACAGTTTCTTTAGGTGGGTTCTGGTAAACATTTATATTTACATTGTGCAACTGTATCAGTTACTGAGACCTTTACTTTGGTGTGTCATCAAAGAATTCCAGAAAAACATGATATTGCATGATACAAATATAAAAGGAAACACAGAAGCCTCTACTTCCATCAGCCTTGTTAAACACTCCTCCTAATTTGAGTTTTTCTATCTTCAGTGTTCAGAGATGAATTCTCATGATTTATTGGTTCTTTAAAATAAAAACATCAGACAGAAGTTAATTTAAATTAATTTAAAAGAGTACAAGTCACCTTTCACTATTTTCTACGATAAATTACACAGCTTGAATTCTTTCTTTTTCATTCTTTAAAACCTCTCATGCTCAGATACCTTTTTTTCCACTTTGTCCAGACTTAGAAAATTAATTTTTTTTGTTAATCTGAACAAAACAAGCTCACAATTTCTCTATTATCAATCCCATTCTATTAATAAATTTGATTAGGTGTTCTCTTCTCTGTTGTAATACCTTGTTTAAACATCCAGGAATTCATTAGCAGTTTTTAATTGCACTAGGAAGGGACAGGTCACGTCTGCTGTGACCATCAGCCCTTTTGCAGAGTCACTATCTTCCATTTCATGGCCATAACCTGCTTTCCCTCTTTTAAGTGGAACTTCACCTTATTTTATTGTCAAAATTTTGTCTCCACATACCCAGATAACAATTTTATACAAATGATTACGTGACAGTCTTGTTCTTTTCATTTGTAACTCCCAGTATTTCAGCTGTACAAAAACAATTGGTCAGGAAAATATGCTTTATTATGTTTCAGGCCAACAGTTGGCCTGGTTTAGCTTTAATCTAAGGTTCCAAATTAACAAAGAATTTTGCCATTTTCTTCCTCCTTCCTCTTCAGCAAAGTGCTTAACTTTAAATGAATAGCTGAGATACACTGTACACAAGACAAAGTTGACTGCTCTCTCAAGGGTTTGATGCTTTGAGGTCTCAGAGGACTAGGGATGGTGAAAGAGATTTGTGTCACGTAGGTTTTGGACACATTTGACCAATGCACCATTAAAATTCTTTGCAGTGGAGAAAATTAAGCAAATTACTTACTACAAATTGCATATTACAGACAGGCTGAACTAATACTCAGGTTGATTACAGAAGGAGGGATAGAGAAATGATATCCTAAATTAGGTATCTTAGTGAAGGATTTACTTAGAAGTTGGTTGGGTGGAATTAACCAATCAATTTTACAGAATGCAGAGGAAAGAGAGATTGTTCCTTTATGTGTGTAAAACTTTGGATTTTAGGTCTGAGAAAGAGCATCTACACATTGTCTTGACCTATACTATTAATTTACTCAGGTTTCTCAGTGTCAGACATCTACTCTGTCCACATCTTTTTTCTTTAACCAACAAATGGATAAACTTGTGAAGAATTATTCTAACTATGATTAATTATTACAATCAGACATATTTATTTAGGTAAGATACTACTTCCAACTCCCAGCAAGGTGTAGGTGAGAATGTGCAAAAAGGTTTTGTGTTGGAATTATTCTCACAAAAGATCCAGAGCTCATTGGAGAGCAGAACCAATTCAGGAGGACAGGAATTATTAAGAAGGAGGAAATATAAAATGAGGAGAATTAGTAAGAGTGACCAATGGTTCACATATAACATAGCTGAATCTCATCATGGTCACAGAAATGAGCCGAACAAGAACATTTGACTAAATGGAGCCTCCTAGCCCAGGCCAGAGTGTATTTTCTGTGCTGTGCAGTGAAGCAACCTGATTTACTTTACCCAGGAAATCCATGAAAAATCCATTAAAAAAGATAGTTTTGCACAGGACACTGGAGCCATTATAAAACTTAATAAATCTGATGAAGAAAAAAGAAATTAATGTGTCAAATGTGGATTTGACTTCATATTTCCCAAAGATCTTTGATTATTCGGGGGCTTTCTGAAGGTGTTGGCAGACAACAGATTCAGAGTACGAGACAACAAACCCAGTCACTTGTTAAAAAAAACCCAAAAAATGGGAAATATTAAGTCTAGGATACAGTTAAACAAATTTTTGTTTCCAGCCTGCATGGAAGGCATTTCTTTTAAATATACTCTTCCATGCATGAAAGAGGGCTGATGCATTTTTGATTCAAAGATTTAGCAAAGTTTGTATTTTTCAAATCAACTTTGAAATTCAAACTTTTCTATTTAGGACATGATATCTCAAATGTTTTTGGTTTTTTTTTTAAATATATCAGTTATATTAGTAAAATTCCAATGGAATTACAAGGAACAGCTGCCCAATTTTGCCATCATATTTAAACAAGCTACAGTAATATTACTGTGTGTGAATTTCAAGCACACAGAGCAAATAATAGTACTGAAGAACTGGACTGAAATTTTGCCCAGAAGTTTGCTAAATATCCTCAATCTTCAACATTTTAATTCTGTGTGAAGTCTGTGAAATAATTTGAAGAAATTCTTTGGGATATTGTACATATTTCATTCTCTTTAGGCCTTGGATTTTGTTTGAAAGCAGTCTTAGAGCTTAAGAAAAGTTGTTGACAGCTCATTGCTTCTGGAACTTAAGCAGGTGGTAAATTAATAGCTTAGGTATGGGCTGCCATGAAGCATGAAAAGTTATGTCTGGTGTCAGTCCAAATTACTGTCTTTAACTGCACATAAGGCAGTGAAAAAACATTAGCTATGCAGTAAACATGGGTTTAGCCAACAAAAATAGATTTTACAAGGTTTCCTCAAGCAATCTCCAAAAGGTCATTCCATACATCTGCTCCAGCCGTTGATATAATTTTATAGCCATTTGTTGTTGCTCTAAACCTGTGGCTGTAACAATGATCTCATTAGTTAAATCAATGGATTGGGAACATGTTGCAATAATTTTTTTCCAGTGAAACTCAGAGAAAAAGTGCAGATCTTTCAAATGCAAGTTAAAATATGAATGTAAATATTTCACTTATTGATACTAACATTTTTCATTTGCAAGGATATTTCTGGTGTAGGCTGGCTTTCAAGAAAGCAAATGTATTCCATTCATAGACTCGCTGGAGTTTTCTCTTTTTGCAGAAGTTCTAGAAACTAGAAAGAGGGGAAAAAAAGCTATATCTGGTAAACAGGATGTTCTTGAGATAACCCTCTAATGTTGGTGTGGAGGTGCCAACACACCATAATTTCACTTAACATCTGGAACAGAATGATATGACAAATTTTGTTTTGGGCTTGAGATAGCTCCTGAACCACACACAATCGTTTGTGAATGGTAATTGTGCCACTGCAGCAATTAAACAGAGCAGACAGTGGAGCTCCACTGCTCAGGGGCAGCCAGTCCATTGGAGCAGATGCAGCTGTGGAGCACAGACATGGAGCTAAGAAGTTTCCAGATGGTGAGGGATTTCCTCTGGATACCCTGTTGCTTGATGCAGTGGTTGCATCTTCCACCTGCCACAGAAACAAAAATCATAGAATGGTTCGGGTTGGAAGGGATCATCTTCCAACACCCCTGGAACTCCTTATGCTAGACTGGGTTGTTAAAGTCCCATCTGAGTTGGCCTTGAACACTCTAGAGATGGGGCACTTACAGCTTCTACAGCAACCTGTTCCACTGCCTCATCACTCTCATGTCAGGAATTTCTTACTAATATCTGGTATAAACCTTTCCTCTTTCAGCTTAAAGCCATTCCCTCTTGTCCTATCTCTCCATGTCCTTGTAAGAAATCCCTCTGCAGCTTTCTTCTAAGCTCCTTTTAGGTACTGAAAGGCTGCAGTAAGGTCTCCCTGGAGGCTTCTCTTCTCCAGGGTGAACAATCCCAACTCTCACAGCATCCCTTTCACCACACTGCTCTCACCCTATGCTTCACACCTACATACCTCTATTGCTCTCCTTGGCCCTCACAGCCAACACCCCAGAATGAGCATTCAGGGCATCCCTAATTCTTGAACATACCTTCTGTGGACAGCCTCAATCAACAGAATCACCATGAAACATGAACATGAAAATCTGCTTGTTTCCAGAACGTTCCTCTCCGGTTTCCATATAGCTGCTATTTACTAGGGATTAACTGCAAGGGATCTGTACTGGATGGAAAGTCAGTGTCCAGTTAGGTTTCTGTCTGTAGAACTGGTCCCTTCTGAAGGTGTCACTTGTGCACATGGTGTCCCTTTGTGCCTGGGCATCTTCGGAGGACCCTGTCTCTGCACACCTTCAAGTGTTCAAAGACCTCACTCTGCAAATGGGGGGCTGTGAGGAGAGGAGCACAGCTTCACAAAACTTCCTGAGTGTGATTAGCTCATCTGAACATCACAAAGGAAACAGAAGAGCACATCTGTGGCTGATTTTTTGTGGAGCAGGAACAAACATCAGAATCACTGTGCATATGAGTTGGCTCCCTGGGAGCTCTTGAAACTTCGAGGAGTGTGACTTAAAAGATCAACATGCTTTAAAAGGAAAGGAACAAAGTCTGAAAGTCTTTTATATAGGCTGAAGGTGTAAAAATCACAAAGGTTTAAAGTGAATGCATGAGCCTGTCCAGACCTCTTTTTATCACCTACTGCATTTTATAAATGTGTGATATCTGTCTTAATATAGAGTGGGAAAAGTGTGGTATAAGATTAGTATGTTAGATGATGCTGAAGATAGTATTTGACAAAATTATGCAGGCCTTTTGTCTTGAATAAAGTGCTGATAAAGTTTTTGTACTATAATTTCAGCTAATGGTTGCTTTGCACTAAACATAGTAACCTTCTGAGCTTACAGACACTGTTCCTCATGCATGTGAGCAGAACAGAGAAAGCCTGGACTCAGGCAGGAATCTGTTAAAGAAAAGGTCAAGATGAATGAGCTGAAGATCAGAATATGGTGATCAAAAAACCTGTGTGCCACTGTGGAGTCCTATATTAGCTTTCTTTTGGATTTTGTCGAGTCCTTTCTTTTTGGTCTTTTTACAATTTTTCATTTGTGCTTCTACTGAGAAAATATCATGAGATCAGCATTTCCATTTACAAAACAGAGTATAAGAGGAATAGTGTTTATTGTCTGAGGTAACTAAAGAATGCCTAGATTAATAAGATTTATTGAAAAAAACTTTTTAAAAGCCTGGTCCAGCATGGGCTCCTCTCTCCCCAGATCCACAGGTCCTACCAGGAGCCCTTCAGCCTGGGCTTCCCTTGGGGTTTCAGCCATCTCTAAGGCATCCATCTCCTCCAGCATGGGGCTCCTACGTGGGCTGCAGCTGGATCTCTGCACCCCTGTGTCCTCCATGAGCTGCAGGGACACAGCTGCCTCACCATGAGCTGCAGCAGGGGCTGTAGGGGAACCTCAGCTCTGGCACCTGGAGCAGCTCCTGCCCCTCCTTCTCCTGTGCCCTGGGTGTCTGCAGAGCTGTGGCTCTGCCACTGCCGTGGATGGGCTCAGCCTTGGCCAGCACTGGCTCTCTGAGACACAAGAAAGACTTCAGGCAGCTTTTCAGAGAATTCATCCCTGCAGCCCCTCCACTTCCAAAACATTGCCACACAAACCCGTACATCTATATATTCTTAGATCTTTGAACATTCACAAGAGGTAAATCCCATAAATAAAATCAGGCTGCTTAATGGGTTTATTTTTCAAATACATATTGGGTAGGACTGTGGATATTCTTGGCATTGTTCCTGATCATGGCACAAATGATTCCTTGCATTATGTGCTGTGTTTCACCTATTTAAAAAGGTAAATCAGCTTTTTTTTTTCCAGGTTAATAATTTTCTTACTTCTTAAAGTTCTTAGGGTTTACCACATTATTCTCACCCTATTTTGGCTCTTGGGTATATAGCATACTATCCACCATCTGAGCTAATTTAACTTCAGTGTTCTATTTGTATGAAAGAATTGTTTTACAGGACAGTTCTTCCCACTCTTCAAAGGTGCTGCAGTTTGGGAACTCCAGAGATACTGGTGGATGTAAAAAACTCACATGGAGTTACTGTGAAATCTTTATCTTTGGTCTTTTCCTTAATAACTGATAGGAGGAAATGACTGTCAGAATTGCAAATATACTTGTGAATTAATGAACTGGACAGAAATAGATGACTGCTTAATGCTGCCTTCAGCTCCACGTGCCTTGATATGTGAATTTGGGTTAGTAAAACAACTTCTAAGTAGCATCCAAATGATGCTTTTGTAATTGTACCCATACTGACATTTTCAGGTACAAATAAAAGATTTCTAAAGACCTATTTTATTGTTTGTTGGAGATAGGACAAAGAATCACAGAAACATGAAATAATGAAATCACAGAATCGTAGAATGGTTTGGGTTGGAAGGTACCTAGTTGAAATTCCCCTGCCATGGGCAGGGACACCTCCTGTGGTGGCCCAGGGGCCTGTTACCAAAATGCCTCAACCCTGGAGGGGCAGAGGCAAAAGGGGAGAGAAGCCCTTCTAGAATAAGAGTAAGAAAAAGCCTTCCTCCCATGGACCTTTTGCAGCCACATGTTGGTGCCTCTGGGGTCCTGGTGTTCTGACAATGTGAGGGGATTGATGACCCCCTCGTTCAGCCCCCATTTACCATTCATGTGTCCTTTCTAGAATAATCTTCCTTCCCTTAACCCCCACTGGACTCTTGCTCTCTGCAATTGAACCTCTTAACCATGGTTACTGATGGGTATTGCAACATATGTATTTATTTTATTCTCATCAATTAAAAGAAAGAGCAATATTCATAATCCCTAATCATGTAAATATAGAGTGCAAGCTGTGCCATAGAAGAGAAGAAGGTTCATAAAAATTCATAAAGCATAAAAGTATTGACATAATTTTGAGGTTCAAGTAATAGGTAAATTCAGTAAATTTAAGTTTTGCTCTGTATTTAAATCTGTTTGTCATTTATGACTAAAATGATGATTGTTTCATCTCTGGCTGGAGAAAAGGACTAATGCTATGCAAGCATGTAAGGTAGAACCATGAATGATCACTGCTGTATCTGACAACTTTTAAAATGCAGCAGTTTACAATCATACTTGTTCCAAGTTAGGGATAAAGTCTACACTGCTCATCTAGGTTCACTACAGAGAATAAACAACACAGATTGGGATCTCCAGAGACAGACATCTAAAAATGGAATGAATGACCTTCTGGAAGTACTCATTTATCTCTTCATCGACAGTGGTATGATTCTAAATGATAATCCAGACAGAAAACTTTTAGACAGTTAAGGTTAGGTAAGATTAATCTCTCACCTCGTGCCTAAGGAAAACAATTCTATATACTCTAAATTTAATCTCCAATCTTATCAAATCTAATTTCATTTTATCTAATTTAATCTTTTTTGTGTCTACATTGTCGCAGATCTACCTACCAGGTTCATAGATAATATCTTATCTATTTGGAAAGATGCTGGTGTCGAACACATACACATGAACAGAGTCACAAAACTAATAGTATTCATCTTTGTAACCAACACACCCAGAACTTAATTTATGAGCAGAGAAAATACTTATGCAAGTATACTCACATTATAATATATATAATCCTCATTAAACAAAGTGGTTTTAAAACTCCTGCCTCTCTTCTGTCTAGTAATTCCCATGTTTTCAATTCTTTCCCATTTCCCAGTGCCTGAGGGCAAGAAGATGAGTTCTGTTACAGGAATATAAAATAAAATTTAAAATATTCTTTGTCACTAATCAGAATTTCCTATCCTATTAGATCTACTCTTTCCGTCAGGCTGAGGAGAAACTCAGTGACATATAAACGTGGCTATAGACACTATGTCCATTCTCATCATCACTACAGTACCTGAGCACTGACATGAATCTTTCCAAAATTAAGTGTAGAAATATTTTAACTTTGGTGTCTACTAGAAATTAGCACCATAATAAAACTTGCCAGAAACAGGCCAAGACAATGAACAGAGATCTATTCAGAACTAAGTCTTTTATTCTGGAAGCCAAGCTTGTGTTAATACATGTGTCTGACACAACAGAGGTTAATCAAGATCTGATCTAATGATCAACAGTGTTACAGTGGTGTTAGCCTGGACCTTTTAGCTAGAACTGCTAGAACCCTAACCCTAACCCTAACCCTAACCCTTTTCCCTCCTGAGACCCTAAGAAAGATTTTATTTTATTTTTTTAATGGAAATAAGATATCTTGCTAATTTAACAATGAACTTGGCTTTCTGTATTCTACCTGTTTACATGCAAATGCAGAACAAATTCTTATTATCTCATCTAAATTGGCAACACGTCTTGGGAGAATCAGTTCTAATGTAATACAAGCCATTATCTCTCTGACTTTGCCTGGGAGGTTTTCACCCGCAGAGGAGCAACACAGAAAGATTTTCTTGGGAGATATTTTATTTTCTTGTTAAATTTGCAATTATGTTCTAAAATCATGCACTTTACTTAGCAGGAATACAGGAAAACACACATTTTGTGTAACAGAAATATAGATGTACATGAGAGGATGCCCTGCAGCCTGTTTCAGTTCCCTGACCTGCACTCAGAGCATGTCACTGCTTCTGTCCAAGTCATGTGAATGTGTTAATTTTGCTCCAAATCCAGTTACTTTGATAGGGCTGGTGCCTGCCAGCAGCAGGAGTCAGAACATGCACATTTCAGCCTGGATGTAACAAATCTGCATCAGGGTTCTGAGTCTCAGCCTGCTTCAGCCTGCCTGAGCTGAAGGGAATTTCGCCAGTTCAGTTCCTTTACAGAAAGTTCACCCTAAAGCTGGGAAAAAGTAACTGGGACTCATCTGATCCTGGTAAAGTGGCAAAAAGGTGTCTGGTGTGAGCTCACACTCTCTTTCACGCATACAATTGATTCATTTTCCTGTCAAATCACAGCTCGATCTACCATCCCTTACTTTCTGCCACTTCCTCACCTACAATGAACATGAAAACTTTCTTCTCCTTCAAACTTGGAATCAAGATCTGGGGAAATTCTCCTCTTGGTCAGATGGGAATTAACACAGTCTTTACTCCTCTTTGATGCAATAAAATAACAAGCACAACTAAGACAAAACCTTGCAATAATATAACTAAGACAAAAAATTGCAATAATAGCAAAGAACAATTAAAACAGAATAAGATTTTCATTTGTCCATAGTACTAAAACCAATGCAACACTGTCACCTGGAAGTAAGTAATTCCAGATATTTTCCCTATGATAGAGATACTGCTCAGAGCTGAGACATGTTTAAGAAGTGAAGTTTATTTTCTGCCTGAGGAGGATGTCATATTTCTAGTAAGTGCAAAGCTAGCAGTGCTTACAGCAGCACAGAACCAAGGAGCTGCTCATTTGTTTGAGTGCCCTAGACTATACATTAGGAGACTTGGAGTTGTGCCAAACTACCTAGCAATAATTGTAGCAGTCATCTGTGAATAGTGATATTTGGCAGCATATTAGTAGTTAATTTAATTTATTGTCTTCCCACCTTATTAGCAGTACATCACAAGGCTGGAAAACTTTCTAAGCTCATATTTCAAAAGCAGAACCCTTAAAGCTGCACCTTAAAACTAGAAATTTGGCTTATGCAATTCTGTTCAGCCATGCCAATATAAACTCCAGACAATACTGTGTTGCAGGGCTCTCATTCATGAGATGACAGCTCTGTCTCCTCAGTGGCTAAGCTGGCAGTTAAAGTGATTCACTGCAATCAGCCTCAAAGGTTTCCAAGAGAGACCCCAAGGTAACTTAGAAAGTTGTAGGGAAGTTTGACAGGATGCTTTATTTTGTTTTTGTTTGGAAATAATGCTCAGAAATCACAGGGAGCAGTGATGGAAGGGAAGGAACATCACCCTTTGTTTCAAACAGGTTGCTTTGTTGGCTTGTGTACACAACCACAAAGCAGCAAATAACAGGGACATCAGTCACACACAAAAGCTCACATGGGCTCATACACACTCAGCAGGAAGGATAACACTTGCTGTATACAATGCCACTCATTGTATTCTTTCCCTTATTCTTCAAGCATTTGAAGTATTAGAACTGGGAAGTTATTGCCCTCAGCCTTATTCTTTGACTGGTCTGAAGTTATAGATTTGTATGCCTGTCTCTGAGAAGGTAAATCTAGGATTCCTAGTTCTACCTGAGACATTTTCCTCCTATGGTCTGTATTCAAAGATTCAGCTCAAATCACAAATAAATTTGTCTTGCAAATTGCATTATTAATATTGAGTCAGACCATTGATTATCTTTTAAATGTGGTATGGCACACAGCCAAGATAAAAGTTGGAGGTAATTTAGGGAAGAGCACACATTGTTCTCTATTAGGCATAAATATCACCAGCTGCTGTTCTTGCTGATACAGTCTTCCATCCCAAGTGCAATCTGCAACATTTCGCTGCTTCTTGTAAAATAGATAATGGAAAATAACTTATGTTCTTTCATGTTGGCTTATTACAAGAATAGTAGATCTACTGGGCCAACATGTTTGAAGAGACAGGTCATGTTATTTCTAACCAGAGACATGGGAGAGATACATGATTTTGAATACATTTATTTCTTAAATCAGAAAAAAACCTGTATGTTCTCAAATAGGAAAGTCTTTTCAGGATGTTTTATTGACTGTGATGTTTATTGGTTTAAGCCTTACAGATAGTCAAGTGCTTAAACTGGCCACATACCTTTCACTGTGGGTAAGAATTCAATACTTAGCTAGGGTTTGCTGAATAAATTATTCAGACAGTTGTTTATTCATTATATGAAAGCAGACTTTCATTATTTTGTGGGGTTAATTTTTGTCTTCAGAAGTTTTCATAAATTTTTGCTGAAGGTTCCAGTCTTCCAATCTTCAAGCATATTGACCTGTTTCTTAATAGGTCATTCAGAGGAATAAAGTCAAAGGGCTCTCCATAATCCTGTAAAATTCAGACACACACACCCATAACCCCAACAAAACCTGACAGACCACCCAATCCCAACAAAAACCCCATTAAAGGTCAAGTATAATGAGGGAGTCACAGCAGTCAGTGTTTTCAAGCCTTATGATGGATGTAAAATTATTTAACTAAGTTCTTCGAATCACCTGCTAGTATGAGAATTTGAACAGCTGTCTGCTAAAAATTACAAATTCAGTGGCTGATCTATGAAATAGAACAAATAATTAATGATTAAATGAATGAGGAGACCAGAGGATGCTTCATCATTTGAAAGACTGAATCCAAAGGAAAGGTTGAAAAATCTACAAAATATAGGTTAAAATTGTCAGGACTCATAGTATCATCAAGGTTGAAGTAAAAACTATAGACTTTAAATTCTAAGAGTGAAACAAGGATCAAGTTCAATTTTATATTATATTTGCGAGATAGTTGTGCATCTGGGTTATTCAGTGTAAACATAAATT